>NC_044386.1:39515208-39818043 GCF_006542625.1 Nomascus leucogenys | reverse complement strand
CACAACACATTTTTCTGGTACAGCACATTGAGACGGAGTTGGTTCATCCCTCCAAACACGTTGCTTAGGTGTGGAAGCACCGCTCTTTTCTAAGAGCACGCTGTTTCTCTTTAGCAGCACCCGTTCTGGCGCCGAAACGGGTATTCGTTTGGCAATACCAGCGCTATCGGCTAGGTGCCGGCGCTTGCTAAGTCCAACGCGCCGGTTTCTCGTTCGCAAGGTGGTTAGCGCAGAGCCCTAGCGAGACAGTTTTCCGGTGGCAGCAACGCTCGGTTCCCGGAAACGGGTGGTTCTTGGCCCTTGCAGCGCTCTTTAATACCTGCGTTCTGTAGCGCTAGTTCTCTGCAAGGTTTGCTTAGTGTCATTTCATTTCGGTTTCTTTTCTCGCTATGTTTTTCTGTCGGAATTACGGTTCGTTTTGGCTCTGTGTACTCCCTAAAATGTTATCGTTTTTCATTTGTCTACTAATTTTCGTGCATTTGTTACTACTGAGTTTCTTAACATCTGACTGGCCTCCGCCCACGGGCTCTGGAGAGCATAAATACTCAGGCTGATGTTAGTGCAGCAGACTCTCCCTCCTTGATCAGCGCAAACGTTGGTCTGAGGCTTAAGCGATGGAGCAACATTTTCTTGGCTGTGTGAAGCGGGCTTGGGATGCCGCAGAGGTGGCGCCGGAGCCCCAGCCTCCACCTGCTGTGAGTTCAGAAGATCGTGGGCCGTGGCCTCTTCCTTTGTATCCAGTACTGGGAGAGTACTCATCGGACAGCTGTGATTTGGGACTGCTTTCCAGTCCTTGCTGGCGGCTGCCCGGAGTCTACTGGCAAAACGGACTCTTGCCTGGAGTCCAGAGCACCTTGGAACCAAGTACAGCGAAGCCCACTGAGTTCAGTTGGCCGGGGACGCAGAAGCAGCAAGAGGCACCCGTAGAAGAGGTGGGGCAGGCAGAGGAACCCGACAGACTCAAGCTCCAGCAGCTTCCCTGGTGCAGGCCTCCCCATCCCGGGGACAGACAGCAGGACACCGAGGTCTGTGACAGCGAGTGCCTTTTGGAACGCCGCCATCCTCCTGCCCTCCGCCTGCGGCGCCACCTCCCGGGTTTCTCAGACTGCCTGGAGTGGATTCTTCGCGTTGGTTTTGCCGCGTTCTCTCTACTCCGGGCGTGCTGCCCACGGATCTGTGGAGCTAAGCAGCCTTAGACAGCAGCAGAAGGCTTTTTGGATTCTCCTCCTTGAAAAGATTCTCAGTTACCAAACGTCTCCACCTAGAAAATAAAAATACGTTAAGACGTGCTTTCAGGTCTCACTCCATTGCTCAGGCTGGGGTACAGTAAGCTGAAGGTCGG
This sequence comes from Nomascus leucogenys, assembly GCF_006542625.1. Lineage (NCBI taxonomy): Eukaryota > Metazoa > Chordata > Mammalia > Primates > Hylobatidae > Nomascus > Nomascus leucogenys. Next base: position 39,816,701 of record NC_044386.1, on the reverse strand, counting down.
CTCACTGCAGCCTCAACTTCCCAAGCTCAGGTGGCTCTCTGGCTCAGTCTTTCAAGTAGCTGGGACTATAGGCATGCACCACCTTGCCTACAGGTTGATTGTTGTGTTCTCTTTTCACCATGTTACCCACGATAGTCTTAAACTCCTGGGCTGAAGTCATCCGCCTGCCTCACCTCGTAAAGTGCTGGAATTACAGCTCTGAGCCACTGCACCTGGCCAAAATCTTTTTAATAAAGCAATTCAGCAGAAGACAAAACTGGGAGAGTTAAAGACCACATTAAGGACTGGGCAACTGTGCTTACCCAGCTCCTCAATAACACCCCATATCTGCTTTATACGTTACCCCCAATCTTTTCTCCTGGTAGAAAGGGTTCTAGTCTCTGCTCTGGGACTAGCAATGTGATTTGGGGCAATAATGAGCTTTCTAAAGCCAGGCACCATAAAAGCAGCTTTTCCTCTACAGACATGGCAGTACTTTTTCCTTTCATCTGCAAAACCAATCTGTCCTAATCTAGATAATTTCACCCCAGATGGTAGGATTTTATGTTAATATCATTAATTTCCTAAGGAAATTTGCTCCTAAGACTAAAGTCATCATCCAGTTTCTTGTTATCTGGTTGGAACCACCCAGGAGAGCAGAAGAGTATAAAAACACAAATACTGGAGATTTCTAAGTTCCAGATACTCTGTCACCAATTGTGAGATGGATGCCATGAAGCAGCACATTCCTTCTTGGGTTCAGCAGGGTCAGGACTTTCCCCTGGGGTGCATCAGGCCTGGGATTCAACAGACCAGGCACCAGGACTCCAGAGGCCAACCCTGAGCCCAGGGGATTCTGTGCCCTGTCTGCTCCATTGTATATTATTGCACACATACAACCAAATTCTGCAATACTTTAAATTTAGCAATTCAGCAGTAGAAGACAATACTGGGAGAGTAAGACCACATTAAGAATTGGGCAATGACCAGCCTTGGCAATATGGTGAGACCCTATCTTTACAAAAACTACAGTAAAAAATAATGAGCCAGGTATGGTGGCACAAACTTGTATTTCTAGCTACTCTGGAGGCTGAAGGGGGAGGATCACTTGAGCCTGAGAGTTCGAGGCTGCCAAGGCCATGCCAGTGCATTCCCACCTGAGTGAAAGAGCAAGACCCTGTCTCAAAAAAAAAAAAGAAAAAGAAAAACGAATTGGTCAAGTAATAGGCAAAGCATCCTAAGCAAAAGAAAAAAAAAAAAAAAAAAAAAGAAGCAGCAGCCGGAGTTATCACACTATCCAACTTCAAACTATTCTGTAAGGATGCCATTACCCAGAGTAAATTAATGCAGAAACACATATTGCATGTTGTTACTTCTAAGTAGGAGGTAAACCTGATACACAGGAACATAAAGATGAGAACAGGGCAGGGTGCAGTGGTTCACGCCTGTAATCCCAGCACTTTGTGAGGCCGAGGCAGAGGGGCAGGGAGGGATCACTTGAGGTCAGGAGTTTGAGACCAGCCTGGCCCACATGGTGAAACCCCATCTCTGCTAAATATATATGTATAGCCTGGCATGGTGGTGGGCGCTTGTAATCCCAGCTACTCGGGAGGCTGAGGCAGGAGAATTGCTTCAACCCGGGAGGTGGAAGTTGTAGTGAGTCAAGGTCATGCTGCTGCACTCCAGTCTGGGTGACAGAGTGAGACCCTGTCTCAATGAAATTAAAATAAAATAAAATAAAATAAAATACATGAGAACAACAGAAAACTGAACGATAAAAAAAGGAGGGAAGGAGATAAGGTGGTAGAGGCTGAAAAACTTCCTACTGAGGACTATGTTCACTCTCTGGGTGACAATATCAATAGGAGCCTTAGCATCACACAATATACCCTTGTAACCTACACATGTACCCCCTGAATCTAAAATTAAAATTTAAAAAGAGGCCACATAACACAAAATAGTATTATGAAATACCATACAAGGCCAGGCGCGATGGCTCACGCCTGTAGTCCCAGCACTTTGGAAGGCCGAGGCGGGCGGATCACCTGATGTCAGGAGTTCAAGACCAGCCTGGGCAACACGGTGAAACTCGTATCTACTAAAAATACAAAAAATTAGCTGGGCATGCTGGCGAGCGACTGTAACCCCAGCTACTCGGGAGGCTGAGGCAAGGGAATCATTTGAATCCAGGAGGCGGAGATTGCAGTGAGCCGAGATCTTGCCATTGCACTCCAGACTGGGCAACAAGAGCAAAACTCCGTGTCAAAAGAAACAAAAAAAAAAACAAAACAGGTATTTTTATTTTAAAAATTGGCGACTACTCTGGCCTGCTCCTCAGTAACATTATGACCCATCAGGCATCTGACAAGCGTTGCTCTGGGGTAGAAAAGGATCCAAGTCTGCTCCAGTACTAGTAATGCATTTGGGGGCAATAATGAACTTTCTAACCAGGGTCCCCCAAAACAGATTTCCCTGTATCAGATAGTATTTTTTCTTCTCAATCCCTAAAGCAAACTATTTAACTAGATAACTTCATCTCAGATGATAGGACTTTATGTAAATCTCATTAATTCCATCTCGACGTAATTTGCTCCTAACATTAAGGTTTCCACCCACCTCCCTGAAATCTGATGTGGACCCCCAGGAGGCCAGAAGACTATAAAAACGCAAAAGATGTTGACTTCTGAGTCCCACATACCCGGCGTCAGCTGGTGAATGAAAGACGCGAAGGAGCTGCTGTGGAGCTGCTGTCTCCCCTCGGACTTTGGCAGGCCCGGGATTCTGAAAAGGAGGCGGCGGGGCCAGATGCCTCCAGCCCTGAGCTCAGCACATTCGGTGTCCTGGATGCTCCCTTCCTTTCCTTACCACTGAGAGCTTTCCTGGGACGGCCTGGATTTCCACTGGGACCTACTTTTCGCTCCCTGCGTGCGAGAACTGCCTTCTTTGCTGAAACTGCCGGCGAAAAGATCTCTTTCTCAAGCCTCAGAGCACCTTGAGGCGGGGCGCAGAGTCGCCGGCTCTGGATCCCGCGCCAGAGACCCAGGAGGATCCCCAGGAGCCCTCGCGATAGCAGGAGGCTGCATAGGGTCTCAACGTACTCCCGCCCCCGCAGCCTCCCTCGCAACTCGCCCCTCGCTCGCTAGGCAGACAACTCCAGCCGGACAGGTCCGTCCGAGGAGACCTTTCAGAGTGTCAGCCTACTGCTGACCTCGGAGCCACCAACCAAAGTTCCAAGACTGCTGGCTGCAGATTGCATGCGCTTGGGGCAGACGCCCTAAGAATGTGTCCACCGAGCCCAGTGTGTCTTTGGAGTCCTGAGCCCTGAGATTTCCGCTAAGACCTTCCATTGGACGATCTCTTGTAACAGATGTTGTTACAGTAACACGTGAGTTCGCTCAAACACGATGGAAGAAGTTTTGCCTTTCGATCACTTTGTGCCTTTTTCTTTCCCCTTCTCAATAAAATTGTACACAAATGTGAAATTCCTGTTGCCTGTGTTCCTGTTATGTTGGGTAAGGATGAGGCTCAGGGCCGGGGTGGCTGGTTGCTGGTGCCAGGACTATCACGGGGATCCTGGATCCCCTAGATTTGCTAGTTGCAGGGCAAACAAAAAGTACAAAAAGTGTGTGTCTTATGCAGAGACTGGAGGGGAGAATAGGCCAGGGGTCGTGCATGGCTGGTGACTCACAGGCTGAGCCTACAGGAAATCCGGTGAACAGGCAGCAGACCTGAGAACTTACTGCAGGAAATTCTCCTGTTCTGAGGCCCTGGAACTTTCTCCCTCTGAAGGTTTGCACCTTTCTATCTTGAGCCCTTGCCAAACTCATAATATCTGGAAGTTTTCTTCTAGACTCTTTAAGATTTTCTCCATAGGCTCATCTTCTGCAAGTATGGATAGTTTCATTTTTTTTTTTTTTTTTGAGACAGAGTCTTGCACTCTGGACCAGGCTGGAGTGCAGTGATGACATCTCGGCTCACTGCAAGCTCCTCCTCCCGGGTTCATGCCATTCTCCTGCCTCAGCCTCCCGAGTAGCTGGGACTACAGGCGCCCGCCACCATGCCAGGCCAACTTTTTTGTATTTTTAGTAGAGGCGGGGTTTCACCGTGTTAGCCAGGATGGTCTTGATCTCCTGACCTTGTAATCCGCCCGCCTCGGCCTCCTGAAGTGCTGGGATTACAGGCGTGAGCCACCGCGCCCGGCCGATAGTTTCATTTTTTCACTTTCAACGTATATACTTTCTTACTCCTTTTCTCACCTTATTGCACTGGCGAACAATTCCAGTACCTCGTTGAATAGAAATGGTTGGAGCGAATATCTTGGCCTTGTTCCTGATTTCATGGAAAAGCATTGAGTCTGTCAGGATTACATACAATTTTGCTGCAGATTTTTGTAGACGTTCTTTGCACAGTTGATGAAAATCCCTCTATTCCCACATTGCTGAGAGTTGGTTTTTAAATTTTAAATCACGAATGGACATAGATTTTCTTAAATGCTTTTTGTGCATCATTTGACAGGATTATACAGTATTTCTCATTGAGCCTATCACTAGGGTGGAATATACTGATTGGCTTTTGAGTATTAAACCAGACTTACATGTGGAATAAACTTTGCTTGGGCATGGTATCGTTCTTTAACATACATTTCTGATTTCTATTTGTTAGTATTTTGGTGAGGATTTCTGCATCTATGTTTAGGTGAAATCTTGGTCAGTTGTTTTAGTGTCCTCTGTTTGCCAGGAAAATGCTGATCTCATAAAATAAGTTGGAAAGCATTCCATATTGTTTTATATTCTAGAATAAATTGTGTAGAATTTATGTTATTTATTCTTTGAATATTAGGTAAAGTTAGTCAGTGAAATGGTAAGAAACTGTAGGTTGTTTTTTTTTTTTTTGGAAGATTTTTGACCATGAATTCAATATCTTTAATAATTGCAAAAATTTACAGATTATTTTTCATGAGTTGGGTAGACTGGATCTTGCAGGATTGATGCATTGTATCTAATTTGTTGAAATTATGAGTACAGAGTTGTTGTTAGACGATATTAAAAAGTTACCATTGTGGGCCAGGCGGGGTAGTTCATGACTGAAATTCTAGCACTTTGGGAGTCCCAGGTGGGCAGATCACTTGAGGCCAGGAGTTGGAGACCAGCCTGGCCAACATCGCAAAACCCCGTTTCTACCAAAAATACGAGAAGATTAGCCGGGTGTAGTGGTGCATGCCTATAATCCCAGCTACTCGGGAGGCTGAGTAACAAGAATTACTTGAACCCAGGAGGCAGAAGTTGCAGTGAGCCGAAATCATGCCAATGCACTCCAGCCTGGGTGTCAGTGGGAGACTGTTTCAAAAAAAAAAGCTACCATTCTGAATAGGTTGATCAACATAAAGACACTGCTAGGTAGCAGTTTGCCTCTCTAGATACACTTAAGGTTCTTCAGTCAGAACTATGTTGCGCCGGGCGCGGTGGCTCACGCTTGTAATCCCAGCACTTTGGGAGGCCGAAGCGGGCGGATCACGAGGTCAGGAGATCGAGACCATGGTGAAACCCCGTCTCTACTAAAAATACAAAAAAAATAGCTGGGCGTGGTGGCCGGCGCCTGTAGTCCCAGCTACTCGGAGAGGCTGAGGCAGGAGAATGGCGTGAACCCGGGAGGCGGAGCTTGCAGTGAGCCGAAATTGTGCCACTGCACTCCAGCCTGGGCAACAGAGCGAGACTCTGTCTCAAGAAAAAAAAAAAAAAAGAACTATGTTGCAAGAAGCAACCTGTATGGACGCACTGGAGAGCTACTTTTGCTCCCAGGCTTCTGATTGAGTTAAGGCACAGAAAGACACCAGCTGTTCAGAGATATGGATTAGTAATTTATTACCTTGTTTTGTTTCACTTAGACCTCAGGGTACTGAATTATTTTATCTGAAGTCAAAAATAGGCAGGCTGTGGTGATTCACACCTGCAACCACAGCATTTTGGGAGGCCAAGGAAGGAGGAATAATTGAGGCCAGGAGTTCAAAACCATCTTGGGTAATAGAAAGATAACATGTCTCCACACACACACATACACACACACATAAACACACACACACACACACAGTAGCCAGGCATGGTGACAGGTACCTGTAGTCCCAGGTAGCTATGAGGCTGAGAAGGGAGGATTGCATGACCCAGGATGGTTGAGGCTGCAGCCAGATCCTGTCTCAAAAAAAGTGAAAAGAAAAAAAAAAAAGCCCAAAACTACTGCGGAGTGGCCCTTTCTTCAAGCGTCTGCTTGCTTTCTCTAACACCACTCATTCTATTGCCCCTGCTGAGCTTGAAACGATAATGCTTTCTTGAGGTGCCGGGTCTGGAGTGCTGGGGCACCTATCTCAAAACGCTGTCTCAAAACTCCAACGGGGAGCACCTAACGGTACTGGGTGCAACATTACTAGCACGGAGCAAACAGCAGTCCAGTCACCTGGAAACAACAGGCTCTGCGAAACCAGGGACTCTGTGACCAAGAGAAATTGCCAATTCCAGACATAGCCTGGTTTAGAGAAATGAATGGCGTTGTCATCGAAAAAACACAGACTCGATTGTGACAGAAATACCGCCACAAACGCCGGTACAGGGACAGCCGACACCGAGAACCAAGGGAAGCGGCTGAGAGCTGCGCCTCCACGGAATAACTGCCAGCCGACACAGTGCGAGTGAGAAACCGGCCACTCCATGAAACGACCAGTACTGCCACGGAAAAGAATCCGACGTCGCCAACAAGCGGTGCTACCAGGAGAAACGGCTGCTTTTGAAGAAAACAGCCAGGAACGCGACTGAGAGACACTTGCTCCCAGGAAGAATTGGCATTTGTTCCAAAACACAGCCGGATAAACCCAGAACCTTCGGAGTGGTTGCACCGAAAGGGGGTCACCCAGCACTTCAGCGTCCTGGGCTCTAGCAAGCCTCACAGAAGCAACCGGCAGTGCTACCACCGAGGAGCACCTAGAGGGGCAAAACTAGCAGTAATGCCATCGACGAAAGGCCAGTTAGGCCAAAAGAGTAGAATATTTAGTTCCGGCGATTATAGGCCAGCGCAAACCAGGCAGCATAAAGCTGAGGGTCAGCAAAACAAAAATTAGGAACAATTTTTGTTAAAGGACAAGTTAGCTGGAACACACACAGACACACACACACACACACACACACACACACACACTGAAAACAATACATTTGGGAAGATTCATCAACTGAAAATCCAAAACTAAGCAAAACATGGAAAAATGGACTCTACAAAGAAGAGAATGCAAACGCTTCTAAACGATGTGGTTTCACAGAGGTGATATCGCTGTCAGGCCTATAGCAATATCTGCTCGGTCTCACCAGGACTTCTAACTAAGCGACTGCAGACACTGCTACTGCTAAACCGCTACTTCCTACTCCTAAAATATCTTCTTCACCTTCATGCCCGGACTTCTATATTTGAAACTCAGGCATAAGTAAAGCAGGATAAGTCATCATGAAACCGAAAGTTACTGGGACTAAGGAGTCGTAGGCATGGCTGTACTAGGACTGGTTGCGACTAAATATGGACTTGCAAGAGCTAAGAAATCACATTCACAGGGGGCACTTAGAATCGAAGCATGCACTTGTTACTCTAAGAAATCCCTAACCCAGGACTCGCTCAGAATATTTCGAACGCAGAATTAAGCATCTTTATCGCAGGCGAAATAAGCCGATACTTAATTCCGCTTAAGTCCGAACTTGCTATGCAGAGAAACCACAATCAGGGCTATATTCCGAGTGTAGGAGGTTTAAAACTCCCGAAAAGGCAGTCAAAGCAGGCAGGGCCAAGCCGGACCTGCTGTGCCTACCGGAATTGCTAAACCCAGTTGTGGTACCATTAAGTAATTGGTAGCTCTCTTAGAAGCCACGCGAAACTGTTCCAAAGAAAAAGACGCAGGAAACACTGCTAGCCCTGAGACCCATGAATAAGTCATCTTTTCAATTATCTATTTATTTCGAGACAGGGTCTCGCTCTGCTGGAGGGCCTTGGTGCTATCCGGCTCACTGCAGCCACGACCTCCTGAGCTCAAGCAACCCGCCCACCCCAGCCTCCGGAGCAGCTGGGACTACAGGTGCGCACCACCTCACCGGGCTAATTTTTGTATTTTTTGTAGACACAGGCCTCACCCTGTTGCCCAGGCTGTTCTCAAACTCCTGAGCTCAAGCAATCCGCATGCCTCCGCCGCTGAAAAGTGCTGACGTTACTGCCGTGAGCCACGCTGCCCCGCCAGAATAAGTAATATTAAGAACCGGTCATCTGTGAAGTTGTATTAATATAAGTAATTGCGTGGTCCTTCCACGAGAAATAGCAAAGATTGATAAACCTCCCAGTCTTATGACCGTGAATACAATTCCTGAGTGTAAAACACAGTGAATTGATATACCGGAAAAAAGAAAGACCGCTGTTAAAAATAAAATCAACAATTAAAATTAAAAAGACGTTATAATAACGTAAAAGACATGATATAAAATTAAGTGTAAACAAACCATATATTTAAAAAGCAATAATTAGAAAAATAGGAATAAGATTTAAAAATACAATGGAAAAAACAAATAAATTTTAAATTTGCCAAAAACTCTTAAGAATTCTACAATCGTACAATAGATTTCTCAAAGTTAAAACAGATACGAATGAAATATTTAATGAAATAAATATAAATGTGTAAAATGCAAGGAAGCTGAAAGTAATAAGCGACGCGAAACAAGAAAGAATCGTCAGGGAAAAGAGAATTTAAAAACTGACGACCAGCAATGAAAGCACGTCTTAACGTATTTTTATTTTCTAGGTGGAGACGTTTGGTAACTGAGAATCTTTTCAAGGAGGAGAATCCAAAAAGCCTTCTGCTGCTATCTAAGGCTGCTTAGCTCCACAGATCCGTGGGCAGCACGCCCGGAGTAGAGAGAACGCGGCAAAACCAACGCGAAGAATCCACTCCAGGCAGTCTGAGAAACCCGGGAGGTGGCGCCGCAGGCGGAGGGCAGGAGGATGGCGGCGTTCCAAAAGGCACTCGCTGTCACAGACCTCGGTGTCCTGCTGTCTGTCCCCGGGATGGGGAGGCCTGCACCAGGGAAGCTGCTGGAGCTTGAGTCTGTCGGGTTCCTCTGCCTGCCCCACCTCTTCTACGGGTGCCTCTTGCTGCTTCTGCGTCCCCGGCCAACTGAACTCAGTGGGCTTCGCTGTACTTGGTTCCAAGGTGCTCTGGACTCCAGGCAAGAGTCCGTTTTGCCAGTAGACTCCGGGCAGCCGCCAGCAAGGACTGGAAAGCAGTCCCAAATCACAGCTGTCCGATGAGTACTCTCCCAGTACTGGATACAAAGGAAGAGGCCACGGCCCACGATCTTCTGAACTCACAGCAGGTGGAGGCTGGGGCTCCGGCGCCACCTCTGCGGCATCCCAAGCCCGCTTCACACAGCCAAGAAAATGTTGCTCCATCGCTTAAGCCTCAGACCAACGTTTGCGCTGATCAAGGAGGGAGAGTCTGCTGCACTAACATCAGCCTGAGTATTTATGCTCTCCAGAGCCCGTGGGCGGAGGCCAGTCAGATGTTAAGAAACTCAGTAGTAACAAATGCACGAAAATTAGTAGACAAATGAAAAACGATAACATTTTAGGGAGTACACAGAGCCAAAACGAACCGTAATTCCGACAGAAAAACATAGCGAGAAAAGAAACCGAAATGAAATGACACTAAGCAAACCTTGCAGAGAACTAGCGCTACAGAACGCAGGTATTAAAGAGCGCTGCAAGGGCCAAGAACCACCCGTTTCCGGGAACCGAGCGTTGCTGCCACCGGAAAACTGTCTCGCTAGGGCTCTGCGCTAACCACCTTGCGAACGAGAAACCGGCGCGTTGGACTTAGCAAGCGCCGGCACCTAGCCGATAGCGCTGGTATTGCCAAACGAATACCCGTTTCGGCGCCAGAACGGGTGCTGCTAAAGAGAAACAGCGTGCTCTTAGAAAAGAGCGGTGCTTCCACACCTAAGCAACGTGTTTGGAGGGATGAACCAACTCCGTCTCAATGTGCTGTACCAGAAAAATGTGTTGTGGCATTTTAATGTGTTTTAATCCGTTCAATGTGTTTGATAGGTTTAATATGTTTTAACCCGTTTTAATGGGTTGTGACAGAAAAAGCGCCGGCTTACGGTACCACAGAATTACTAGTGCCAACAGCGGCTCGGTGCAATCACCGTTCTGCACCGCAAAACGGGGTTCAGGAAGTTCCTAGGAGATACTAGCGGTTGTAGGACCGAGAAAGTGACAGCACGGAGAACGTAAGGGCCCCGCGAACGGGAAATGTCACGTCGGGTGCAGCAACTGAGAAAACGCCCAGTGGGCGCCACTGGCAAACGTGCTGATGCAAAACCGCCAGCTCCGCATAGGAAGCGGAGCCGCCGGACAGCACCCGGAAGCTGATACCAGCGAGGCTAAGACCGAGCTCGGCTCCCCGGCTCCTGAGAGAATGAAAGTCAAAAAGCACGAATCTGAGACGCTCAAAATTAGTAGAAAAAAAAATACATAACGTTGAAATAAAAATAAAAATGTGAAATAATGGAAGTCTGAAATGCAAGTAAAACTGAAAAACACGTCGGTAACGTTGTCCTCAGAGCAAGACACAAAAATAATTTTAAGATAAGCAAAAATTACAGAGAACCAACCCTACAAAGAAGAAATTTCAAATATGGCTAAGCGATGCAATGCCTACCATTAAAATATTTCTGTCGGATCTAAACCCCTGCAGGTTGCTCCTGTCATAATTTCCTACGACAAACAAACAAAAACAGCCACGGTTAAACGTGTTTAGCTACGTCTAAAAAATCGCAGTAGCTGCTATATCCCGCTTTGGTCTACAGGAGGAAAAAGTCTCGATGGGCAGGACTTGCTATTGTCAAAGGGAGCTTGGTAAAACTGAGAAATCGCGTTCGCCGGCATTTCCTGACTTCCACGGGAGTTTTAAAACACACAAGCATAGCTAAGACGGGACTCGATATTGCGAAACCAAAGTTGGTATAAGAGCTCCCGACACTGCTAAACTGGTCATCACTAAACCTTTAAAAAAAAAAAAAAAAAAAAAACGCATTCGCTGGTACCCATATTTCCACAGGAGTTAAACATTTCTTGCGCAGCTAAAGCAAGTCGTACCAGGAGGAAACCGGAACTTGCTAGGACTAAGAAACTTGAGGCTAGGCTGACCCCATGGTTGTTATGATTAGAAATCCGAGGCTACTGGAAACCCGGAGCTGCTGACAAATGAGTCACAGAGTGACTTCGCCTTCGCATGGGGAAACGGTGACTTCCTACGGCCTAGATATCGCAGCCAGGGCTAGACCGGTGTTTGTCTGAAGTCAGGACTTGCTTGGGCTGAGAAATCACATTTTGGCTATTCCCCTACTTGGACAGGGGGTGGAAATCCCAGGCGCCGCGAAATCGAAACTTGCTAGGACCAAGAAGCCAACGACGCGCGAAACCGTGGGGTCCTGCGGCAGAGACGCCAGCGGCGCCGCCACAGGACTGCGTTCTGGAGGCCGAGCCGGAACCCGTGCGGCGGCGGCGGCGCTGGGAAGAGACTGTGCCCCTGCAGCTCCCCTGTCACCGGCTCCGAGGAGCGTCGGGCTCCCCCCGCCCAGCCCTGCAGCACCCATCCGACAACGCCAGACTGGGCGCAACTGGGGCAGCTGCGACTTTGAATCTCCCACATCCGCGGCCTGAGGGCTGCCCGCCACCGAGAAGTGGAGGCACAGAGCTGTGAACAAGAGACCACGGCTCGGCGAAATGGCGGTGCCAGGAGCCTGAAAGGGAATGCAGCCGGCGGGGTTGTCAAGGACAACATTTGTTTTCGCGCGACCAACGGTGCTGTCACCAAGAAACCGTCGACTCTGAGAAAAAAAGAGAAGTTCGGCTGCCGAGAAACTCCGTGCAACAAGGGCTGTGACAGCAAAACCGCCGGCTCCGCGCCGCTGGCGAAAGAGCCAACGGAAACGCCGGGTGCTGCGACCGCGACGCCGGCACGAGAGGGCCTCGGATGGAGAAAGCCCGGCACCGAGACGAGGAAACTGTGCACAGCACAACTTCCAGTTGACGCCAACAGAAAAGTGTCTGGTCTGCTCTCCGGGAGAAAGCGCGGATCAAAACCAGCAACTCAGTGGAGCGAACCCCGCAGCCACTGAAGAAGTTGCCCACGTGGCGGTGGGGCCAGGGAAACACCGCGATGTGGACGACAGCCGTGGGGGATACGACAGAGAAACATGCGCGGCCACAGAAGTACATCCAGCTCCGCGCAACCAGTGGTTCCGCGATCCAGAAACCGCCAGATGGGCTCGACTAGAAACTTCTAAAAAACTGTCGTCCCATAGCAGCTTTGCTACCCACGACAGACAGTCGCCTTTAGAGAGCACCTAACGGTGCTGAGACCGGCCTGGGCCAGCAAAAGCGCAGAGCGGTGCCGGTGCCAAGAAACGCCGGACTTGGTGAAACCAACCTTGTGACCACCGATTCCACTGGCTTCGCAGGACGCAACGGGCGAAGGCGCGGCGGAGAAACCGCAGGCTCCCTTCACCGATTATGCTGCGGGCTGGGGATGGCGGGGGGCACCCGCGAAGTTGTGAAACCAGCGGCGCTGGGACCCAGCGATCACCTGCCCGTAGCGAATGCCTGTGCAGTTGCAAAAGACAACTTTTGGCGGAAAGAAGGTTGCCGCCAGAGAGCATCCGATAGCGCTGACAAAGGCGTGGCGTTGCCAGTGAGAAACCGCCGGCGCTGGGAAAGGAACGGTGCAGCGACCGACCAACTGCGCACTCGGTGCCACCAAAGTGCCACCGGCTCTACCCACTCTGTCCCCCACGGGCTTAGGGAAGTCTGCTGTCTTTTTCTTTTCTTTTTTCCTCTGTCGCCTAGGCTGGTGCAGTGGTGTCATCTTGGCTCAGCGCAGCCTCGACTTCCTGGGATCCAGCGATCCTCCCGCCTCAGCCTCTAGAGTAGCCGAGAGCACAGGTGAGTGCTACCACCCCCGTCTAATTTAAATATCTATATAAAAAATATGTATTTTATAATATATAACATATAAGATGTAATATATGGAGCGAATATGTAATATATTGCATATTATATAATATGTAATATATTGCATATTATATAATATGTAATATATCGCATATTATATAATATGTAATATACTATATATTATATAATACATAACATATATGATATTATATAAGATGTAATAGATATTATATAAGATGTAATATATTATATATAATATATAACAGATGTAATACAATAATATAATATATTATAATTTATATATTATATAATATATGATAATTTATTATAATATAATACTACTTATGAGGCTGAGAAGGGAGGAGTGCATGACCCAGGATGGTTGAGGCTGCAGTGAGCTATGCTTGTGCCACTGCACTCCAGCCTAGGTGACACAGCCAGACCCTGTCTCAAAAAAAGTGAAAAGAAAAAAAAAAAAAGCCCAAAACTACTGTGGAGTGGCCCTTTCTTCAAGCGTCTGCTTGCTTTCTCTAACACCACTCATTCTATTGCCCCTGCTGAGCTTGAAACGATAATGCTTTCTTCAGGTGCCGGGTCTGGAGTGCTGGGGCACCTATCTCAAAACGCTGTCTCAAAACTCCAACGGGGAGCACCTAACGGTACTGGGTGCAACATTACTAGCACGGAGCAAACAGCAGTCCAGTCACCTGGAAACAACAGGCTCTGCGAAACCAGGGACTCTGTGACCAAGAGAAATTGCCAATTCCAGACATAGCCTGGTTTAGAGAAATGAATGGCGTTGTCATCGAAAAAACACAGACTCGATTGTGACAGAAATACCGCCACAAACGCCGGTACAGGGACAGCCGACACCGAGAACCAAGGGAAGCGGCTGAGAGCTGCGCCTCCACGGAATAACTGCCAGCCGACACAGTGCGAGTGAGAAACCGGCCACTCCATGAAACGACCAGTACTGCCACGGAAAAGAATCCGACGTCGCCAACAAGCGGTGCTACCAGGAGAAACGGCTGCTTTTGAAGAAAACAGCCAGGAACGCGACTGAGAGACACTTGCTCCCAGGAAGAATTGGCATTTGTTCCAAAACACAGCCGGATAAACCCAGAACCTTCGGAGTGGTTGCACCGAAAGGGGGTCACCCAGCACTTCAGCGTCCTGGGCTCTAGCAAGCCTCACAGAAGCAACCGGCAGTGCTACCACCGAGGAGCACCTAGAGGGGCAAAACTAGCAGTAATGCCATCGACGAAAGGCCAGTTAGGCCAAAAGAGTAGAATATTTAGTTCCGGCGATTATAGGCCAGCGCAAACCAGGCAGCATAAAGCTGAGGGTCAGCAAAACAAAAATTAGGAACAATTTTTGTTAAAGGACAAGTTAGCTGGAACACACACAGACACACACACACACACACACACACACACACACTGAAAACAATACATTTGGGAAGATTCATCAACTGAAAATCCAAAACTAAGCAAAACATGGAAAAATGGACTCTACAAAGAAGAGAATGCAAACGCTTCTAAACGATGTGGTTTCACAGAGGTGATATCGCTGTCAGGCCTATAGCAATATCTGCTCGGTCTCACCAGGACTTCTAACTAAGCGACTGCAGACACTGCTACTGCTAAACCGCTACTTCCTACTCCTAAAATATCTTCTTCACCTTCATGCCCGGACTTCTATATTTGAAACTCAGGCATAAGTAAAGCAGGATAAGTCATCATGAAACCGAAAGTTACTGGGACTAAGGAGTCGTAGGCATGGCTGTACTAGGACTGGTTGCGACTAAATATGGACTTGCAAGAGCTAAGAAATCACATTCACAGGGGGCACTTAGAATCGAAGCATGCACTTGTTACTCTAAGAAATCCCTAACCCAGGACTCGCTCAGAATATTTCGAACGCAGAATTAAGCATCTTTATCGCAGGCGAAATAAGCCGATACTTAATTCCGCTTAAGTCCGAACTTGCTATGCAGAGAAACCACAATCAGGGCTATATTCCGAGTGTAGGAGGTTTAAAACTCCCGAAAAGGCAGTCAAAGCAGGCAGGGCCAAGCCGGACCTGCTGTGCCTACCGGAATTGCTAAACCCAGTTGTGGTACCATTAAGTAATTGGTAGCTCTCTTAGAAGCCACGCGAAACTGTTCCAAAGAAAAAGACGCAGGAAACACTGCTAGCCCTGAGACCCATGAATAAGTCATCTTTTCAATTATCTATTTATTTCGAGACAGGGTCTCGCTCTGCTGGAGGGCCTTGGTGCTATCCGGCTCACTGCAGCCACGACCTCCTGAGCTCAAGCAACCCGCCCACCCCAGCCTCCGGAGCAGCTGGGACTACAGGTGCGCACCACCTCACCGGGCTAATTTTTGTATTTTTTGTAGACACAGGCCTCACCCTGTTGCCCAGGCTGTTCTCAAACTCCTGAGCTCAAGCAATCCGCATGCCTCCGCCGCTGAAAAGTGCTGACGTTACTGCCGTGAGCCACGCTGCCCCGCCAGAATAAGTAATATTAAGAACCGGTCATCTGTGAAGTTGTATTAATATAAGTAATTGCGTGGTCCTTCCACGAGAAATAGCAAAGATTGATAAACCTCCCAGTCTTATGACCGTGAATACAATTCCTGAGTGTAAAACACAGTGAATTGATATACCGGAAAAAAGAAAGACCGCTGTTAAAAATAAAATCAACAATTAAAATTAAAAAGACGTTATAATAACGTAAAAGACATGATATAAAATTAAGTGTAAACAAACCATATATTTAAAAAGCAATAATTAGAAAAATAGGAATAAGATTTAAAAATACAATGGAAAAAACAAATAAATTTTAAATTTGCCAAAAACTCTTAAGAATTCTACAATCGTACAATAGATTTCTCAAAGTTAAAACAGATACGAATGAAATATTTAATGAAATAAATATAAATGTGTAAAATGCAAGGAAGCTGAAAGTAATAAGCGACGCGAAACAAGAAAGAATCGTCAGGGAAAAGAGAATTTAAAAACTGACGACCAGCAATGAAAGCACGTCTTAACGTATTTTTATTTTCTAGGTGGAGACGTTTGGTAACTGAGAATCTTTTCAAGGAGGAGAATCCAAAAAGCCTTCTGCTGCTATCTAAGGCTGCTTAGCTCCACAGATCCGTGGGCAGCACGCCCGGAGTAGAGAGAACGCGGCAAAACCAACGCGAAGAATCCACTCCAGGCAGTCTGAGAAACCCGGGAGGTGGCGCCGCAGGCGGAGGGCAGGAGGATGGCGGCGTTCCAAAAGGCACTCGCTGTCACAGACCTCGGTGTCCTGCTGTCTGTCCCCGGGATGGGGAGGCCTGCACCAGGGAAGCTGCTGGAGCTTGAGTCTGTCGGGTTCCTCTGCCTGCCCCACCTCTTCTACGGGTGCCTCTTGCTGCTTCTGCGTCCCCGGCCAACTGAACTCAGTGGGCTTCGCTGTACTTGGTTCCAAGGTGCTCTGGACTCCAGGCAAGAGTCCGTTTTGCCAGTAGACTCCGGGCAGCCGCCAGCAAGGACTGGAAAGCAGTCCCAAATCACAGCTGTCCGATGAGTACTCTCCCAGTACTGGATACAAAGGAAGAGGCCACGGCCCACGATCTTCTGAACTCACAGCAGGTGGAGGCTGGGGCTCCGGCGCCACCTCTGCGGCATCCCAAGCCCGCTTCACACAGCCAAGAAAATGTTGCTCCATCGCTTAAGCCTCAGACCAACGTTTGCGCTGATCAAGGAGGGAGAGTCTGCTGCACTAACATCAGCCTGAGTATTTATGCTCTCCAGAGCCCGTGGGCGGAGGCCAGTCAGATGTTAAGAAACTCAGTAGTAACAAATGCACGAAAATTAGTAGACAAATGAAAAACGATAACATTTTAGGGAGTACACAGAGCCAAAACGAACCGTAATTCCGACAGAAAAACATAGCGAGAAAAGAAACCGAAATGAAATGACACTAAGCAAACCTTGCAGAGAACTAGCGCTACAGAACGCAGGTATTAAAGAGCGCTGCAAGGGCCAAGAACCACCCGTTTCCGGGAACCGAGCGTTGCTGCCACCGGAAAACTGTCTCGCTAGGGCTCTGCGCTAACCACCTTGCGAACGAGAAACCGGCGCGTTGGACTTAGCAAGCGCCGGCACCTAGCCGATAGCGCTGGTATTGCCAAACGAATACCCGTTTCGGCGCCAGAACGGGTGCTGCTAAAGAGAAACAGCGTGCTCTTAGAAAAGAGCGGTGCTTCCACACCTAAGCAACGTGTTTGGAGGGATGAACCAACTCCGTCTCAATGTGCTGTACCAGAAAAATGTGTTGTGGCATTTTAATGTGTTTTAATCCGTTCAATGTGTTTGATAGGTTTAATATGTTTTAACCCGTTTTAATGGGTTGTGACAGAAAAAGCGCCGGCTTACGGTACCACAGAATTACTAGTGCCAACAGCGGCTCGGTGCAATCACCGTTCTGCACCGCAAAACGGGGTTCAGGAAGTTCCTAGGAGATACTAGCGGTTGTAGGACCGAGAAAGTGACAGCACGGAGAACGTAAGGGCCCCGCGAACGGGAAATGTCACGTCGGGTGCAGCAACTGAGAAAACGCCCAGTGGGCGCCACTGGCAAACGTGCTGATACAAAACCGCCAGCTCCGCATAGGAAGCGGAGCCGCCGGACAGCACCCGGAAGCTGATACCAGCGAGGCTAAGACCGAGCTCGGCTCCCCGGCTCCTGAGAGAATGAAAGTCAAAAAGCACGAATCTGAGACGCTCAAAATTAGTAGAAAAAAAAATACATAACGTTGAAATAAAAATAAAAATGTGAAATAATGGAAGTCTGAAATGCAAGTAAAACTGAAAAACACGTCGGTAACGTTGTCCTCAGAGCAAGACACAAAAATAATTTTAAGATAAGCAAAAATTACAGAGAACCAACCCTACAAAGAAGAAATTTCAAATATGGCTAAGCGATGCAATGCCTACCATTAAAATATTTCTGTCGGATCTAAACCCCTGCAGGTTGCTCCTGTCATAATTTCCTACGACAAACAAACAAAAACAGCCACGGTTAAACGTGTTTAGCTACGTCTAAAAAATCGCAGTAGCTGCTATATCCCGCTTTGGTCTACAGGAGGAAAAAGTCTCGATGGGCAGGACTTGCTATTGTCAAAGGGAGCTTGGTAAAACTGAGAAATCGCGTTCGCCGGCATTTCCTGACTTCCACGGGAGTTTTAAAACACACAAGCATAGCTAAGACGGGACTCGATATTGCGAAACCAAAGTTGGTATAAGAGCTCCCGACACTGCTAAACTGGTCATCACTAAACCTTTAAAAAAAAAAAAAAAAAAAAAAACGCATTCGCTGGTACCCATATTTCCACAGGAGTTAAACATTTCTTGCGCAGCTAAAGCAAGTCGTACCAGGAGGAAACCGGAACTTGCTAGGACTAAGAAACTTGAGGCTAGGCTGACCCCATGGTTGTTATGATTAGAAATCCGAGGCTACTGGAAACCCGGAGCTGCTGACAAATGAGTCACAGAGTGACTTCGCCTTCGCATGGGGAAACGGTGACTTCCTACGGCCTAGATATCGCAGCCAGGGCTAGACCGGTGTTTGTCTGAAGTCAGGACTTGCTTGGGCTGAGAAATCACATTTTGGCTATTCCCCTACTTGGACAGGGGGTGGAAATCCCAGGCGCCGCGAAATCGAAACTTGCTAGGACCAAGAAGCCAACGACGCGCGAAACCGTGGGGTCCTGCGGCAGAGACGCCAGCGGCGCCGCCACAGGACTGCGTTCTGGAGGCCGAGCCGGAACCCGTGCGGCGGCGGCGGCGCTGGGAAGAGACTGTGCCCCTGCAGCTCCCCTGTCACCGGCTCCGAGGAGCGTCGGGCTCCCCCCGCCCAGCCCTGCAGCACCCATCCGACAACGCCAGACTGGGCGCAACTGGGGCAGCTGCGACTTTGAATCTCCCACATCCGCGGCCTGAGGGCTGCCCGCCACCGAGAAGTGGAGGCACAGAGCTGTGAACAAGAGACCACGGCTCGGCGAAATGGCGGTGCCAGGAGCCTGAAAGGGAATGCAGCCGGCGGGGTTGTCAAGGACAACATTTGTTTTCGCGCGACCAACGGTGCTGTCACCAAGAAACCGTCGACTCTGAGAAAAAAAGAGAAGTTCGGCTGCCGAGAAACTCCGTGCAACAAGGGCTGTGACAGCAAAACCGCCGGCTCCGCGCCGCTGGCGAAAGAGCCAACGGAAACGCCGGGTGCTGCGACCGCGACGCCGGCACGAGAGGGCCTCGGATGGAGAAAGCCCGGCACCGAGACGAGGAAACTGTGCACAGCACAACTTCCAGTTGACGCCAACAGAAAAGTGTCTGGTCTGCTCTCCGGGAGAAAGCGCGGATCAAAACCAGCAACTCAGTGGAGCGAACCCCGCAGCCACTGAAGAAGTTGCCCACGTGGCGGTGGGGCCAGGGAAACACCGCGATGTGGACGACAGCCGTGGGGGATACGACAGAGAAACATGCGCGGCCACAGAAGTACATCCAGCTCCGCGCAACCAGTGGTTCCGCGATCCAGAAACCGCCAGATGGGCTCGACTAGAAACTTCTAAAAAACTGTCGTCCCATAGCAGCTTTGCTACCCACGACAGACAGTCGCCTTTAGAGAGCACCTAACGGTGCTGAGACCGGCCTGGGCCAGCAAAAGCGCAGAGCGGTGCCGGTGCCAAGAAACGCCGGACTTGGTGAAACCAACCTTGTGACCACCGATTCCACTGGCTTCGCAGGACGCAACGGGCGAAGGCGCGGCGGAGAAACCGCAGGCTCCCTTCACCGATTATGCTGCGGGCTGGGGATGGCGGGGGGCACCCGCGAAGTTGTGAAACCAGCGGCGCTGGGACCCAGCGATCACCTGCCCGTAGCGAATGCCTGTGCAGTTGCAAAAGACAACTTTTGGCGGAAAGAAGGTTGCCGCCAGAGAGCATCCGATAGCGCTGACAAAGGCGTGGCGTTGCCAGTGAGAAACCGCCGGCGCTGGGAAAGGAACGGTGCAGCGACCGACCAACTGCGCACTCGGTGCCACCAAAGTGCCACCGGCTCTACCCACTCTGTCCCCCACGGGCTTAGGGAAGTCTGCTGTCTTTTTCTTTTCTTTTTTCCTCTGTCGCCTAGGCTGGTGCAGTGGTGTCATCTTGGCTCAGCGCAGCCTCGACTTCCTGGGATCCAGCGATCCTCCCGCCTCAGCCTCTAGAGTAGCCGAGAGCACAGGTGAGTGCTACCACCCCCGTCTAATTTATATATATGTAATATATAATATTTATTATATAGGATGTAATATATGGAGGGAATATGTAATATATTACATACTATATAATATGCAATATATAATATATTGCATATTATATAATATGCAAGATATAATATATAATATATAACAGAGAATATCACTATTATATCATAATAAATTATCATATAGTGTATAATATATAAATTATAATATACAATTATATTATATAATATAATTATAAGATATAATTATATTATATAATATATAAATTATAATATATAATCATATTTTATAATATATAAAGTATAATGTATTATATAATCGTGTTATATATTATATGTTACATATTATACATAATATATTACATCTTATATAATATATATTTCAGCCTATATCATTATATATCATATGCTATATGGTATATTTAATATATTTTATGTCATATATTATATTTAATATATTACATGTTATACAATATATATTACATCTTATATAATATCATATTAGCGCGGAGCTGTTTGTACTTCTGTACATGTTTCTGTCGTATCCCTACTGCTGTCGTCCAAATGGCGGTGTTTCTCTGGCCCCACCGCCAGGTGGGCAACTTCTTCAGTGGCTGCGGGGTTAGCCCCACTGAGTTGCTGGTTTTGATCAGCGCTTTCTCCCAGAGAGCAGAGTAGAGACTTTCTGTTGGTGTCAACTGGTAGTTGTGCTGTGCAGAGTTTCCTCGTCTCGGTGCCGGGCTTTCTCCATCCGAGGCCCTCTCGTGCCGGGCATGGCAGTCGCAGCACCTGGCGTTTCGGTTGGTTCTTTTGCCAGCGGCGCGGAGCCGGCGCTTTTGCTGTCACAGCACTTGTTGCACGGAGTTTCTCGGTAGCCGAACTTCTCTTTTTTTCTCAGAGTCGACGGTTTCTTGGTGACAGCACCGTTGGTCGCGCCTAAACAAATGTTGTTCTTGACAACCCCGCCGGCTGCATTCCCTTTCAGGCACCTGGCACTGCCATTTCGCCGAGCCGTGGTCTCTTGTGCCTCCACTTCTCGGTGGCGGCCTGACCAACATGGTGAAACCCCGTCTTTACGAAAACTACAAAATTAGCTGCGCGTGGTGGCACATGTCTGTAATCCCAGCTACTCGGGAGGCTGAGGCAGGAGAATTGCTTGAACCCAGGAGGCCGAGGTTGAGGTGAGTTGAGATCGCCCCATTGCACTCCAGCCTGGGCAACAAGAGCAAAATGCCGTCTAAAAAAAAAAGAAAGAAAAAAGATTTCAACACTTCTGCTTGTGTGTAATAGCAAGAAGTCTCAGGCCCCACTGGCTAAGTTACAGAGAGGTTACATGCCATTCTAGATGTGTGAACCTCTGTAATTTATCTAACCCGGTAGCCTTTATTTTAACCACCTCCGAAATGGAAGCCAAATGTGCTCTCATTTTACATAACTATCAGGGATACTTTTGATGGAAAAACTTAATGCTTGGACAGTATCTGGTTGAAAGTAATTAGGTCAGTTTTTAACAGTATTATCATTATTGATTTTATCATAAACTGAAAGATATTCTTAATCAGAACGAATGTAAAATGAATCCTTCTTTGTTGTATTCTTTCTGTGGATTTTTTTTTCTTTTCATATCCTCTGTGTAACTGGAATTTGTCTGAGTTAAACATGCTATTTGCAAAGCATCAGTGGATACAATTATAGAATTATCTAATTAAACATTGTTTACTATTGTAAAATCTGATTGATCCCAACATTTAGCAAGCATGTTTTGATAGGCTATTGTATTCCAGGGGCTATAAAGGGAGCCATAAATAGAAAGATGAGGAACTGGCTGCAGTTTTCACAAGTCTTACTAATGAGAGAGTGAAGACTCTGTCAGGAGATCATTCAGAACACAGCTAACTCTGTGTTTATTCCAGGAGCTGATTTGAAGACCAAAAGAAAAGGTCTGAATGGAAGCTTCCCTTCAAAGCTATGCTTCTTTTTACTAGAAAAAAGGAAAATATACAACTATACAACAGGAAGTGAAAAAATGAAACAGAATGAGAATGACAGAATAGATACAGAAGGCAGAAGATTGAAAGCCCTTGTTAGGTGAAAGGTTTATGGACTCTAGGTGTCTGGAGAATGGATCCTGAGAGCAGGAGCAACTCCTACCTGCCAGTATTATTCGAGAAGTACCTGTGGTGATCCCAGAAAACTAGCTTTAGCATTTTTTTTTTTTTTTGAGATGGAGTCTCCCTTTGTCGCCCAGGCTGGAGTGCAGTGGCGCGATCTTGGCTCACTGCAAGCTCTGCCTCCTGGATTCACGCCATTCTCCTGTCTCAGCCTCCCAAGTAGCTGGGACTACAGGCACCCACCACTACACCTGGCTAATTTTCTGTATTTTTAGTAGAGATGGGGTTTCACCCTGTTAGCCAGGATGGTCTCCATCTCCTGACCTCGTGATCCGCCAGCCTCGGCTTCCCAAAGTGCTGGGATTACAGGCGTGAGCCACTGCGCCCGGCCTCTTTAGCATTTCTTTGAGCATGTAGCCTGGATGTGTCTCTCTAGATGTGAACAGTGGATGGAACCTTGCATTGTAGAGAGTTGGCAGTGCTCTGCATGGGTATAACACACAGAGTAGTGACCATTCCCAAAGGAGACCCACGTCACACAGGCAGAGACCTGCTGTCCAGCCTCTTATGCAGACATGCTTCTCCCTCCAACGTGTTTAAAGGAATGTACTATTTCTTTTCAACTTCCCCAGACAAAAACTGTTAAGGCAGGTGATACTTTCTTAGCGAATGTTGATTTACACAAACTGCAATTATAATATTATCTGAAAAAAAAAAGAAATCTGAAGTGATTTGAGGGTAAATGCTGCAGTTGCAAGCCCCACTTTCAAGTATTCTCAGGACAAATGGGAAATGGGTTAAATGATTGCCTATAGTATTTTGCTTTTACACTTTATTTATATTATGTTACATCCTGCAAGAATTAGCATGTCATAACTTAGAGAATAAAGGACTCAGCTGATACAGGGGTCAACTAATCTGATAAACTTGGGAAGAAAATGTAGAAATATACCATCAAGCGTTATCAGTTACAGCTTTCTTACAAATGCCTTCGCTACATCTTTGGCCAACCCGATAATTTATGGAGTCAATATCATACACGTGGGCACTGTATCATCAGTAGTTTAACAATTCAATCAAAACCAAATCAACACTTCCATCTTTATCTAATCATGTATGATGTTTGCCTGGAGGCCGGCAGGCCATCTTGGGCAGAAGACTACAAGATTTTTTTAGTCTGGATACCTCCCATTTGGTTCACTGAAAGGCATTAATTGCTTTCTCTTTGTCCATGGCTGTAACAAACATTTTTATTTTGGAGGCAAGGTTTCACTCTGTAGCTCAGGCTAGAATGCAGTGGTATCATCACAGCTCACTTCAGCCTTGAACTGCTGGGCTCAAACAATTATGTTGCCTCAGCCTCCTGTGTGGCTGGGACTACAAGCAGACACCAACACATCCAGCTAATTTAATTTTTTTTTTTTAATAGAGATGTTATTTTACTATGTTGCCTGGGCTGGTTTTGAGTTTTTGGCCTCAAGTGATCCTCCTGCCTCAGCCTCCCATAGTGCTGGGATTACAGGCATGAGCCACTATGCCCGGCCCATAATAAAGTTTTCTAATCTTAGAATCTTTGTACTTTATATTCTCTCATGATGGTAACTCCACCTTTTTCTTTTCTTTTTTTTTTGAGACAGGGTCTTGCTCTGTTGCCCAGGCTGGAGTACAGTGGTGTGATCTCAGCTCACTGCAAGCTCTGCCTCCCGGGTTCAAACGATTCTCTCGCCTCAGCCTAACTTCAGATTACAGGTGTGGGCCACCACGCCCAGCAAATTTTTTTATATTTTTAGTAGAGATGGCATTTCACCATGTTGGCCAGGATGGTCTTGAACTCCTTGCCTCAAGTGATCCGCCTGCCTTGGCCTCCCAAAGTGCTAGGAGTACAGGTGTGAGCCACTGCACCCAGCCTAGGTTTGTTTGTTTGTTTTTTGGTGTTGTTCACTGCATTACTCATATCGAAGTGGAGGTACCTGTGACAATTCTATCCTTACTAGAGTAGCTAATATAGCATCCTCCTAGTTACCTTTTCAACTAAGTTGGATTAAGTTTCTTGATAACATTTATCATATAAACACTGTTTTATTTATTTGTTGTCATGCTATTTTTTTTTTTTTTTTTTTTTTTTTTTTTTTTTTTTTTTTTTTTACAATCCATGAAGGTGTCAAACATGTTATGGCCAAGTGCATGTCTGCTTGTTGATAACTTATCTCTGGGACCTTGTTCACTATGTAGTACAATATAGACACTTGGTATTTGTTAATGAAGACACGATAAATGTATTAAAAGGTTGGGGGTGGTGGCTTATGCCTGTAATCCCAGCACTTTGGGAGGCTGAGGTGGGAGGATTGCTTGAGCCCAAGAGTTTGAGATCAGCCTGGGCAGCATAGGGAGACTCTATCTCTACAAAATTTTTAAAATTAGCTGAGTGTATGGTGCGTGCCTGTAGCCTCAGCTACTTGGTAGGCTTAGGTGGGAGGATTGCTTGAGTCTAGGAGATTAAGGCTGAAGTGAGCAGTGATTATGCCACCATACTGCAGTGTAGGTGACAGATTGAGACCCTGTCTCAAAAAGGCAAACAAACAAACAACAACAACAACAACAAAACAAAGGGTAGTCTCAGAGCTCTATAACTGATTATAAACCACACTACGAAAGGATCAAAGTAAAACAATAATTGTAGATGACAAAAGTCTTACAATAGCCATGGTTTAAGACACAACTGACAAAGAAATGTGGTTATATCTATGATATATGACATTTGAATATAATAATCATAATTAGCTCTGAAAACATATACCAAGACATATCACAATCATAAGAATCTCATACAGTTTTAAAACACTAATAACACATTTACATAAATACAATGCAAAGATGGTTACATATCATTTTATATTTGATAATACTTCTTGTGTGATTATACCAACTAAGCCAAATATGTCTCTTTGGATTTCAGGGGACTCAATGTCAAAAAAAATTAGTGAGATAAAAATGACTGAATTTAGAATTGGATTTTGGAAAGTTTGTCAAACATCAAAGACTTAAAACACTTGATATCACAAAACAGGATCACAGGTCATTGTAAAATAAGTCATTCATTTAGTTAAGCAGTGACTCAAAGTTTTCAAAAACTAAAAGCCAAAACCTTTTACTCTTTGAGACTTGCTTTCCCAAACAATAAGAGCTAATAAAGACAGCATGAAGCCAATTACATCTTTCTCAAATATTATAGACAAATCTAATAAATTTTAATCATCTTGACCATAAGATACAACTTTTATAACCCTTTTCATAACCTTTCATAATTTTTTAATAAGAATGGGTTAATAATCCATGAAAACATTGTTAATCTGACCTGGGGTCCCACATGCTGGTCTTGCATCATTGTTCCTTTGATATTAACGTTTACTTTATAGGCTGGCTGTAGTGGCTCACACTTGTAAACTCAGCACTTTGGGCGGTCTAGGCAGGCAGACTGTTTGAGCTCAGGAGTTCGAGACCAGACTGGGCAACATGGCGAAACACTATGTCTACAAAAAATACAAAAATTAGCCACGTGTGTTGGTGCACATCTATAGTCCCAGCTACTTAGGAGGCTGAGGTGGCAGGATCGCTTGAGCCTGGGAGGTGGAGGTTGCAGTGAGCTAGGACTATGCCACTGTACTCCAGCCTGGGTGACAGAGCCAGACCTTATCTGGAAAAAAAAAAAAAACTGTTTAAATTAAATTCTCTATAAATTACAGAGAAACTGGACTAATTTTATCTGTTAAAATAGGTCCTTACAAGCTTACACACCCACTTCTTCTTCAATAGTCCCTGGGACTAGAGGGTTTGAATAGTCTTAATTTCTGGCCCCATGTCTCATGACTGCAGCTTATTCTGATTTTCATCTTCTCCCAGATCTGAAGATGAGGCTTCAATTGCTCTCAATTTAGCGGGAGTTTGTGACCTTTTTAGACTCAGGAGTCAAAGCCCTGAAAATTAGTAGTGCAAGAACTTTAAAAGAAATACAGAAAGTTACATGGATATAATAACCTTAATTAACCTTAATTTTTTTTAAATCTCAGTTTTCTTTTCTTTTTCTTTTTTCTTTTTTTTTTTTTTTTTTTTTTGAGACAGAGTCTCATACTGTTGCCCAGGCTGGTATGCAGTGGCTCGTTCTCGGCTTACTGCAACCTTCGCCTCCCAGGTTCAAGGGATTCTCCTGCCTCAGCCTGCCAAGTAGCTAGGATTACAGGCACCCGCAACCATGTCCAGCTAAATTTTGTATTTTTAGTAGAGCTGGGTTTCACTATGTTGGCCAGGCTGGTCTTCAACTCCTGACCTCGTGATCTGCCCGCCTCAGCCTCCTTAAATCGAAGTTTTTCTTCGCAAATTAAAACCTAGTAATGACATAGGAATTATTTTGATAAAATGTAAAATATGTTATTCTCAGGCTGGCTACCAAAAGGCAAAAAAGTACATGCTTTTCCATATGGAGATTCCATTTAGACAACCTTCAAGTCAAAACTAACGAAAAGGGCACTTGAATTAATTAGACAAAGAAGAGTGTGTCCCAGGACATAAGTGAAGTTTTTTGGTTTCGTAGAACAATTTAGATATATTTTAAAAAGTCAAGAGCACACAATGTTGTATTGGAAGAAAACGTTTCGTTTTGATCCTAAAGATGAAGTGTTTTTTAGCATCAGACCACAAACGACAGTTAAAACCTAAGGAAAAAAGTTACAGGAGCTGACAAAAAAATTGAAGGAGGGAGTTATTATCTCAGGCCTTAAAAAGGAGAGAGGCCCGGCGCGGTGGCTCAAGCCTGTAATCCCAGCACTTTGGGAGGCTGAGGCGGGCAGATCACGAGGTCAAGAGATTGAGACCACCCTGACCAACATGGTGAAACCCCATCTTTACTAAAAATACAAAAATTAGCTGGGCGTGGTGGTGTGCGCCTGTAGTCCCAGCTACTTGGGAGGCTGAGGCAGGAGAATCGCTTGAACCTGAGAGGTGGAGGTTGCAGTGAGCCTAGATCTCGCCACTGCACTCCAGCCTGGTGACAGAGCGAGACTCCATCTTAAAAAAAAGAGAGAGAAAATAATGATAATGATAATAATAATAATAATTATAATAATAAATAAAAAATAAAGAGAGAGAAAGCTGAAAACATTGAGATGCAATAAAAGTTGAAAATTTAGGTAAGTTAAAATATCTTATAACTTAAGAGTAAATAATATTTTACAAAAATGTTTTTCTAACCAAGTCTTTTGAGTATTAATATATTTTTTATATCACAGCCCAATCTCTAGAAAGACTATTATAATTTCCCGTTATTTATAGCCAACTAGATAACATAATTTTTTTTTTTTTGAGATGGAGTCTTGCTCTGTCGCCCAGGCTGGAGTGCAGTGCTGCGATATCAGCTCACTGCAAGCTCCACCTCCCAGCTTCACGCCATTCTCCTGCCTCAGCCTCCCGAGTAGCTGGGACTACAGGCGCCCACCACCATGCCCTGCTAATTTTTGTGTTTTTAGTAGAGACGGGGTTTCACCATGTTAGCCAGAATGGTCTCGATCTCCTGATCTCGTGATCCGTCTGCTCGGCCTCCCAAAGTGCTGGGATTACAGGCGTGAGCCACTGTGCCTGGCCGAATTTTTGTATTTTTATCAGAGACGGGGTTTCACCATATTGGCCAGACTGGTCTTGAACTCCTGATCTCAAGTGATCTGCCCTCCTTAGCGTCCCAAAATGCTGGGATTACAGACTACCATACCTGGCCTATCTCTCTCTCTCTCTTTTTTTCTGGTTTCTTTTATCTTGTTTCACGAATAATCTGTGAATTAGACAAAATTATTGTTATTATTATTTTATTTTATTTTATTTTATTTTTTTGAGACGGAGTCTCGCTCCGTCACCCAGGCTGGAGTGCAGTGGCGCGATCTCGGCTCACTGCAAGCTCCGCCTCCCGGGTTCACGCCATTCTCCTGCCTCAGCCTCCCGAGTAGCTGGGACTACAGGGATTTTTTTGTATTTTTAGTATAGACGGGGTTTCACCGTGTTAGCCAGGATGGTCTCTATCTCCTGACCTCCTGATCCGCCCGCCTCGGCCTCCCAAAGTGCTGGGATTACAAGCGTGAGCCACCACGCCCGGCCGGTACTCCGAAGCCCTCAGATCGGCGACCTGGGGGCTGTAGCCACCGAGAAAATACAGGCACCGAGCCAGGAGCAGTTCCGCAACCAAGACACCTCGGCTCGGCGAAATGGCGGTGTCTGGAGCCCGTGAGTGACCCCAGCCGTTGGGGCTGTCAAGGAGAACATTCGTTACGGCGCAACCAACGGCACTGTCACCAAGAAACCGTCGTCTCTGAGAAAAAAAACGTTCGGCCGCCGAGAAACTCCGTACAAGTGCTGTGACGGAAAAACCGCCGGCTCCGCGCAGCTGGCAAAAGAGCCAACGGGAACGCCGGGTGCTGCGACCATGACCCCGGCACTGGAGGACGTGGGATGGAGAATGGGACACACGGAGCGAGAAGGGAAACGTTTCATGCAGACCAACTAGCGCCGCCGCCATCGGAAAACTCACCCGCCAGTGCTGCCAATGAAGTGCGTGTGATAAACCGTTGATTGGTGGGAGGAGCAGCGCTGGGCGCTGGACCCGCGAGTGTGAGAATCTGGCGGCGCTAGGACCCTTCAGGCGCGGGCACGAGGCGAAAGCCAGCGCTGTTGCTAAAGACAAATGCGCGTTCTTTTGGGCGCCATCAACGGTGCAGCCAGCGATCACTCCCAGGCTCTGAGAAACTAGAGATGTCAGCCACAAACCCTCCGTTCAGGGAAAGGTGCGGCGCCGTGACGGATCGACTGGCACTGGGTGCAACATTCTCTGTGGCCTAGAGACTAGAATATAAAAACAAAAACGAAATACAAAACTGCTGCTGGCATTACTCCTACTCTCCCCCCTCAAGTCAGTGGCTTCAGGCTTAAGAAAACCTGTATTTTTCTTGGCTGTGCCATAATCCGTAATTACCGAGGCCCCCAGCGACCCACCCAGTGTGATTCGCAGAGGGAAAGGAGCTGGAATAAGGACCGTGAATGGGGCGGATGTGGTTCGTCCTGGGAGAGAACTAAAGCTTGTGCGGGTCGCAAACAGCTTTACGCTGCAGGAAACTGCTCTTCCAATGGCCGTGGCTGGGTCCTTCCACACCATCCCTCTGCCCTAGACCTTTGTCCCCGTTCAGAGCTATCAGAGATTCTAGGAGAGCCGTCGACAACCGCATCTCTTCGGAACTTGGAAACTCTAGGTTCAAGATCTCCGTGGAGAATGAAAGGCACAGTGTCGCCTGACCCAGGCATCAGGCTTGCCCCGCACATCAAGTCCCTCCGCTACTGGATGGAACTCTGTGGCAATCGCTCCTTATTCTGATGGTTCACTCTGTCAGATAGCCTTGATATTTGGGGATAGTAGTTCAAAAACCGCCGGGGAGGAAAATGGGCTGAAAGACTCCAGCGTTGGATGTAGAATTGACAGCGAGACATACATCTCCTCTCTAAGCCCAGAGAAAAGCTCAAGTTGTGGTTCTCTGCCTCTAGCAGCATGATCTTCAAAACGCATCATTGATTTCTTTCTATCTTCTGGGAAATGCAGTGCAGGTGAACTTGTAAGTGCTCAAATCCTCCACCTCCTCACTTTTCAGACTGAGGCCTATTTTTTTTTTTTTTTCATCTGAGAAGAAATATGGGACTGCCACTGCTCAGTAGGAAAATGTCCTTTCCCCCAAGCATTCATATTTCAATAAAAATCTGCACTTTGTGAGTTGAGCCCCCTCAAACAGACCTACAGACCCTGCCAGGAGCATCTCCATCCACACTCATCATTTCCCATTTTCATCACTGCTGCTCCTGTGCAAACCAAACTATCCTTTCCCTGGGGGATCCTAGGTAGAGGCCATGCCAGGACAAAGGCAGAGATATGCCCTGCCTGGTAAGGAAATCCATTTTGGCCTTGTAATTCTCACCCTCTCCCAAGATGTTTGCCTCAATATCTCCTTCCCACCTGACCCCGTCTTCAGCTAGCCAAAACATTCCCTGGCATTTGAGGCCCTTCCAATTCCCTCCTGGTTTTGTGGATGGGAGAATAAAGAAAAAACTGCACTGTTCCCACCCACATAGTTACAGCCACTTTATCAAATAGATGAGCAGTCTGGAGCCATTGCAAAGCAAAATACCTGCCACAACTCCTCTCTTCTCATTTTGACTCCAGCTTTTCATCTTAGCAAAAAAGTTGCAATCAGAACCCCCTAGACGGAAGGAATATCCTGTCTTAATGGGAGTCCATAGGAGGCTGCAGGCTGCTCCCCTACAGAGACTGACATCAAGGTAGTTGCAGAATTCAGATTCTAATTCCGGTGTGGTTGGAGGCGGGGTGGATTCCAGGGAGGTCAGGAAGAGGTAAAGCACAGAATTGAGCTTCTTGGGAGGAGGTCATAGGAACTTTGCAGCATGACAATGGCTAGAGATTGGGTAGAATTGAGCAGGCTGGCAATGGCAGTTTCGTGGGGGTGGTAGGACCCAGGATTCAAACTTGAGGGCAAATTGTGGAGCACATACGACAAATGATGTAGAGCCTTTCCTATTTCCCTTCCTGGTGTGTCATCCAAAACAATAAATAATAAAGAATTAACAAAGACTGATATTTTTGTTCAATTTCTTGAAGAAAAATCTCATCAAACTAACTATAATGGCAAATCTTGTTAGAATATTATTAAGCAAATGAAAGTGACACAAAACAGAAAAACGGTGGGGAGTGGGAGGGACCAAGAAAGAAAAAGTCCCCAACACTCAGGAGGTGTGTACAGGTGAATCTTCTGGTCAGTTGGTATGTTGCAGAAAGCTGGGCAACTAATAAATTAGGAGGCAGTAATTCATATTAATACCTTCCTGATACTGAGAAACTCTTAGTTTTAACAATCTACTTCTTTGTCAGGTATTGGTTCTTGATTTGAGGCTCAGAAAAGATGGTAACAGTTATAACTGTAGTAGAGCAGGTAAAAACAAAGATCATGCAAGAGTCTAGACAGAAAGTACAAGGTAAAAATGTCCCAGGGTAAGTAATCTAGACTAAGACAATGAAGAATTCTGCTTGGTGCCAACAGAGGGCTCCACCATGCCTCTGGTTCACCTACACAAAATGAACCATTTGCTATTGGTCTCTGGGATTGAAGATTCACCCTCCCAATTTCCTGCCTGTCCTAAGCTTACCTGTAACTCAGAGGGTTTTGTGTTTGTTTTTCTTGTTTGTTTTGTTTGTTTGTTTTGTAAAACACTCTCTACAAATGTTTGATAGATTATAAACTGCAGGATCCACTAGACCCTGCAAGGTGCAGGGGAGCCCTGTGACTACCACTCCAATGCACCTCCACACGTGTTCTTCCTCCTAGTTCCTCCACGGAATTTCTTCTTCCTGGTTCCATTTGCTGTAGTAATTTGGGGCTGTATTCACGGACAAGTTCCAAGAGTTTACCCAATTTTGGTGACCGATAAACTCTTGACTAAAAATTATGTGTGTGTGTCTGTCTTTCCTGTAGGAGGAAATCAGTGGTGCCTCAGGATATTGTGAATTTGGGCTTCTGAAAGCAGAATTCTGATTTAACAGTATAATGGAATTCATGAAAGTCACGGTGCTAATTTGAACCAGCAAGCAGCCTTGTGAGAGGAATCTGCTTTTCCTCAAGTCTGAAGAACACCAGGAGAATCTTTCTGGATGGAGTTACCAGGAATCCTCTGCTGAGGAAAGTGAAAGGGAAGATGCAATTTCTCCTGGGAAGGGGGGATGCTGATGTAGAGGGTGACAAGTAATATGCCATGAAGCATTCAGTCACCTGGTTAGATTTAGAATTAGAGTTATGGTTAAGGAAGAAGGAAGGAAAAAAGGGAGAAGAGGAAGAAAGGAAGCAAGAAAAGACAAAATTTATTCTAAGATAAAATTTGTGAATTTTGCTAAACTATATATATATATATCTATTATTTTATTTTATTTTATTTTTTGCTGTCATTAGCCAAGATAAGGAATCTTCAAGTTCAATAAGACTGGATTTAGAATTGTCTGGGGGCTTTCAAAAGAGCCATTCAGTAAATAAGAAAGAATACAGGCCTGCAGCATCAGAGTCTGAGCTGGGGGAATCGGTTTGTGTGAATTTGGGCATGGTGGCTCAGGTCTGTAATCCCAGCACTTTGGGAGGCTGAAGTTGAGGATTGCTTGAGCTCAGGAGTCTGAGACCACCCTGGGAAACATGGGGAGACCCCATCTCTACAAAAAAATAAAAAATATTAACCCAAGGTGGTGGCATGCACCTTGCTGCCAGCTGCTGTGGAGGCTGAGGTGAGAGGATTGTTTAAGTCCAGGATGTCGAGACTGCAGTGAGCCCTGTCTGTGGCACTGCACTCCTGCCTGGTCCACAGAGGGAGACTCTGTCTGAAGGTGGGAAAAGAAAAGATTTGTATGAATTTGGTGCTGCTTTGTATTTCAAAATAGGAAAGTGGATATATGAATATACGGCATAAAAGGTCCAGATACTGGACCCCAGTGAACTCAATTGTTTTCAAGGTCTGACTTTAACTTTGCTAGGCCGAAGAATCTGGAATGGCTCAGATGTTTCTAGTGCAGCTATAACTTTTGCCTCCTTTAGAGTAAGTCTGTGGAGGACTTGAGTATACTCAGAGTGGATCTGAGAGGTGCCTGCTTCCAGAATGAATTAGAATTCCTGGATTTGAGTCATGATCAGATGGCTGTTAAGGGGTTATTGTAGACATATGGCTCTTAAGTTCACAATATTAAATTCAGGTGAATATTATAAATATTTGTAAGTTGGATTATATTATGGAAGCACTTGGTAAAAATTGCCATGCAGGGATAAATGTAGGAAGGGGATTGCAGAGTCTGATATCTAAAAAATAAGTGGAGCAGCATTTGGAAACTCCTGTTCACATTTCCGATCTCTTTTCTCTCATTAGAACCTAACTGCTATCCTCTAATCCCTACTTTTGAAAAAATGTATTTAAGGCCGGGCATGGTGGCTCACGCCTGTAATCCCAGCACTTTGGGAGGCCGAGGCGGGTGGATCACGAGGTCAGGAGATCGAGACCATCCTGGCTAACACGGTGAAACCCCGTCTCTACTAAAAATACAAAAAATAGCCAGGCGTGGTGGTGGGCGCCTGTAGTCCCAGCTACTCGGGAGGCTGAGGCAGGAGAATGGCAGTGAATCCAGGAGGCGGAGCTTGTAGTGAGCCGAGATCTCGCCACTGCACTCCAGCCTGGGCGACAGAGTGAGACTCCGTCTCAGAAAAAAAAAAAAGAAAAAAGAAAAAATGTATTAAAAAACTCAGCAAACATTAATGGAGATATTCGAAGAGCCAGGCTCCTGGTTCCAAGACCCCACTCAGAGGACTAAGCTCAAATCTAATAAGATGTGTAGGCTTGGGGCCAGTGGGGCGAGGGGATATCCACTGGGGGGCCAGTCGAACAAGGCCTCAGACTCATGAGCCTCAAATGTAGATGTCAGATTTTTCCTCCAATTGAGATTGTACCTACAGCCACAGAGCTTCATGGATGCGAATGAAAATGGTCATGTCTCAACTTTTAAACTGTGCTCAATTAGAGGAACTCATTGCCTATGGCATAGTGTCATGTAATAAAATGGTTTTTTGTTGTCTAATCTTGTAGTTAGTACAGTGATAGTACATTGGGTTTTTGTGTTAAAAGAAGTCATTTGTTGACTTCTTCTAGCACTTTGGGAGGCCGAGGCGGGCAGATCACCTGAGGTCAGGAGTTCAAGACCAGCCTGACCAACATGATGAAACTCCATCTCTACTAAATTAGCCAGGCGTGATGGCGCATGCCTGTAATCCCAGCTACTCGGGAGGCTGAGGCAGGAGAAAGGTGTGAACCCGGGAGGCGGAGGTTGCAGTGAGCTGAAATCCCGCCACTGCACTCCAGCCTGGCAACACAGCAAGACTCCATCCCCCCCAAAAAAATCATTTTTAAAGTTTAGCTTTTAAAACACATTTAGTTTTAATTTTACTGTCTTTATTCTTCGTGGTCAGGCACATTTATGCCTTTTTGTTTCCTCCCTTGAGTTGTGGGCCTGGACTCCTAAAACCTCCATTTCTAAATTTGCCTTACCAACAGGGTCACAATGGTAGGCAGACTTGGTGGGACATGAGGCAATAAAAAGATGAACAGTCATTCTGGTTATGGCTTGGCAGTGGGATGGCAGCACATTAGCTTGGCTCTCACAGTGTGGGCTGCTTTGGTTTCTTTTCCTAACTGAACTCTGATAGGTAGAGTCCTCATGTCCGGGAATAATTCCAGAAAACAATAAAAAAAAGAAACAAATTGGTTTTCAGACCAGGACATAAACATAACCATAGTGGATGAGGGCTCATTCATTTACTAAACTTGAATGTGGTTATTACTTCATTGCTATTGTAAACCAAAAATAAAATTTGAAGCCCCCCGCCACCAACGTCTGATTGGACCCCTCTTCTCAGCCAAGGGCATTCCAAAGTTAGCCTGAAAAAGTAGTTTCAAGCCATGCTGGGAAGGGGGAGTCAGACATGCCTCATTATATTCTCCTGTCTTTTAAAATTATTGATAGAACAGACTCTTTAAGTCTGGCTAGAAACATTTACAATCTCTGAAGTCTTCCACCTGGAGGCTTCATCTGCGACACCTTTGCCTCTGGAACACCTTATGGCAACCCAGGCATTCCTTTCTAGAGATAATGGTTATTGCAACAAATTGCCGATCATAAAATTTTTGAACCTCTCCAACTTGAAGGATCAGGCTTCCAGTTATACTGCCTTTCTGGACTGAACCAATGTACACTTTAGATGTATTGATCTCATGACTTCCTAAAATATATATAAACCAAGTTGTGTGCTGACCACCTGAAGCACATGTTCTCAGGATCTCCTGATGGCATTTCATGGGCTAATGGTCACTCACATTTGGTTCACAATAAATCTCATCAACTATTTTACAGAATTTGACCCTGTGTCTGCTGGACCTCCCAGAAGAGCAGCACGTGTGCTGATTTCTTTGGGTTTCAAAATTGACAACAGTCAATGGAAAACTGGATTCCAAATTCTACCAGGGAATACTGTGCCAGGTGCTTTCTGTGGGACCCTTGCTGTTCTGGGATTTCAAGTGCTATTACAATGGTCTCCCCCAGGGCACATTAAATGACTGGTGAGATCCCTAACTGGCATGGCTCCAGAAGTGATGTGGAAGTTAGGAAACTCAGGCAGTCATTGATTTCCCGGCCCCACTGATGCTTTTCCTCTATCTCCTGGCTGAGAAAAGAAGACCAGGAAGAGCCATGAGGGACTTCCAGGGTGGCATGTGGCTGTCTCCAGCACACGTAGATAACCTTGATTCTATCTGTAACAGGCTATGCTGATGGATCAGCAGGTTAACCCTAGCTGAAAAAAGCAGTCAAGCACTTCCTTTGGTGTGTGAGGCAGAAACCAGGACATCTGTTGGTCCACCAGGGGACAAAAATCAATCCTATTTCACCAATTTGTCTCCTCCGTGTGGGGAGCATAGGGCATTGAAGGTGGATGAGAATCACCATCCACCTTCTGCTGCACAGGAAAGACAAGGGAAGACTCCAGGGAAGACAGAGGAGGAAAACGTCGAGCAGCCCCAGGTGGATGTCTCTCTCTCTCTCTCTCTCTCTCTCTCTCTCTCCTCTCTCTCTCGCTCTCTCTCTCTGTGTGTGTGTGTGTGTGTGTGTGTGTGTGTGTGTGTGTGTACCTTGACAGTGGGTAGAGGAAGGGAGAAGAGGGTTGAGGTCTTCCCACTAGAGGAGTGAAATGAGCAGAACTGAGAAAAGAGGTCAGAGAAAAGAAAGAGGAACCTACAAGCCACCACAGAACTTTCTTTCCCCAGGGAATGGTCTCTTCCCCTACTAGGGGCTGGGTATCCTTGTGAAGTCACTGGAGGTTTTCAAGGGGTGGGCTTCCTGGCTTCAGTAGACTCAAGGTCCCTAGGGTCCAGTTAGGATAGGCGCCTGTGAGGGCTCCCGAGTTGGAATAAGAGTCGGAAGAACTGACAGGGCTGGGGGCGCACTAAGCACACTCTACGCCTGAGAGTTGAGGGTAGGGATGTTGGAGGGAAAAAGGGCTGCTTTTTCCTGCGTGCAGGCTTCAGATTCACAGGGGGTGTGAGGAGAGGGCGGAGGAGGAGGAGGCAGCGGCTATTTATGCTGGGAAGATGGCTCAATTGAGAAGTGAGGCAGATGTGGCCTCAGAGGGTCTGGCGGATGGCTGCCGGGATCACCGGGGGCTGGACTTTGAGACGTCCAGGACGAACTGTTGCCCTTTCAGTGCTGCCCTCCCTGTGTCTGCTGGAACTGTTGGAGCCGCAGTGCAGCCTAATTTTGACTTCAGGTAAAATAATTCAATATACTGAGGCCCAGGGGCAACAAAGCAAGGTCTACTCCATATCTCTGGACAGCTGGTGTCTTTCAGTGCCTAAACTCAATCAGAAGCCTGGGAGCAAAAGTAGCTCTCCAGTGCAGTCCATACAGGTTACTTCTTGCAACATAGAGGTGACTGAAGCATGGTTAGCAGATCTAGAAAGGCAAATATCTCTAGCAGATCTAGAGAGTCTAGCCAATGTTAGCTAGCAGTGTCTTTATGTTGATAAACCTATTCAGAATGTTAACTTTGTTTGTTGGTTTGTTTGTCCGTTTTTGTCTCCCAGGCTGGAGTGCAGTGGTGCGATCTCGGCTCACTGCAACCTCCAGTAATTCTCCCGCCTCAGTCTTTCCAGCAGCTGGGACTACAGGCTCCCCACCGCCACACCCAGAATTTTTTGTAGAGACGGGGTTTCGCCATGTTGCCCGGGCTGCTCTCAAACTCCCGATTTCTTAGTCTGACCAAGTCAGAGTTTAGCTATTTCTTAGCGTAGCAAGTTGAGATTTATTCCAGTTTCGATTTCTAGTTGTAACAACGCTGGCTTTAACCGCGCCTACATATTTGTAGTCCTTGCAAGTTCCTGTTTTGTAATAGGAACCCCCATTATAGCCGTGCGTGCGGTTTTTAAGTCTTGTAGAAATCTGGGTACTGGAGAATGTAATTAAAAAAAAAAATTAGCAGTGCCTGAAATCTTTTAGTCATACCAAGTGTGATTTCACAATAGAGATTCTCGCCCTGGCTGTGCTTGTGATTTTTCACTCATGCAGAAGTTGAGGTGTCTAGGCTACAGGAACTTTCTGGTGTCGCAAATATCGGTTTAGCCATGGCTGTTTCTTCTTTAACCCGAGGAAATTTCGGATAGGCACAAGAGGCACAGGTTTAGTGCTAATACAAATATGGCCGTAGGATCGCACCGTTCAACACTGCAATTTCTTTGTAGGGTTATTTGTATGTTTTGTATACTCAAAAAAATTTTTTTTGATGTGTCTTTTTCTGGGAGCGAGGTTACTGGTGTATTTTATTTTCATTTCTGTTTGCTTTACAAATTTAATTATTTTATTTTTTATTTAAATGTTATGTATTTTATTTTTTCTTACCCACTGCCTTCCCCAGGAGAGTAAATGTGGCATAATTTCTTCTACTGATTTTGAGTATCATGTCTCAGCTTCCTACTAACTAGCCTTCTCCCGTGAGCCGGGGAGCAGGGCTGGTGCCTGGTCTCTAGGGTTCTCTTCCGCTGCTCTGTGCCTATGTGGAGTCAGCAGTTTCGCATCAGCACTTTCGCCAATAACGGAGACTCAGTGTTTTCTCGGCTGCGCACCTTTGGAAGAGCTGAACAAAACAGAACGTTTCGGCTGGGCGCTGTGGCTCACGCCTGTGATCCTAGCACTTAGGGAGGCCGAGGCGGGTGGATCACTCGAGGTCAGGAGTTTGAGACCAGCCTGGCCAGCGGGTGAAACCCCGTCTGTACTAAAAATACAGCAATTAGCTGGCCGTGTTGGCGCGTGCCTGTAATCCCAGTTACTCGGGAGGCTGAGGCAGTATGCTTGAACCCAGGTGGCGGAGGTTGCAATGAGCCGAGATTGCGCCACTGAACTCCAGCCTGGGCGACAGAGCGAGACTCCTTCTCAAAAAATAAAACAACCCAGAACGTTTCTCGTTCACAAGACTCAGAAGTGCTTTGTGGTAACGCTTCCTCTCTCCTAGCACCGCCACTTTCCCGGGCTGGCTGTCTCAGGGTCTCAGCCCAGTGATTGGCCGAGGAGGCGCTCTTTCAGCACTTTCGCTGGAAGGGCTTGGGCTCGGTTTGTCTGCCACAGGCGCTTCATTGGGTAGCTGCTTTCTCGGTGGAAGCACCGTACAACCTTCCAAGCCCCGATATTTCTTAGAGACGGCGATTTCTTAGTGGCAATACCTTAACTGCGCCAAAAATAAAGTTTGCCGCTGGGTACGCAGCTAGTCGTTCAGTGTGGGCATTTGCTATTGATGCAGGATTTTTGCTTCTAAGCTCAGCTATATCCGGGTCCTTGTCTCACGATCAGGAGGAAGTGGGCACGCGGATATCGAAGAGTGAGTGGAGTAGAATTTATTAAGCGTAAACGAAAGCTCTCATCAAAAACAAGGGTCCCGAAAGCAGGTTGCCGGTTGCTCCCTTAACAGTTGAATACAAAGGCTTTTATGTGAAAGCTGATGAGGCAGGGTTCCCTGTTTGTATAAGGCGAGAATTCCTGGTGGCTCCATCCCATTCCCCCAGTGCGCATGCGCGCTCTTAGTCCGCAGCAGGCATGTTTAGGCAAGTACCCTGTGCAAGTTCCCTTATCTGCACAAAACACTAGTCGGAGGTTCTCTGGGGACCCTTCCCTTACAGTCTCCCTAAAGCTGGCTAACTCCTTTCACTATGTCCCAGTACCCCTGGTTCCTCGGACTGGCACTTTCTCAGTCATAGCACCGCTCATTCGTCCAAGCAGGACTGATCTCGGTGGCAGCACCGCTGGTGGGTCGAGCCTGCAGCTTCTCCTGAGCAGTTTCGTTAGTTTTTGGGTCCTAGCACCGCTAGTGGTACCATAGCGGCTCTTCATGGGTTGCAGGACGTTTGCCGACTCCACCCCACGCTGCCTGCCTAGGTTCGGCTACGGGGCAAAAAGAACAGACTCCTGGAAAGGAACAACCCCGAGGGTTGGATATTTAGGAACGACGTCCTTTGCAGTGCCAAGTCCGCGGATGCTGCACTTGGCTTTCTCCTCCCTCCTGGGGAAGAACTGATGTTTACTTCTCCCCAAGCTCCGGGCTGCATTATCCAGGGATTTCGGGGACTAGACTACCTGAGATTTTAGAGCTTCTACTGGATCATCCTTTTGGAAATAATTATCAGTTACAATAATGTCTATCCGGGCCGGGTGCGGTGGCTCACACCTCTAATCCCAGCACTTTGGAAGGCCGAGGAGGGTGGATCACGAGGTCAGGAGATCGAGACCATCCTGGCCAACATGGTGAAACCTCGCCTCTACTAAAAGTACAAAAATTAGCCGGGGGGAGGGGGGGGTGGCGCCCACCTGTATTCCCAGCTACTCGGGAGGTTAAGGCAGGAGAATCGCTTGAACCGGGAGGACTAGGTTGCAGTGAGCCGAGATCCTGCCACTGCACTCCAGCCTGGCAACAGAGCAAGACTCCGTCTCAATCGTAATAATAATAATAATAATAATAATAATAATAACAATGTCTATCCATGTTCTTTAAAAAAGTTTGCCTTCACGATTCTTTGTCAACGTTTAGTTGTCTTTCTCAATACGATAACAGAGAAACATCAAATGACTTTTGTTTCTTTTGTTTTGTTTGACTGTTGTTGTTTTAGGATTAAGACCAAGTCAGAGGTCTGTTGCTGGGTAAGTAGTGCAGGTAGGAAAGAAGCCAGGACTCCTCCCACTTACATTCCTTGATTCCTCAACCCAAGCACATACTTGGTAGGACTGTCTTTGGCCGAAAGCTCTTATCTTTCCAAGTTCTTCCTGGGCTCTGACAAGTGCCTGGGAAGTGGTACTGTAGTCCCCAACTCTACAAATTGCTGTTCTGGAGGGTGAGTTGGCAGAAATGTTGACTAGTTGAAATGTGAGTGGGGCAGCTTAGGTAGGCCATGATTACCTAAAGACTGTAAAGCCAGGCGACTAGACCTGTATACCTTGGTGGTGAAGACCTAGGAAACCAGGTCTCCATCACTTATACGCTATAAGGTCTAACATTTCAAAAGTAAACTGAAATCTTATGGTTCATATTCCTTTTCAGTAAACTCAGTGGCATATTACACTAAACATGGTGCCCACTTTTTTCCTGAGTTATATACTATTGAAAGATCTTAGAACACTCTAGCACAATGTAAATGTTCATTGTATATTAATTACAATTACTTTATGTAATTGTTCTTTTTCAATGACTTTTTTTTATACCTCAAATCAGCAAACACAAGCCTGAATCCACTAAAATGTCCTTTCTAACACCCTCATTTTGAGACAGCTCGTGGTTCTCCATGATAAGTTCTTGGGTGAGGAGTAACAAATCTAGTTTCTTCAACTGCAAATTCAGTTTCTGATGGTCTTTGGCTAAAGCATGTTCACACATATGAGGAACTGATGAAAATGACATCTAGCAGAGAGGTTCATGGTTCTTAAATACTTTGGGTTCATTTCTGATTGGCCTTTATTTCTTTTTTTTTATTATACTTTAGGTTTTAGGGTACATGTGCACAATGTGCAGGTTTGTTACATATGTATCCATGTGCCATGTTGTTTTGCTGCATCCATTAACTCGTCATTTAGCATTAGGTATATCTCCTAATGCTGTCCCTCCCCCCTCCCCCTACCCCACAACAGTCCCCGGAGTGTGATGCTCCCCTTCCTGTGTCCATGAGTTCTCATTGTTCAATTCCCACCTATGAGTGAGAACATGCGGTGTTTGCTTTTTTGTCCTTGCGATAGTTTACTGAGAATGATGTTTTCCAGTTTCATCCATGTCCCTACAAAGGACATGAACTGATCATTTTTCATGGCTGCATAGTATTCCATGGT
This sequence comes from Nomascus leucogenys, assembly GCF_006542625.1. NCBI lineage: Eukaryota > Metazoa > Chordata > Mammalia > Primates > Hylobatidae > Nomascus > Nomascus leucogenys. Next base: position 39,775,267 of record NC_044386.1, on the reverse strand, counting down.
GTATATGTGCCACATTTTCTTAATCCAGTCTATCGTTGTTGGACATTTGGGTTGGTTCCAAGTCTTTGCTATTGTGAATAGTGCCACAATAAACATACGTGTGCATGTGTCTTTATAGCAGCATGATTTATAGTCCTTTGGATATATACCCAGTAATGGGATGGCTGGGTCAAATGGTATTTCTAGTTGTAGATCCCTGAGGTGTCGCCACACTGACTTGCACAATGGTTGAACTAGTTTACAGTCCCACCAACAGTGTAAAAGTGTTCCTATTTCTCCACATCCTCTCCAGTACCTGTTGTTTCCTGACTTTTTAATGATGGCCATTCTAACTGGTGTGAGATGGTATCTCACTGTGGTTTTGATTTGCATTTCTCTGATGGATTGGCCTTTATTTCTAATAAAGGTAACTGAGGCTGGGCACAGTGGCTCACGCCTGTAATCCCAGCACTTTGGGAGGCCAAGGCGGGCGGATCAGGAGGTCAGGAGATCGAGACCATCCTGGCTAACACAGTGAAACCCCGTCTCTACTAAAAATACAAAAAATTAGCCGGGCATGGTGGTGGGCGCCTGTAGTCCCAGCTACTCAGGAGGCTGAGGCAGGAGAATGGCATGAACCCGGGAGGCGGAGCTTGCAGTGAGCCGAGATTGCACCACTGCACTCCAGCCTGGGCGACAGAGCAAGACTCCATCTCGAAAAAAATAAAATAAAATAAAATAAAATAAAATAAAATAAAATAAATAACAAAAATAAAAATTTTTTTCTTGTAAATTTGTTTGAGTTCATTATAGATTCTGGATATTAGCCCTTTGTCAGATGAGTAGGTTGCAAAAATTTTCTCCCATTCTGTAGGTTGCCTGTTCATTCTGATGATAGTTTCTTTTGCTGTGCAGAAGCTCTTTAGTTTAACGAGATCCCATTTGTCGATTTTGGCTTTTGTTGCCATTGCTTTTGGTGTTTTAGACATGAAGTCCTTGCCCACGCCTATGTCCTGAATGGTATTGCCTAGGTTTTCTTGTAGGATTTTAATGGTTTTAGGTCTAACATATAAGTCTTTAATCCATCTTGAATTAATTTTTGTATAAGGTGTAAGGAAGGGATCCAGTTGCAGCTTTCTACATATGGCTAGCCAGTTTTCCCAGCACCATTTATTAAATAGGGAATCCTTTCCCCATTTCTTGTTTTTGTCAGGTTTGTCAAAGATCAGATAGTTGTAGCTATGCGGCATCATTTCTGAGGGCTCTGTTCTGTTCCATTGATCTATGTCTCTGTTGTGGTACCAGTACCATGCTGTTTTGGTTACTGTAGCCTTGTAGTATAGTTTAAAGTCAGGTAGCGTGATGCCTCCAGCTTTGTTCTTTTGGCTTAGGATTGACTTGGCGATGCGGGCTCTTTTTTGGTTCCATATGAACTTTAAAGTAGTTTTTTCCAATTCTGTGAAGAAAGTCATTGGTAGCTTGATGGGGATGGCATTGAATCTATAAATTACCTTGGGCAGTATGGCCATTTTCACGATATTGATTCTTCCATCCCATGAGCATGGAATGTTCTTCCATTTGTTTGTATCCTCTTTTATTTCATTGAGCAGTGGTTTGTAGTTCTCCTTGAAGAGGTCCTTCACATCCCTTGTAAGTTGGATTCCTAGGTATTTTATTCTCTTTGAAGCAATTGTGAATGGGAGTTCACTCATGATTTGGCTCTCTGTTTGTCTGTTATTGGTGTACAAGAATGCTTGTGATTTTTGTACATTAATTTTGTATCCTGAGACTTCGCTGAAGTTGCTAATCAGCTTAAGGAGATTTTGGGCTGAGACAATGGGGTTTTCTAGATATACAATCATGTCATCTGCAAACAGGGACAATTTGACTTCCTCTTTTCCTAATTGAATACCTTTTATTTCCTTCTCCTGCCTGATTGCTCTGGCCAGAAGTTCCAGCACTATGTTGAACAGGAGCGGTGAGAGAGGGCATCCCTGTCTTGTGCCAGATTTCAGAGGGAATGCTTCCAGTTTTTGCCCATTCAGTATGATATTGGCTGTGGGTTTGTCATAGATAGCTCTTATTATTTTGAGATAAGTCCCATCAATACCTAATTTATTGAGAGTTTTTAGCATGAAGGGTTGTTGAATTTTGTCAAAGGCCTTTTCTGCATCTATTGAGATAATCATGTGGTTTTTGTCTTTGGTGACAACCCCATCAAAAAGTGGGCAGAGGACATGAACAGACACTTCTCAAAAGAAGACATTTATGCAGCCAGAAAACACATGAAGAAATGCTCATCATCACTGGCCATCAGAGAAATGCAAATCAAAACCACAGTGAGATACCATCTCACACCAGTTAGAATGGCCATCATTAAAAAATCAGGAAACAACAGGTGCTGGAGAGGATGTGGAGAAATAGGAACACTTTTACACTGTTGGTGGGACTGTAAACTAGTTCAACCATTGTGGAAGTCAGTGTGGCGATTCCTCAGGGATCTCGAACTAGAAATACCATTTGACCCAGCCATCCCATTACTGGGTATATACCCAAAGGACTATAAATCATGCTGCTATAAAGACACATGCACACGTATGTTTATTGCGGCACTATTCACAATAGCAAAGAGTTGGAACCAACCCAAATGTCCAACAACGATAGACTGGATTAAGAAAATGTGGCACATATACACCATGGAATACTATGCAGCCATAAAAAATGATGAGTTCGTGTCCTTTGTAGGGACATGGATGAAACTGGAAAACATCATTCTCAGTAAACCATCGCAAGGACAAAAAACCAAACACCGCATGTTCTCACTCATAGGTGGGAATTGAACAATGAGAACTCATGGACACAGGAAGGGGAACATCACACTCCGGGGACTGTTGTGGGGTGGGGGGAGGGGGGAGGGACAGCATTAGGAGATACACCTAATGCTAAATGACGAGTTAATGGGTGCAGGAAATCAACATGGCACATGGATACATATGTAACAAACCTGCACATTGTGCACATGTACCCTAAAACCCTAAAGTATAATAAAAAAAAAAAAAAAAAAAAAAAAAAAAAAAATTAGCCAGGCGTGGTGGCGCTTGCCTGTAATCCCACCTACTTGGGCTGAGTCAGGAGAATCACTGGAGCCTGGGAGGTGGCGGTAGTCTGCGGTGAGCCGAGATTGCACCGCTGCACTCCAGTCTGGGTGACAGAGTGGGGCCCTGTCTAAAAAAAAAGTATCTGAGAAAGGCAAGAAAGAAGAAAGTTTAGAGGGTGCCAGGAATTTTTAAAAAATCTTTACTTCTCCCAGATTTGGAGAGTAATACTTCATCATTGGGAAGGGGAAGTAGTTTCAAGTATTTCTGTAATTATTTGAAAGTGGAAGTATCAAATAGAGTCCCATAAGAAGTTTCCTTATTAACAACTTGGAAGTTCCTAGAGTTTTGAAAGGTAATGTTTTGGATTTTTTTATAGAGTATAAATTTTGTATCTATACTCATTTGCAGGGAGATCCTGCCCTGAACTATGATAAGGCTAGGTATTGTGATTATTGTTTTCTTATTGTTAGAAAGTCTTCTCTCTTTAAGTTTTGTCTGTCACCATTCTTTCCATGTGGGAAAGTCTTTAAAGGATACAGTCCTCAAAGAAAAAAAAAACCCTCTAATTATGATTGTGTATGATAAGTTTAATTGATACTCCTATATTGTCCTTGAAAATATAGTACTTAATTCGTAAAATACTTGTCAAAACTAGAGTGTATTTTGCCCCACATCTTCGGTAACATTGGGTATAATAATTTAAATGATCTCTGTAGTTGCTGAGGCAAAATTGTACAAATATTTGTGTAGAAATAGAGTGTATTTTGCCACACATCTCTAGTAATATTGGGTATAATTAAATGATCTTTGTAGTTTCTCAGGGAAAATATACATGTTGGTTTTAACTTTCACTCATTTAATTTGGAAGCATCACATTTCTACAGGCATAAGTCACCTCACCAGGCCTTTTCTTCTTCATTTTTTTAGTAAAGAAAGATAAAAATAATGTCCATTCTTTGTAAGATACTGGAAAATAACTTGGTTTCCAAAGAGTTTCCATCCAGTCCCAAATTTGGAGAAATGAACCTGCACACTCCAGTGCAATGTCAAATCTAGACAAACAAGAGGCAAATGTTATTAACATTAGAAAACATATAGTCTCCATTAAAAGCAAGAATGGGAATTCCTTAGGACCAGAAATGCAAAGAATTCCTGGAAGTGGACTCTAGGTGTCTGCAGAATGAACCCTGAGAGAAGCGATAGCCCCAGATGGCAAGTGCTTATTGGGGGAATTCTCCTGGTGACCCCAGGAAGCTGGCTTCAGCTTCTTGCAAACTCCAGTTCTTGCAAACCACTATTCTACTTTGTCTCTATAAATTTGTCTACTCTAGGTACCTCACACAAGTGAATCATGCAGTATTTGTCCTGTTTGACTGGCTTGTTTTACTTAACATGTTGTCTTCCAGGTAAATCCATGTTGCAGCATGTGTGAGAATTTTCTTCCTTTTTGAAGCTAAATAATGTTCCGTTGTATATACATACTCCATTTTGTTTATTTATTCATCCATTGATGGACACTTGGGTGGCCTTCATATGTTTGGCTTTTGTGAATAGTGCTTCTATGAACACAGGTTTATAAATATCTATTCAAGTGCCTGCTTTCAAATGTTTGTGAATATCCCGAGCAAGAGAATTGCCGGATCTCATGCTAATTCTATTTTTAATTTTGGAGGAGCTGTTATGCTGTTTTCCATCGTGGCTGCATCATTTTATATTCCTACCAACAGTGCACAAAAGTTCCAAGTGCTCTACATTCTTCTGGTTTTTTTAATAGTCATCCCAGTGGGTGTGAGGTAGTTACATTCATTTTTGTACTTGGAAAACTGGGGGCAAAAACCAAGGGCATGGCAAAGTATAATAAAATGTGTAAAAAATAAGAAAAAACTTATGATGCATTTATTTATTTTGAGATGGAGTTTCACTCTTGTTGCCCAGGCTGGAGTGCAATGGCGTGATCTTGGCTCACTGCAACCTCCACCTCCCAGGTTCAAGCAATTCTCCTGCCTCAGCCTCCTGAATAGCTGGGATTACAGGTGCCTACCACCATGCCTGGCTAGTTTTTCTATTTTTAGTAGAGATGAGGTTTCATCATGTTGGTCAGGCTGGCCTCGAACTCCTGACCTTAGATGATCTGCCCACCTCGGCCTCCCAAAGTGCTGCGATTACAGGCATGAGCCACCGCACCCGGCCAGCATTACCATTTCTATCTCAGCAGGGGCAAGAGAATGAGTGGTGTTAGAGAAAGCAAGAAACTGCTAAAGGAAAGGGTCACTCCTCAGTATTATTTTCTTTCTTTCTTCCTTTTTTTTTTTTTTTTTGAGAGAGAGAGGGTCTCACTCTGTCACCCAGGCTGGAGTGCAGTGGCACAAGCATAGCTCACTGCAGCCTCAACCACCTCAGCTCACGGAGACTCCCAGGTGGCGGAGACTACAGGTATGTGCCACCATGCCTGGCTAATTCTTTAATTCTTTGTGGAGATAGGATCTCACTCTGTTACCCAAGTTGGTTTTGAACTTCTGGCCTCAGTTGATCCTCCTGCCTCAGCCTCCCAAAGTGCTGTGATTTCAGGCATGAACCACCACAGCCAGCCTATTTTTGACTTTAGATAAAATAATTCAGTACCTTGAGGCCAGGGGGAACAAAGCAAGGTAATAAATTACTACTCTGTATCTCTGAACAGCTGATGTCTTTCAGTGCTAAACTCAATCAGAAGCCTGAGGGGAAAAGTAGATCTCCAGTGCCGCCCATTTAAGTTACCTCTTCTACCATAGTGCTGACTGAAGAGTGGTAAGCAGATCTAGAGAGGCAAGCTGATATTAGCTACCAGTATCTTCAGGTTTATCGACATATACATAGCGGTAATTTTTTTTTTTTTTTTTTTGAGATAGAGTCTCACTCTCTCACCCAGGCTACAGTGCAGTGGTACAATCTTGGCTCACTGCAAACTCCACCTCCTGGGTTCCAGTGATTCTTGTGATTCAGCCTACTGAGTAGCTGGGATTATAGTTATGCATCACTATGCCTGGCTAATGTTTTTGTATTTTTAGTAGAAATGGGGTTTCCCTATGTAGGCCAGGCTGGTCTTGAACTCCGGGCCTCAACTTATCCACCCACACTGGCCTCCCAAAATGTTGGGATTACAGGTGTGAGCCACCCTGCCTGGCCTACACGGGTAACTTTTTAAAATGGTCTAAAAACAACTCTATACTCATAAAGTTAACAAATTAGATAATATGGATCAATCCTGCAAGATCCACAGTCTACCCAACTCACACAAAATAATCTGTAAATGTCTGAAATTATTAAAGATACTGAATTCATGGTCAAATGTCTTCCAAAAAACAAACCTAGAGGTTCTTACAATTTCACTGACTAATTTTACCTAATATTCAAGGAATTAATAAGATGAATTCTACAACATTTATTCTAGAAAATAGAAGAATATGGCATACTTCCCAACTTATTTTATGAGATCAGCATTTTCCTGGCAAACACAGTACACTAGGAGAAAACTACTGACTAATATTGCGCCTAAACATAGATGCAGAAATCTTCACCAAAATACTAACAAATAGAAATCTGAAATGTACGTTAAAGAACAATACCATGCCCAAGTAAGGTTTATTCCACATGTAAGGCTGGTTTAGTACTCAAAAGTCAATCAATATGATTCACCCTATTGATTGCCTAGGTTGGAAACATCAGGCTCTTGCGGCTCCTCCTGAATTGCCTGCGCCGGATCCAGTGCGGGCGACCCTGCGCCCCGCCTCAAGGTACTCTGAGGCTTGGGAAAGAGATCTTTTCACCGACAGTTTCAGCGAGGAAGCACTCAGGGAGCGGAAAGTAGGTGGCAGTGGAAATCTAGGCCGCCCCAGGAGAGCTCGCAGTGGTAAGGACAGGAAGGGAGCATCCAGGACACCGAATGTAGTGAGCTCCGGGCTGGAGGCATCTGGTCCCTCCGCCTCCATTGCAGAATCCTGGGCCTGCCAAAGTCGGAGGGGAGATCGCAACTCCATCGCGTCCTTTCACCAGCGGATACAGGGTATCAAGGACTCATAAGTCAACAGCTTTTGCGTTTTTGTAATCTTCTGGTCTCATTGGTGGTCCAAATCAGATTGCAGGGAGGTGGGTGTGAACCTTATTCTTAGGAGCAAGTTATATCAGGACATGGAATTAATGAGATTAACATAAAGTCCTATCATTTGAGATGAAGTTATCTAGTTAAATAGTTTGCTTTAGGGATTGAAAAGAAAAAATATTACCCTTCTTGTACAGAGAAAGCCCTCTTGGGGGACCCTGGTTAGAAAGTTCATTATTGTCCCCAAATGCATTGCTAGTACTAGAGCAGACTGGATTCCTTTCTGCCTCAGAGTAATGCTTGTCAGATGCCTAAAGATCGCGATGTTACTGAGGAGCAGGCCAGGGTAGTTGCCCATTTTTAAAATTAGAAGGTCATTTTTTGAAGAGATATTTTATTATTTTATTATTCTGTGTTATGTTGACTCATGTTACATTTTAATTTTAGATTCAGGGGGTACCTGTGTAGGTTTGTTACAAGAATATATTGCGTGATTCTGAGGCTTCCATGGATCCCGTCACCCAGAGAGTGAACTAAATCCCCAGGAGGAAATTTTTCAGCCTCTATCCCCTTATGTCCCTCCCTCCCTCCTTTTGGAGTCCTCAGTGGTCTATTGTTCTCATCTTTATGTCCCTGTACACCAGGCTAAGCTCCCACTTCTAAGTGAGGACATGCAATATTTGTTTCTGCATGAATTTGCTTAGGATAATGGCATCCTTACAAAATAGTCTGAAGTTGGATATGTGATGTGATGGTGATGTGATGTGATGGATGTGATGCTTTGGGCTTCTTTATTTATTTATTTATTTATTGCTTGAGATGCTTTGCCTATTCATTGTCTTTTTTTTTTTTTTTTTTTTTTTTTTTTTTTTTTTTTTTTTTTGAAACAGCGTTTTTGCTGTAGCTCAGGTGGGAATGCAGTGTCATGCTCTTGGCAACCTGGACCTCCCAGGCTCAAGGGATCCTCCCCGTCAGCCTCCAGAGTAGCTGGGTGATCCTCCCCGCTCAGCCTACAGAGTAGCTGGGAATACAAGAATGTGCCACCATACCTGGCTAATTTTTCTTGTATTTTTTGTAAAGATGGGGTTTCACCGTTCTGCTAGGTTGGTGGTTGCCTCAGCCTCCTGAGTGGCCAGGACTACAGGTAGCTGGGACTGCAGGCAGGAACCACCACACCTAGCTAATATATATATATTTTTTTTGGTAGAAATTGTGTTTCACTATGCTATCTGGTTTGGTCTTGGACTTCTGGCCTTAAGTGATCCTTCTTCAGCCTCTCAAAGTGCTTGGATTACAGATGTTAGCCACCATGCCTAGCCCGTAATAAAGTTGTTCTAGTCTTAGATTCTTCTCTCATGATGGTAACTCCACCTTCACACTCATGATGGTAACTCCACCTTCAGTTTTTTTGTTGTTGTTGTTCTTTTTTTTTTTTCTTTTTTTACAACATCTTGCTCTGCTGCCCAGGCTGAAGTGTCGTGGCAGGATCCCAGCTCACTGCAACCTCTGGCCCCTGGGTTTAAATGATTCTACCACCTTAGCCTTCCGTGTATCTGAGATTACAGTTTCATGCCACCATGTCTGGCTAATGTTTGCAGTTTTAGCAGAGAGGGGGTTTTACTATGTTGGCCAGGCTGGTCTCAAACTCGTAGCCTCAAGTGATCCTCCTGCCTCGGCCTTCCAAAGTGCTAGGATTACAGATGTAGGCCACTGCACCTGGCCCAGATTTTTTTTTTCTCTTTGTTCATTGCATTATTCATATCAAAGTGGAAGTATCACGGATAATTCTAGTCTTACTATACTAGCTAATATAGCATCCTACTACTTATCTTTCCAATACACTTATGTTAAGTTTCTTGATAGCATTTATTAGGGCCGAGCGCAGTGGCTCATGCCTGTAATCCTAGCACTTTGGGAGGCCGAGGCCGGTGGATCACCTGAGGTAAGGAGTTCGAGACCAGCCTAGCCAACACGGCTAAGCCCTGTCTCTACTAAAAATACAAAAATTAACCAGGGATGTTGAGCGCCTGTAGTTCCAGCTACTCGGAAGGCTGAGGCGGGAGGATCGCTTAAACTCAGGTGGCAGAGGTTGCAGTGAGCCGAGATCATACCACTGCACCCCAGCAGTGGAAACAGAGTGAGACTGTCTTAAAAACAAACAAACAAACAAACAAACAACAACAGCAACAAAAAGCATTTATTATATAAATACTGTCTTATTTATTTATTTGTTGTCCTGTTTACTGTCTTTTTTTCAACTCATGAAGGTGTCAAACACTTTATGGCCAAGTCCATGTCTACTTGTTGATCACTTATCTCTGGGACCTTGATCCCTTTGTAGCACAATATAGACACTTAGCATTTGTTAATGAAGAGACAATAAATGTATTAAAAGACTGGGTGTAGTGGCTCATTCCAGAAATCCTGGGACTTTGGGAGGCTGAGATGAGAGGACTGCTTGAGCCCAGGAGTTTGAGCCGAGTCTGGGTAACATAGGGAGACTCTACCTCTACAAAAAATTTAAAAATTAGCTGGGTGCGTGGTGTGCACCTGTAGTCTCAGCTACTTGGGAGGCTGAGGTAGGAGGATTGCTTGAGCCTAGGAGATTGAGGGTAAATTGAACAGTGGTCATGCCACCACACTGCAGCCTGGGTGACAGAATGAGACCCTATCTCAAAAAAAAAGAAAAAACCAAAAAACAAAAAATAGTAGTCTCAGAGGTCTATAGCTGATTACAATCCTATAAAAGGATCAAAGTGAAACAATAATTGTCGATGGCAAAAGTATTAGAATAGCAGTGGTTAAAGATGCAAGGGGCAAGGAAATTTGGTTATAGCTATGGCATACAACAATTTAATATAATGATCATAATTAGTTCTGATAACATACACTAACACATTTCAGAATCACAGGAATCTCATACAATTTTGTAATACATACTAATAAGACATTCACATAAATACAATCCAAAGAAAGTTAAATACCGTTTCATGTTTGATAATGCATCTTATGTGATCTTATTATGCAAAATAAGCCAAGATCTTAATGTGATCTTATTATGCCAAATAAGCCAAATATATCTCTTTGGATTTCAGGGGACTTAATGTCAAAAAAATTAATGAGGTAAAAAAGACTGAATTTGAATTGGATTTTAGAAAGTTTGTCAAATACTTAAAACAAGATCAATGTTTAAAACACTTGATATCACAAAATAGAATCACAGGTCATTGTAAAATAAGTCAGTCGTTTAGTCAAAGTGGTAACTCAAATATTTCAAAAACAAAAAGGCCAAACCTTTTACTCTTTGAGACTTACTTTCCCAAAAAATAAGACCAAATGAAGATAGCATGAAGCCAATTAAACCTATTTCTCAAATCTTATAGACAAATGTATTAAATTTTAATCATCTTGACCAGAAGCTATAACTTTATAAAACTTTCATAACCTTCTATAATATTTTAAAAAAGAATGGGTTAATACCTCAAGAAAACATTGTTAATCTGACACAGGGTCCCACAGACTGGTCTTGCGTCAGTGTTCCTTTGATATTAATCTTTAATTTATAGGCTGGCCATTGTGGCTCACATCTGTAATCTCAGTACTTTGAGAGGCATAGGTGGGTGGATTCCTTGATCTCAGGAATTTGAGACTAGCTTTGGCAATGTGATAAAACACTGTCACTACAAAAAATACAAAAATTAGCCAGGCATGGTGGTACACACCCGCAGTCCCAGCTACTCAGGAGGCCGAGGTGGCAGGATCGCTTGGGTCTGGGAGATGGAGGTTGCAGTGAGCCGGGATCATGCCACTGCATTCCAACCCAGGTGACAGAGCTAGTCCCTGTCAAAACAAAACAAAACAAAACCACTGTTTATAGAGAAATACTGAACTAACTTTGTCTCTTAAAGTAGGTCCTTATAAGCCCAAACACCCACTTCTTCTGCAATAGTCCCTGGGACTAGGGGGTTGAATAGTTTAATTTTCTGGACCCAGGTCTCATGAATGCAGCTTCTTCTGATTTTCCTCTTCTCTTAGGTCTGAAGATGAGGCTTCAGTTGCTGTTAACGTTTAAGATTTAGCAGGAGTTGGTGACCTTTTTCAACCCAGGAGTGAAAGCCCTGTAACTTGGTAACACAAAACTTTAAAAGAATTACAGAAAGTTATGTAGATATAATAACCTTTTTTAATCTCAGTTTTTCTAAGCAAATAAAAACCTAGTATAGTTACATAGGAATTATTTTGATAAAATGTATAGTATGTTTTTACCTATTTCTTAAATGACCATTGAATTAGATAAAATTATTTTCATTTTAATAATAACACTTTTTCTTTGGAAAAATATTTGCCCACAATACTTTTGTAAAGTCGAAAATGACCCAGACATTTAATGACTATCTATTATTTCATATAATATAACTCTAAGATTTTTTTTTTTGATGGAGTCTCAGTCTGCCTAGGCTGGAGGACGGTGGCACGATCTCAGCTCACTGCAACCTCTGCCTCCGAGTTCAAGAGATTCTCCTGCCTCAGCCTCCTGAGTAGCTGGGATTGCAGGCATGCACCATCACCGGCTAATTTTTGTATTTTTAGTAGAGATGGGGTTTCACCACTTGGGCCAGGCTGGTCTCCAACTCCTGACCTCAAGTGATCTGCCCATGCTGGCCTCCCAAAGTGGTGGCTCACACAGTAATACCACAGTCTTCTGAATTCAAAATAGGTGGAGGCTGGAGCTCAGGAACCACCTCTGCGGAATCTCAAGCAGGCTTCACATCGCCAAGAAAATGTTGCTCCATCGCTTAATTAAGCCTCAGAGCAGGAGGACATAAGCGTTTGAGCTGATCGACGAGAGGAAGCAGAACTTTTAGCACTACCATCAGCCTGGGTATGGTAGTGCTCTCCGGAGCTCGTGGGCAGTGGGCACCCAGATATTATGAAACTCAATAGTAACAAATGCACGAAAATTAGTAGACAAATGAAAAATGATAAAATTCTAAAGAGCACATAGAAACAAAACAAATCGTAATTCCGACAGAAAAACATGGCGAGAAAAGAAGTCGAAGTGAAACGGATACTAAGTAAACCTTATAGAGAACGAGCGCTACAAAACGCAGGGATTAAAGAGTTCTTCAGGGGCCAAAAACCATCTGTGTCCGGGAAATGGAAATCTGTCCGCTAGGTCTCTGCACTGCTCTGGACCTCGCTAACAAGAATCTGGCGGCGCTGAGACTCAGCAAGCGCCGGCACCTAGCGGATAGCGCTGGTATTGCCAAACAAATATCCGTTTCGGCGCCATAACGGTGCTGCTAGAAAGAAACTGCGGATTCTTAGGAGGGGTGCTTCCACCCCGAAACATACTGTCTGGAGGAATGGACCGACTCGGTTTAAATATGTTGTGACGTTTTAATGTGTTTTAATCCGTTTAATGTGTTTTAACACGTTTTAATGTGTTGTGACAGGAAAAGAGCCGGATTACGGAAGTACTAGTTGGTACAGAGGCTCGGTGCAATTACCGTTCTGCACCGTAAAACGGGTTTAGGAAGTTCCTAGGAGATACTAGCGGTGCGAGAACCGAGAAAGTGACAGCACAGACAACTTACGGACTCCGCGTACAGGAAACGTCCCGTTGGGCGCTAAGAACGGTGCAGCAACTGAAAAAACGCCGAGTGGGCGCCACTGGGAAAAGCGTTGCTGCAAAACCGCCAGCTCCGCATTAGAAGCAGAGCCGCCAGACAGAACCCGGGACCTGACACCACCGAGGCGGAGACCGAGCTTGGCTCCCCAGCTCCTGAGAGAATGTAAGTCAAGGAGTACGAAGCTGTGGCACTCAAACCTAGTAGAAGAAAAATGAATAATATTTAAATAAGATAAAATTTTAAAATAATAAATTCTAAAATTCAAATAAAAAGGCAAAGCAAACACACTGGAAACTACCGCTAACATTGTTCTCAGAGCAAAAGACACAAAAAGAGAATTTAAAAATAAGCAAAAATTAGAGAGAACCAACCCTACAAGGAAGAAATTACAAGTATTGCTAAATGAAGCAATTCTATGATTAGGATATCCCTGTTAGATCTAAACCAGTACATGTTACACCTAAGTCTACATTTCTTAAGACAAAAACAAAAACAAACAACAACAACAACAAACCAACAAAACTCAGTCACGGTTAAACCTGTATACGACTAAAAAATCTTAGTAGCTGATACATCCAGACTTGGTCCACAAGAGGAAAAGGTCGCATTCGGCGGAAATTGCTATTGTCAAACCGAGCTTCCTAAACCAGAAATCGCGTTTGCCGGCATTTCCTGACTTCCATGGGAGTTTAAAAAACACCAACATAGCTAAGGCGGGACTTGATATTGCGAAGCTAGTCTTGGTGTAAGAGCTCCCACGCACTGCTAAACTGGTCATCGCTAAACCTAAATGAATCTCATTCGCTGGTACACAGATTTCTACAGGAGTTAAACATCTCCTGCGCAGCTAAAGCAAGGCTTACTGTAGGAAGCCGGAACTTGCCACGACTTAGAAACTTGAGGCTTTGGGAGGGCGAGGCGGGTGGATCATCTGAGGTCGGGAGTTTGAGACCATCCTGGCCAACGTGGCAAAACCCCGTCTCTACTAAAAATACAAAAATTAGCCGCGTGTGGTGGCGGGCGCCTATAATCCCAGCTATTTGGGAGGCCGAGGCAGGAGAATCACTTGAACCCGGGAGGTGGAGGTGGCAGTGAGCCGAGATCGCCGAGATCGTGCCACGGCATTCTAGCCTGGGCGAAAGAGCGAAACTCTGTCTCAAAAATAAATACATAAATAAATAAATAAATAAATGAAAAGAAAAGAAAAAAAAGAAACTTGAGGCAGGGCTAACTCCGGGTTTGTTATGATTAGAAATCCGAGGCTACTGGAAACCCGGAGTTGCTGGGAAATGAGTCACAGGGTCACTCAGCCTTTCTGTGGCGAAACATCAACTTCCTACGACCTGGAAATCGCCGCCAGGGCTAGACTGGTGTTTGTCCTAAGTGGGGACTTGCTTGGGTTGAGAAATCACATTTTGGCTATTCCCCGGCTTGAACCAAGGGGTAGAAATGGTAGTTACCGGCTGGCGCAGCGGCTCATGCTGTAATCCCGGCAGTTTGGGAGGCCGAGGCGGGCAGATTATTGAGGTTAGGGGTTCGAGACCACCCTGGTCAATATGGTGAAACCCCGCCTCTAGTAAAAATACAAAAATTATCCGCGCGTGGTGGCGCGCGCCTGTAATCCCAGCTACTCTGGAGGCTGAGGCAGGAGAATCGCTTGAACCTGCGGGGCAGAGGTTGCAGTGAGCCAAGATCGCGCCACTGCCATCCAGCCTGGGCGACACAGCGAGACTCCGTCTCAAAACAAAAGGAAAAGAAGAGAAAAGAAAAGGAAACGCAGGCACCCTAAAATCGAAACTTGTTAGGACCAACAAGCCAACGACAGATGAATCCGCGGGGTCCTGCGACAGACACGCCAGCGGCGCCGCCACAGCACAGGGTTCTGGAGGCCGAGCTGTTCTGCGGGTTCTGCGGCGGGGCTGGCGGCGCTGGGAAGAGACGGCGCCCGGGCAGCTCCCCTGCCACCGGCTCGGAGGAGGCGGGCTCCCCCAGCCCAGCGCCGCCGCGGCCGCCCGGGAACGCCAGGCTCAGCGCAGCTGGGGAGGCTCCGAATCCCTCAGATCTGCGACCTGAGTGCTGTCGCCCGGAGAAAATGGAGGCACCGGGCAGCGAGCTGCGCTGAGACAGAGAGACCTCAGTTCTGCGAAATGTTGGTGCCTGGAGCTTGCGAATGACTGCAGCCGGCGGGTTGTCAGGGACAACATTCCTTATGGCGCAACCAACGGCGCTGACGTCAAGAAACCGTGGACTCTGAGAAAAAAGAGGGGTTCGGCCACCGAGAAACTCCGTGCCACATGTGCTGTGACAGCAAAACCGCCCGCTCGCGCCGCTGGCGAAAGAGTCAACGAACGCCGGGTGCTGAGACCGTGACACCGGGACTAGAAGGCCTCGGATGGATAATGGGACGCCCAGAGCAAGCAGGAAAACGTTTTGTTTGGCTCAACTAGTGCTGTCGCAACCGGAAAACTGTCAGGCCAGTGCTGCCGCGGAGGCGCATGTGAGAAACCGGTGATCCGAGGGAGGAGTGGCGCTGGGCGCTGGACTGGCTGGTGTGCGAATCTGGCTGCGCTAGGACCCGGCAAGCGCGGGCACCAGGCGAACGCCAGCGACTTTGCCAGACAAATGCATGTCTTTTTTGGTCGCCATTCAAAGGTGCAGCCGACAGTCAGACCCGGCTCTGAGAAACAAGTGGAGGTGTCAGCCATAAACCCTCCGTTCAGGGAAAGGAGCGTCGCCGCGACGAATCGTCTGGCCGTTGGGTGGAACTTTCTTTGGTGGCCTAGTTACTAGAAAATAAAAACGAAAACGAAAACGAAATAAAAAACTGCTACTGGCGTTACTCCCACGCTCCCTTCTCAAGTCAGTGGCTTCAGGCTTAAGAAAACCTGTATTTTTCTTGGCTGAACCGAGATCCCTAATTACTGAGGGCCCCGCGACCGACCCAGTGCAATTCGCAGAGGGAAAGGAGCCGGAATAAGGATCCAGAATGGGACGGATTTGGCTCCTCCAGGAAGAAAGCAAAACAAATGCAGGTCGCGAACACTTTACAATGCAGGAAGCTGCTCTTCCAGTGGCCGCGGCTGGGTCTTTCCACACCACCTCTCTGTCCTAGGCCTTCGTCCCGGTTCAGCCCTCACGGATTCTAGGCTAGAGGTCAACAACCGCATCCCTTCGGAACCTGGAAACTCTAGGTCCAAGATCTCGGTGAAGAATGAAAGGCACAGTGCCGCTCAACCCAGGCTTCAGGCCTGCCCCGCTGGTCCCGTCCCTTCCCTGTGGGATGGAACTCTGTGGGAATCGCTCCTTATTCTGATGGTTCACTCATTCAGATATCCTTGATATTTGGGGATAGTTCTAAAACAGCTGGGGAGAAAAATGGACCGCGAGACTCCGGCTTTGGACGTGAAATTGACAGCGAGACATCCGCCTCTAAGCCCAGGGAAAAGCTCAAATTGTGGTTCTCTGTCTCTAGCACCGTGATCTTTGAAATGCATTATTGATTTTTTTCTTTCTTCTGGGAAATGCAATGCAGGTGAACTTGTAAGTGTTGAATCCTCCCTTTCCTCACTTTTCAATCAGACTGAGGCCTACTTCCTTTCTGAGAAGAAATATGGGACTGCCACTGCTCAGTAGGAAAATGTCCTTTCCTACGAGCATTCATATTTCAATAAAAATCTGCACTTTGTGAATTGAGCCCCCTCAAACAGACCTACAGACCCTGCCACGAGCATCTCCATCCACACTCATCATTTCCCATTTTCACCACTTCTGCTCCTGTGCAAACCACTACTATCCTTTTCTGGGGGATCCTAGGCAGAAGGGGATGGCAGGACAAAGGCAGAGAAGGCACTGCCAGGTAAGGAAATCTATTTTGCCCTTGCAATTCCCTCTCCCAAGGCATTTGCCTCAGTATCTCCCTCCCACCATACCCCTTCTTCAACTAGCCAAAACCTTCCCTGCTATTTGAGGCTCCTCCAATTGCCTCCTGGTCCTGTGGTTGCGAGAATAAAGGAAAAACTACACTGTTCTCACCCACATAGTTACAGACACTATCAAATAGAAGAGCAGTCTGGAGTCATTGCAAAGCAAAATACCTACCATCAGTTCTCTCTTCCTATTTCTTTTTCTTTTCTTCTCTTTTCTTTTCTTTTTTTTTTTTCTTTTTCTTTTGAGACAGTCTTGCTCTGTCACCAGGCTCCAGTGCAGTGGCGCGATCTCGGCTCAGTGCAACCTCTGCCTCCCGTGTTCAAGGATTCTCCTGCCTCAGCCTCCTGAGTAGCTGGGACTATAGGAGCGTGCCACGATGCCCAGCTAATTTTTGTATTTTTAGTAGAGACGGGGTTTCACTATGTTGACCAGGATGGTCCCGATCTCTTTACCTCGTGATCTGTTCACCTCGGCCTCCCAAAGTGCTGGGATTACAGGCGTGAGCCACCGCGCCCGGCCCTCTCTTCCCATTTCTACTCCAGCTTCCCATCTTAGTAAAAAATCTGTGAGCAGCACCCTGCAGCGGGAAAAGGTAACCTGTTTTGATGGGAGTCCATAGGAGGCTGCAGGCTGCTTCCCTACAGAGACTGATATCAAGGTAGTGGCAGAATTTAGATTCTAAGCCTAGTGTGATTGGAGGTGGGGTGGATTCCAGGGAGGTCAGAAAGGGATCAAATACAAAATTGTGCTCCTTTGGAGGTGGTCATAGGAACTTTGAAGTATGACAATGGCTAGTAATTGGGTAGAATTGGAGCAGGCTGACAATGGCAGTTTTGTCTGGGTGGTAGGACCTAGGAATCAAACTTGAGGGCAAATTGTGGAGCACATATGACAAATGATGTAGAGCCTTTCCTATTTCCCTTTCCATTGTGTTATCCAAAACAATAAAGAATTAAGAAAGGCTAATATTTTTATTAGTCTGATTAAGAAAAATTGCATCAAATCAAGATAACTATAATGATAAATATTGTTAGAATATTATTAACCAAATGAAAGTGACACAAAACAGAAAAACTGGGTGGATGGTGGGAGGGATCAAAGAAAAGCAAAGTCTCCAACACTCAGGCGATTTGCACAGGTGAATCTTCTGGCCAGTTGTTATGTGGCAGGAAGCTGTGCAACTAATGAATGAGGAGGCAGGAATCCATATTAATACTTTCCTGATACAGAGAAATTATTGGATTTAACAATCTGCTTCTTTGTCAGGTACTGACTTGATTATAGGCTCAGAAAGGATGATAACAGTTATAATCACTTAGTCTAGTAGAGTAGGTAAAAGAAAGACTGTGGAGGAGGCTAGACAGAAAGCAAAAGGTAAAAGTGCCCCGGGGTAGGTCATCTAGAGTTGAAAGTGAAGAACTGTGCTTGGTACCAGTGGAGGACTCCACCAGATCAGGTTAACCTACAAAAAATGAACGATTGGCTGTTGATCTCTGGGACTGAAGATCCACCCTATGCCATTCCTGTCTAGCCTCAGCTTTACATTCACTGTGTAGCTCAAAGGTTTTGTTTTTTTTTTTTGTAAAACACTCTCCACAAATGTTTGATAGATTATAAAACCCTGTCCTAAGACTTTGTCATCCACAGACAATTGTCTTATTTTTAATCCTCTTCAAAAGGTCATTTATACTTAGCTATTGGACTTTGATAGGTGTTTTTGAATGCAGGTTTCTAATTACTCTGGAGATTGTGACATTAGAACAAAGGAAAATGTGACATGAGTCTGCTTGGGAAATTTTTTTTTTAAAAAGTAGAAAAGAGGAGTAAACTTTTAGGACTCTCATGGAGAACTGAGATATTCGTGAATATGAAACAGAACAGGAGTTAATTGCATGGACCGAACAAATAGAAGACTGAAGTGATATTGTTGACTTTTTTGCTAAAAAATTGCTGATCCTTAAAAAATTGCTGATCCTTTGTTATGTTTTTCTGAGTCAAGGAAACTTTACTTTTGAGCTACTGACAGCTTTTAACAATTCAGTAAAGTATACTCCGGTGAACAAAATTTAGAGCATATTTGTTTCTCTTTACCTGAACTCTCCAGAATTTGGAAACTATTTGTGAATGTTCTTAATTTATGTCAATGTAGTTATTTGCATAAGTGCAATAAGAATGTTTTCTTTTGCAACAGAACACCATTGGAGAAACTGGTTATTTTACCAAGGCTTTGACTGAAATGGCGCACTTTTCTTTAAGGAGTCAAACTTGACTTACAGAGCCAATAAAAGCCCCTTGGGAAAACAGGCACCAAACCTTGTCTACACAGTCCCTATACAGGGTTTCTGACTTGTGGTAGGTAAAGAATGTCACTTTCTGACAAGCCCAGGAGCCCCAAGTGATCTTGGGACCTCAAGAGGAGGGGAATTTACCCAACTCATATGCATTCGATGGTCCGAAGCCATGGCTGGGCTCGGCTTTTAAAAAGTCTTATCTGAGACTTTTTCTATGGAACAAAGTTCCATCAAAGTCATTTAAAAAGCCTTGTGTGAAAAATAATTGTTCTTGCGGCACTTTATACAAATAATTAGGCCAAGTATAATAAAGCAAATAGGTCCTACCATGATTTCTCTTTAGTAAAAATGGGAAACTGGAGAGAGAAAAGCTATGTTTCAACAACTATAGTATACATGTTGTTAGATTCTAGTCTTGCCTAATGTTATTTAATTTTTATTATTTTCTACAGTTTGGACTGAATTCCAATTTTTTTTTCTGGCTAAAAGTCTCCAAAATAATGTTTTCAATTCTTATTTCTTTTCCTTTGCCCTCCCCATTTTTCCTAATTTGAAATCACTGAAAAGTAAACTGTGCTTTCTTAAAGCCCTGCAAAATGAAGCTAGACAACTTAAACTTCAGAAGTAAGTAAGAACAACCTACACACATCCATAAACCACTCTCATACCTGCCTGCTGATGTATGGACTTCAAAGTATTATGGCCCTTATCGATTTTCCAGAATTATCTTTTTTTGTTTGTTTGTTGCTGTTTTTCTCCTTTCCTACCCGTATTTTCTCTTCATAGGATGTGAGACTTCACAACCTGCTAAAAATGAGCTCTCCTAATAATGTGGGTCCTACCCAACTGGGAATAAACCATCGTAGCCATGAGAGATCAGATGACTCTTCTCCTCCAAATATCATGTTAGAGGAGACTCACTTTCTTGTAAAATGCTTTATCTGAAAGAATTTAAAAAGAAAAGGGAGGAAACGTGAAAGGAAAATAAATCCAGGGAGCCCCAAATCACTAAGCCAAAGGGAAAAGTTAAGCTGGGACCTTTGGGGCAAACCTGCCTTCCATTCTATTCCTAAAGAATATAGCTGCTAAGTTGAAAAAGCTACATACCGGCCAGGCAAAGTTGCTCACGCCTATAATCTCAGCACTTTGGGAGGCTGAGGTGGGCGGATCACCTGAGGTCGGGAGTTTGAGACCAGCCTGACCAACATGGAGAAACCCCGTCTCTACCAAAAATACAAAATTAGCCGGTTGTGATGGCACATGCCTGTAATCCCAGCTACTCGGGAGGCTGAGGCAGGAGAATCGCTTGAATCTGGGAGGTGGAGGTTGTGGTGAGCTGAGGTCCTGCCATTGCACAGCAGTCTGGGCAACAAGAGCAAAACTTGCTCTCAAAGGAAAAAAAAAGCCACATACCTCCCTCACCCTCACAAGGAATTTCCTTGTGGACAAAGCACAGATAGAACTCGAAGTCATCCCTGTGCTCACTGAGATAAATGCATATCTGATTGCCTCCTTTAGAAAGGCTAATCAGAAACTCAAAAGAATGCAACTGTTTGTTTTTTACCACTCTGTGACCTGGGAGCCCCCTCCCGATTTTGAGTTTTTCCGCCTTTCCAGACGGAACCAATGCACATCTTAGGTATATTGATTGATGTCTCATGTCTCCCCAAAGTATATAAAACCAAGTTGTGCCATGACCACCTTGGGCATATGTGGTCAGGACCTCCCTGAGGCTGTGTTATGGGTGCGTGCCCTTAACTTTAGCAAAATAAACTTCCTAAATTGACTGAGACCTGTCTCAGATATTTGATGTTCACACTATAATGGATAACTGAGACTGATTAAATTATAAAGAAAAGATTTTTATTTTGGCTCACAGTTTTGTGCTGTACAAGTATGACACTAGCGTTTTCTATTCAGGGTGTCAGGAAGCTTCCACTTATTGTGGAAGACAAAGGAAAAACATGTGTATCACATGGTGAAAGAAGGAGCAAGAGAGACAGGGAGAGGTACCGGGCCTCCTTTTAAACAACTTGATCTACTGTAAACTCATTATGGCGGGGAGGGCACCAAGCCATTCATGAGGGATCTGCCCCCATGACCCAAACACCTCCTACCAGACCCCATCTGTATATTGAGGATTACATTTCAACATGATATTTGGAGGAGAAATGTCATCTAAACTTTATCAGAGAGAAATGAATGTAAACTCGGCATGTAGCATGTATTAGGCCATTACTGCATGCTATAAAGAAATACCTGAGACTGGGCATTTTGTAAAAAGCAAAACAAAACAAAACAAAAGAAGGTTTAATTGACTTATGGTTCTGCAGGCTGTACAAGGAAGCATCGTGGCGTCTGCTTCTGGGGAGACTTCAGGAAGCTTCCAGTCATGTTGTAAGGCAAAGGGGGAGCAGGAACATCACATGTCAGAGCGGAAGCAAGAGAGAGAGAGAGTGGTGGAGAGTTGTCACACACTTTTAAACGATGAGATGGTGCGAAAGCTTACTGTTGCAAAAACAGCATCAAGCCATGGAGGAATCCACTCCCATGACCCTATATCTCCCACCAAGCCCCACCTTTAACGTTGGGGATTGTAAGTCAACATGAGATCTGAGCAGGGACAAACATCCATACTATATCCCAGCACACTCAGCATTAATCATTAGGTCAACTTTTCCCTGACCGGCTTCCTTATAGTTGTTTGCTGCCTATTTTCTCAGAAGTATGTAGGCTCTGCTACAAGATTATTGTTCCCCTCAACTACTTTATAGATAACAACTTAAATAGTAAGGAAACATTAAGTTTTCCCTTTGAAATATTGTTTCAGGTCCAGCATGCCAGTAAAACTACTCATGCCAGCTGTTTTGCAGGATCCCATGAGAAGGTGAGTCACCAGAAATGCAGTTTCCACATCCTGATGATTTCATCTCCCTACCCCAACTGATCAATTTCTCCAATTTTCCAGCCTCTCACCCTCCACAATCCCCTTAAAAACTGTAGCCCAGAACTCTCTGGAATGATGAATTTGAGGGTTTGCTCCGGTCTCCTCACTCAGTAGCCTGTAATCATTAAACTCTTTCTCTGATGCAAACTCTGCTGTCTCAGTGTAATTGGTATGTTAGTGTGCAGCAGGCATATGAATCTGTTGGTCCTGTAACAGTTGGGATGCAGTGGCACAATTGTAGCTCACTGTAATCTCTACCTCCCACACCTAAGGGAAACTTACCACCTCAGCACCCGGAATAGCTAGGACTTTAGGTCTGTGTGCTACCACCCATGGCTAACTTATAAGATAATTTTTTTTGTAGAGACAGGATCTTTCTATGTAGCCTGGGCTGGTCTTGAACTCCTGGCCTCAAGCTATCCTCCCCACTCTGCTCACAAAGAGCTGTCATTACATGTGTGAGACACCATACCCTGCCCATGGTAGAATACTAACACATGGGTATGAAATGTTGGCTTCAGTCTGGCATGTTATTACGTTATTAACAGTAAAGAATAATATCTGATCATGAAATTCTGTTTTTTTGTAAATAGAATATTTTCTATTTATGCCGATGCTTTTGTAAGTAGAATATTTGACTCTGATGAAGACATATTATAATTTCACTATGGATATGACCTGAAATGGAAAAAATTGGCTTACAGAAAAAATACACCAAAGAAGTCACCATTTTATATTTGTTTTTATTACAATTATCTTTCAAGCCATAAAAACCAAAAATTAATGATTTTATTAACAACTGAGATTATTTTCTGCCAAGCAATCTCTAAACATTAACTTTTACTAGGAATGTATTCATGAAAGGGACTTTGTAAAATAGGAGCCAATTTGACCTCTTATGTAATCATTCAGAGATGAAATAAAATATAATACATTATTTGAAAAGATATCCAGGAAGCAGGAAGTACAGTCAGGGATCCCAGGAATGGGTGTGGTGATGTCTGTTGCACCAGGGCTTAGAGGGCAGGATCTTTCCTCTAGAAACTCTGTGTGTCAGGCATGCCTAGACAAAATACACTTATATTTGATGTTTTAGCATATCCAAGAGGTATTGCTTGGTTTAAAGATGGGGCTCAGTGAGTTTACACCACAGTCCAAGATCACAAAGGTAGTTCATGCTGGAGCTGGATTGAAGTCCCGGGTTATCAGGCATTCATATCAAGTAGAGAAATGAGTAAAGAAATAATTAGGTTGGGTTTTGAAAAAGAAGAATCCTATGCCTTACATAAAATTGTACCTTAAAAAATTTTTTTGGCTGGGCGTGGTGGCTCTCGCCTGTAATCCCAGCACTTTGGGAGGCTGAGGTGGGCGGATCACAAGGTCAGGAGATCGGGACCATCCTGGCTAACACGGTGAAACCCTGTCTCTACTAAAAATACAAAAAATTAGCCGGGCGTGGTGGCGGGCGCCTGTAGTCCCAGCTACTCAGGAGGCTGAGGCAGGAGAATGGCGTGAACCCGGGAGGCGGAGTTTGCAGCGAGCAGAGATCGCGCAATTGCACTCCAGCATGGGCGACAGACCGAGATTCCGTCTCAAAAAAAAAAAAAAAAAAAAAAAGGGGGGGGGGCAAATATGTTGAGCTAATATGATGCTTTTTACAGTATTTTTTTGCAAGACACTTATATGTTATGTGGTTATAGGCATTTTTTTAAGTTATTCTCCTTCCTCTGTTATTCCTACTTCCACTGCAGTTCCTCTCATCAGTAACTACCAATTTTAACATTTCAGTATCCAGAAAAGAGGTGGATGGAGTCTCGGCTGCATATGCTCATGTTGCACCATGGACGAGGGATGTAATGCCTTTTGCCATTTTGCATTTCCAAATATATTCTCCAATGTATTCCTAACAATGATGTTTGCTACGCAATGAAATAATAGAAATAAAACATAATACGCTATTTGAAAAGATATCCATTTTAAAATTTTTCCTTTAAATTAATTTCCAAATGGATATGACAGTCATGTAACCATTCCTATAAACTTTATAAAGTTAATCAGGGAAAATGGGAGAAGGAGAATAAAAAATATATCAAGCCTGCAGTACATTCAGCAGGCTGAATGGTTAGGTCATCTTGCTGTCTGGCCTTCTTGCTCATAGTTCTTTGGTGCTCATTGCCCCAAATTATGAGAATAATTATGCAGAATAGTTATACCCTGTCAGAATTATGCAGACCCTATCACAAGATTATAGTTTCCCTTAACTGCTCTGTGGAGAACACCTTGAACATTGTAAAATGCCAAGGTTTTCATTTGAGATATTCTTTTATGTCCTGAAGACTGATAAAACTATTGATGCCAGCTAGTCTGAAAGACCCCACGAGGAGCTGGCTCACCAAAGAATGCAGTTTCTATATTTTGATGATTTCATCCCCTTTACCCCAAACAATCAATGACCCCAATTTTTCAGTCTCTTGCTCTCCACAATCTCCTTAAAAACTCCAGACCTGGGCTGGGCACAGTGGCTCACTCCTGTAATCCCAGGACTTTGGGAGGCTGAGGTGGGCAGATCAGGAGGTCAGGAGTACAAGACCAGCCTGACCAACATGGTGAAACCCCATCTCTACTAAAAATACAAAAATTAGTCGAGTGTGGTGGTGCACACCTGTAATCCTAGCTGTTCAGGAGGCTGAAGCAGGAGAAGGCTAAGGCAGGAGAATCGCCTGAACCCGGGAGGCAGAGGTTGCAATGGGCCGAGATCACACCATTGCACTCCAGCCTGGATGATGGAGCAAGATTCTGTTAAAAACAAAACAAAACAAAACAAAACAAAGCAAAAACAAACACCTCCAGACCAGAATTTCTCAGGGAGGTGGATTTGAGGGTCCCTCTTGTTTCCTCACCTGGCTGCCCTGCTATCATTACATTCTTTTTCTGCTGCAAGCCCTGCTGTTTCAGTGTTTTGGTGTATATTTATGTTACTGCACAGCAGGTGTCCAAACCTGTTGGTCCTGTAACAATCAGACACGTCTTTTGTGTTGGTTTGTCTTGTTTTTTTGTTTGTTTGTTTGTTTGTTTCAGATGACCTAATTGGATTATTTCAGCAAGCTAAGTAATTTGAAGACAGAGGCTAAGCCAAAGTAGTACTAGAGCTACACTGGCCTTCTTTGGCTTAACATTTGTCTAGAATTATAATTTCCTCAATCTAAGAAACTAGTCGTTGTAAGATGTGTCATTATTGCAATACTACTAAGAAAAATCTGCTAATTAAACTATGTCACAGTCCTGAAAGACTACCAGATTTAAAATATATACCTGTTTCAGAGATATGAAAATGGCAAATGACTTATCTTATGACTTATCTTACAATTGATTAAATTCAGGTATTCAGTTCTTTATTTTTAATTCTTGGTGTCATTTTATTTTGTTTACTTCTTGTCAATAACAAGGAGCTTAGAGTTGTAATTTTTAAAATATATTAATATGATTGCATTTGTCTTTTTACAGAGTTTCAAACCATTGAAAAAATTGTTTATGTGGGGAAATCATTTCCCCCCTCCAATTTCCATAAAGTAACTTCTCATAAGCAATTTTATATTCTTGCCCCATTTTTTAGTTCTCCCCCAAGACTGAGTAGTTCATATTGAATGGTGATTTGTGACAGGCCCTCTGCCAAGTGTAGTTTCTACTTTACCTTATTTACTTCTCAACTGGAAATCATGACACAGAGAATTACCTAACTCAAATATTGTCTGATGTAGAGTTTGGGAGCGGACCTGGACATAAAAAGTTTGGTCCCTCCAATTCTGTTCCCTTTCTTTTAGCCAGCTTTGCTTGGAAAATACACTTTGTAGTAGTTTTGTAGTGTGCTTGCTTTTCCATTTTCTCTGTCTTGTAGAGGCACAGCCTCACTCAGGGAGATTTTAGGTGGCGCAGTTTTGTTTGTGGATGGATGGGTAAATGTGATTTTGCCATTCAGCATTAAGAAATTCATTTTTGGTGTAAGTTTAAGGTCTATCTTTCAATTTAATTTTTTATGGATATGATTTTTGGTATCCCTTCTCCCAACTCTCTAAATCAACATAACCAATGTGAATTCTGAGTTTGTTATTCAATTGCTTATTTTTAATTTAGATTTATTTATCAATACGTATCTACATATTTTAATGGACATTTTTAAAATATTAACTTTATAAAATATACCCATGCTCTATGTAGTCTTATCAACCATTTTTTTTTTTTTTTACTGAACTTTATATTGTTATGGTGCAACCAGACTTTTGAGTAATTTGATTTACTTATTTGGACTTTGTAAAATATTCCATTTTGAAAATATATCGTAATAATTTTCATCCACTCTCCTAATAATGGAGTTTTGGATCCTCCCTTTCCATCAGGTTTTTGTTACTGTTAAAAGCGCAGATACCAACATTCTTTTACATATTTCCTGGTATGCATTTATGTGCAAGAACTTTTCTTGGGAGTGTGCTCTGAAATGGAATTGGTAGGTTTTGAGATATGTGACTTGCAGCTTCATAAGACAACAGATTCTTTTTCAAAGTGATGGTACCACCCATGTTCCCACTTACAATACATAAGATACTCTAAAGTTTCATATACTCTCTAACACTTGGTATTGTCAGGTATTTTAACATTTAATCACTGAAAGGGTGAAAACAGCAGCGTCCCACAATTGTTGAGTCAGGCAACTTCACCCCATATGGATGTTGTTGATCGCCACAGGATTCCCTCCACAGATGCCCATTCCTGATTCATCATTTTGATTTATCAGATTCTGTTCATGATTACAATTGTTATGAGATAATCCTGGCACTGTAACATCTTCCCAAACTGAGAAGAAGCTAAGGCCCATTTTCGTGCTCTTACCGTTTGTAATACTGCTAACTCAAGGCTATTGGAGAGCTTGTTTTTTGTATGCAGTTCAGCCAGTTCTATAAGAAGTAAACATTGGAAACGTATTTGAAACAAACAAACAAAACAAAGGTTTAAAAAAGTTTTAAAAATAAAACTGCTTTGGAAACTGCTTTACCCAAAGTTTTTGTCCACAGCATTAATTGGATTACCTATCAGGGCAGATAAAGTTTAGCCATGAGGATAGGTCCCAGTTTTGTCAGAAATAATTTGGATCCAGCTGTCTTCTGTAAAATAATGAGTTTATGATGCCATGTCATGGCTAGAGTTTCACGGTAACACCGATTTGATCTTTGTGTGTATGGATACGTGTTTCTGTGTATGTTATATGTATTATACGTTATGTCTACAATGGCACCACATTGGTTTATAAGTAAATGAGTGCTCATAAATTTAGTAAGAAAGGCCAAATGCTTTTCAAGTTTATGTGAGTTTAGTAATCTTGAATAATAAGCTTGCCTTAAAATTATTGACAAAATGAAAATAGAAATGTCTTCAGAATTGTCAGCATACATTTTTGTCTGGGTTTACTAATTAGATGAGTTTTATATTTGCCTTTGCTAGATATTTTGAAGTGCATGGATTTAATATGAATATTATAAGACCATAAACTCAACCAAAAACCGAATACTCTTTCTTTGAATGACTTTTTTGATAAATAAGACTAATTTAACATTGTTGGTTCCATAAGAACAGCTAATTTTTCTGAATTATCAGCAAAAATGCCTGTGTGTTTAAGATTTTTGCTTAGGCAAACCCCTGATATTCACAGGCTATGCAAATGGTTAACAAAAAAAAACTCTGAGCGATGATGATCTTTGTCTAATGTCTCAGTTCTAACAACTAATCTAGATAAACTGCCACAAATGAAGAAAATAAAACCAATGCTTGTAGGTGAACTTTTTTTTTTTTTTTTTTGAGACGGAGTCTTGCTCTGTCGCCCAGGCTGGAGTGCAGTGGCGCGATCTCGACTCACTGCAAGCTCCGCCTCCCGGGGTCACTCCATTCTCCTGCCTCAGCCTCCCGAGTACCTCGGACTACAGGCGCCTGCCACCATGCCCGGCTAATTTTTTGTATTTTTTAGTAGAGAGGGGGTTTCACCATGTTAGCCAGGATGGTCTCGATCTCCTTGACCTCGTGATCCACCCGCCTCGGCCTCCCAAAGTGCTGGGATTACAGGCGTGAGCCTCTGTGCCCGGCCAGTGAACTTTTAATGTAACTTAAAATCTTAAATTATTTCAGATACCATTGAATGTCTGAGTCATTTCCGAGTTAAAAAGAATTATGACATAGGGCATTGGTCACACTTTTGAACCCATTAATGTGAAATAAAATCTATGCTATGAGTTAAGCATTAATGAATCTCAATGAGCTGAATAAGAATAAGGTCCCAGTCTGGAAGGTAATCAAGGAATAAACAGGGATGGACCCAATGGATGCCTGTATACTTGCCCCCATATAGGCAAGCAATGAATGTGAAACAATACCACCTGCCAGAGGGACACTCTGAAATAACCCAAATAATCCAGGGTGTTAGAGTGAGACACTATCTCAAAATTAATTAATTGTTTTATTACAATAAATTAATAATAAATTTATAAATAAATAATTTAGTGTCAACATCTAGTTTATGGGTGTTAATCAGAACCCATAAAATAGATGTTAACATTAATTAATTTATTAATTAATGCATTTGAGGGAAGAGAGTTTAAAAGTCCCAAATGAATGTATTCTCTATGGCACATTTTTATATCACAGTCTTCTGAAATGGCTGCAGAAAGAAATGAGTCTTAGTTGCTGCAGGTCCCGAGATGGGCAGAGATTATGAGAGCGAGCATCACACAGACTTGGTGCTATGGACTGAATTGTGTTCCCCAAAATTCTTGAGAATTTTGTTTAGCTAATCCACAAGGTGATGGTATCTAGGGATGGGGCCTTTGGGAGACAATTGTGTTTAGATGAGGTTATGAGGGTTGGGCTTTCATAATGGGATTGGTGCCCTTATGAGAAGGGGAAGAGATATTATGTCTCCCTCATTCTCCACCCTTCTCCATCTCTCCCTTTCTCCCCCTTTCTGTCTCTCCCTCTTTCTCTGTGCCATGTGAGAACACAGCTACAACATGGCGATCAGCAAGACAGGAAGACAGCCCTCACCAGGAGCTGAATCACTGGCGCATTGATCTTGCACTTCCAGATCCTGGGCAAGACTCACCGGGGGAGACTTCTGTAGCTGTCTGGAATTGTCTGATCTGGAATTAATTCCCTGGAACGCTGTGGTTGTTAACTTGGAAGGCACAAGGCTAAGAATCTTCCTCTGGTCCTCTTTAATCTGCCCCCACTCCTTGTTATTTGTCTTATTTTGATTTTCAAGTAAGGGATTTATTTTTCCAGTTAACATAACCAACCAGCCCATGCCACAGCATATTAAATCATGAAGTACAAATCCAAGGAAGGTAATGTCTTTATTGGGTTGCAAAACTTTGGGAAATCAATATAGTACTTTTTATTACAATAAAAGCATACTTTTATTAGAGACATATATTATTTTAGTGATAATTTTCGCTCCAAATATACTTAAGTACTAAACCAAAACACTGGTTTTTAATAATGGTTTATAGCAGAGCAAGTTATTTTATACGAATTAAGGTCTTTGAAAACTACATAGTTTCTCCTTTTAAATTGAATTCCCTCATGCAAGCTGTTGAAGTTTACAGCAACACGGCAATTGTGTGTATATAAGAGATGGCTCTGCTTTGTTCTGGCATGGGACCAAAGCCAGGTAGGGGTGCAATGTGTGAAAACTTTTAAAATTCTATCTTGATTCAACATCAATGCCACCTTCCAAGCACTTTAAAAAATGTTAAAATTTTGTTTATACGCCGTTAGTGAGTGTAAATTATTTCAAACTTAGTGAAAAACAGTGTGGTAATTCCTCCAAGACCAAAAAAGGGACATATCATTTGACCCACAAATCCCATTACTGGATATTACCCAAAGGAGTATAAATTGTCATATCATAAAGACGCATGCATGTGGATGTTCATTGCAGCACTATTCACAATAGCAAAGACATGGAATCATCCAAAATGCTCATCAAAGGTAGAATGGATGAACAAAATGTAGTACGTATACACTATGGAATACAATGCAGCCATAAAAAAGAACAGGATCATGTCTTTTTCAGGAACACAGAGCTGGAGGCCATTATCCTTAGCAAACCAATGCAGGAACAGAAAAGCAAATACCATATGTCCTCACTTATAAGCTGGAGCTGAAGAATGAGAACACATGGACACAAAGAGGGGAATAACAGACACTGGAGCCTATTGAAGGTGGATGGTGAAAGGAGGCAGAAGATTGGGAAAAATAACTAATGGGCAGGAGGCATCCTACTTGGGTGATAAAATAATGTGTACACAAACCCCTGTGACAAAAGTTTATCTATTTAACAAAGCTGTACATGCACCCTGAAGTTAAAATGAACGTTAAAAAGGATTGCTTTCAAAAAATCGTTAAATTTTCACATAAATACTGGAGTCCTCAAAATCAGACAGTCATTTCAAACAACACGAATTTCAGCTGATCCCTTTTATTTAGAGGCCATGCATCTCTTTGTTTTGATGTAATGTCACATTCTTATATCAGCCTACTTCAAAAAATTCTACTTAAAACATATTTGTATTTTTAAAATAAATATATTGCCAGCTTGGAGAGACGTGGGGTTCTTGACGTTGTCTTCACACGTTCATTATCAATTCTCCACAAATGCTGCTGCCGCCGCAGCCATCGAAGTTGTTAGGCTTCCTCTTGGCGGAAGCTGTCAATTCTTCAGTCTTAACATGTAATTTATGTATGACGCATTTCAGTGCTTCTCGGCCTTTATTAGCATTTGAAGGTATCGTTCTTGCCATCAGTCCTTCAAGGTAACTGCTGAGGCTACCTCTCTTCAGTGATTGTGGCTTCTTGAGTCAAAATAGTTTTTTGGGGGGGTCCCGATGATGTGGTTTGTGTATAAATCTCTCATCTACTGAAATCATGTTTGTAAGTGAAATATTAGTAGATTTAAGTTCCATTGTTTTCTCTACAGGATTAACTACAGAATATTCTAGTACATATGCTTTGGGTTTTGCTGCACCAGTAAGAGGTTTGCAGTTCCCACTGTGCGGAGAAGTCTGTAGCTGTGCAACTCTCTGGAGGGATCTATACGTCTGTTGAACACGTCAACCCACACCATGCTCTGGTTCACAGCGCTTCGATATTTCTGTATTGCAGCTGTTGTAACAGTTTCCCACGGGTGCTAAAAACGTGCTCGCTCTGAAGCCCACATCTTGATGCTGCAGACAGTCCGAGAGATGTCTGGGCAGCGCAGGGGAAAATGAGGCAAAGAGGTTACATCTGCCCCACGCCATAAAGAGCACTCCAGCCAGCCTCGCAGTATGCGGGCACCATCGGCCTCACGCGAGGGACATCCCAAACCCCTCTTTCACCCCTTACGACAACGTAACCTTTAAACCATTTAAAGCGGGGATCCCCAACTCCCCAGGCAGCGAACCGGCAGCGGTCGGTGGCCTGTTAGGAAACCTGCGGCACAGCAGGAGGTGACTGGCAGGCAAGCGAGTACTACAGCCTGAGCTCCTGACTGACTTGACTTACATTCTCAGAAGAGCGCCAACCCTATTGTGAACTGCGCATGCGAGGGATCTACCTTGCGCGCTTCTCCTGAGAATCTGACGCCTGATGATCTGAGGTAGGACAGCTTCATCGCCACATCATCCCTGTCTCCCCAACCCCCACCCATGGAAAAATTGCCTTCCCTAAAACCAGCCTCTGGTGTCACAAAGGTTAGGGACCCCGATGTAAAGAACACTGTTAATGTCTATTTCCTGGCTTCATCTGGAGGGCCACAGTCAGTTTTGAAGCAACTCCAGCAAGTGATCCACCCAGCTGTCCCCTCCCACTCTGTTAGTATCCACAGCTCCTTAAAGGCCACCTGGAATTTAGACTAAAGCAAGATTGTGCCACTGCACGGAAGCCTGGGAGACCCCGCCAGCAAGACACCATCAAAAAAAAAAAAAAAAAAAAAAAAAAAAGCCTCTGAGCTGGGTCCCTGCCCCCTTTCTGTCTGCTTCAGGCCCATCTATACCAATGTTGATTTACCAGCTTGAAATCAATTCCACAGATGGAGAATAGGGGAAGGCTTTATTCAATACATGTACAGTTTCAATGGAAGAGCCACAGCAATTTTGAGTACATTTGCAAGAACAGTTCTTTAGCACATTGCATGTTATTCACTCCATGAAGAGAGTTTCTCTAAATGAAAAATGTTTAGGACGTTGAGGAGAGGAAGAACAAATTAAGGAATGATCTCCACAGCAGAGACCTCAAGACTCTTGTGCGTGCAGGGCACAGTTCCAGCGTAAAAGTCCGCAGGGACAGAATGAGGGTCCCCACTGGGGTGCCTCGGGCTCCTTCCAGGGCAGTGTTGGTTGAAGCAGGTCGTGCTGCAGGGTTGCAGAAAGGCTGGGGTTCCTCTCCTTTCCGGGTTCCTTCCTGATGGAACCCTGGGTTTTCCGCAGCTTCCGGGGGCGGCCTGAACTGCAGAGGGCGCCATGGGCTTGTGTCCTTCCACCTCCGCAGGCGCTGGCATCTCCAGGCTGCATCAGGCCGCTTTGGACCTCGCCGTCGGTAGCATTTGCGTCTTCTTGAGGTGACTGGAGCCAGTCTGCGGTTTCAGCCGTTGATTCCTCGACATGGGAGTCTCTAGGCCGTTTTTGGCCCCTCTCATCTCCGGGAAGGGCTCCGTGCCCGGTGGAGGCGCAGTGCAGCGGCCAGCCCGCAGCAGAGCTCCCACAGAGCTGATGGCATTGGCAGGAGTGGCGGCTCAGCACAGGGAAGTTATCCAGTGCCCAGGCCCAGGCTTGCTCTCCGTTCAGGTCCCATGGCATGTGGTGCTCTGGACCTGCCTGCCTCCAAGACAGCTCTTCCAAGGTTGATGGATGGAACTCCATAGCTTCAGCCTTCCAAGGCTTGACCAGGCCTAGCTGGTCTAGGAATAGAGCAAATGGCTCAGTCCATCCCTGACTGTGGGTTTTTATAGCATTCTGTCTTCTACAGGAAGTCGGACATAATCCAATCATGTGGGGATTAACACTTATTTGCCTTGCTTATTGCTTCAGACCGTGAAAGGATTATGGTGAAAATGTTATCATTTCGGAAGGCCTTATTGAAAGTCCTTGGGTTTTTATTGGATCAGGTGGTAATAGGGTGGGGCAGGGGGTGAGAAAATGGGTCCAGGTATTGGCAGTTTTTTTTCATTTCAATAAGAAATTGGCAGTTTTCAATATTTCACGATTAGATGAGATGTTAGGTGTACACCTCTTATAGATATGCTTTATCAAATTAAGGGAATTCTCTTTTTCAATTTACTATGATGATTTTTATATTAATAATGAAACAGGGTTGAATTTTCAAAAAGCTTTTTTGTATCTTCTGAGATTATCATATATTTTTTCTACTGCTAATATGGACAATAACAAATTGATTTTCAAATGACAGACCCAAGTTGACTTCCTGAAAACTCCATTAGATTATGATGCATTTTTTTAAAGTATATTACTGGATTCAGAATGCTAACATATTATGATTTTGCCCTGTAATTTTGAGAAATATTCCCTGATGAAAAAACTGAGGTGGGGGCACTAGAGTGATGAATGAAATGTGCATATAAATACTTAAACTTGTTGATATTTAGAAAGGCCTTTCTATGTATGTGATTGTCCCACTCAGTCAAAGACTTTTCAAATACAGGGAACATGTTTCATTTGCAGCATGTCAACAGTCAAGATTGGCCTCAGTCAATTCTATTTTTGAAGAGACTTTGAAACAAATTTTAATACAGAGTGAATTTTTGAGTATTCCAACAGCAGGGGAAAAGCACTGAGGTATATGAGGTGAGCAGAGAGACATATTTTATTTGCCTGGCTTTCCCCTCAAAATATTACTGAAATAAACACTCGTGTGAGATTGCTTTATTAAAGAGTGCCATCCTTAGAAAGTGGGAGTGAGAAGAAAGAGGAGAGGGGCAGGGATGATCATATTCAATGCTGTGCTTCCTAGTTGCTCAATCTTGTATCAAGCATGACCAGAGGTGACCTTATTATCAAACCAATAAAGTTTAACTTTAAGGCAAACTTCCAAAGAGTTCGTAAAACATTTGACCTAAAACATTTTTGTAATTCTCTCAAAGAAAATCCCCTACTACCTGTATGAATACTGATTCCACAAATTTGAACCCACTCTGACCACCACTGATTTTTCAATCTTATGAACCATCTTCTGAGAGGCCATATGAATAACTGCTTCTCAGCACGGTCTACTCAGGAGGAATAAAAGGATGGAATATATCCACTGTTGGAGAGATAACACAATGCTCCCGACAAAAGACCCCAGTGTACCAAGTAGAAGAGAGAGGGAATACTAGTATTGAGTTGGCATTTAACATGCATGTAAGGTAGTCTGAGAACTACAAAGTTAGGCCTCATCTCATACATTTTCAGCAGAGCAGGGGGAAGCAGGATGAATTCTTTTCTTTCTTCAAATAGAGAACACCTTACAATAGTATCTTGCTATCTGCTGAGAGACCCTCAGCTCATTCTAGGGGTACTTTTAAGAAATGTCTACATATTATTTGTCCCATAACCTTAGATAAATTGCTACATTGTAAAAACTTGAGATTCAGCTTTACCTTTAGAAGGACTAATCTAAATTCCAATGGCTCAACTACGGATTAAGACTCACCATATTAAATGTGACGTTACTGTTGCATTTTTATATGGTGTGTAGGAAAAGAAACAAAACACTCTCAATAGTATAAGCATAAAAAGATTTATTATGAGATAAAAGTCACTTAAAATCTGATAAAAAGGTGTAGACACAGATTTTAGGCTGAATGTCAGGGAATGATTTTCTGAACCACATTACAAACTGGTTCCCTAAAAGAATTGCTGTCAGAAATTAGTAAACACTGTAATTAAACAATTCAATGAAAACTAAATCAAAACTTCCATCTTTATCTAATTACGTATCATGTTTGCCTAGAAGCCAGTAGGCCATCTTGTGCAGAAGACTACAAGATTCTTTTAGTCTAGATACCTCCGTGTAGGGACCAGCCCCACAGAGTCAGTGGGCTTCTCCCTGTGTGCGGCGACGAGAGAGTGTAGAAATAAAGACACAAGACAAAGAGATAAAAGAAAAGACAGCTGGGTCCGGGGGACCACTACCACCAATGCTCGGAGACCAGTAGTGGCCCCGAATGTCTGGCTGTGCTGTTATTTATTGGATACAAAGCAAAAGGGGCAGGGTAAAGATTGTGAGTCATCTCCAATGATAGGTAAGGTCACGTGGGTCCCGTGTCCACTGGACAGGGGGCCCTTCCCTGCCTGGCAGCCGAGGCAGAGAGAGAGAGGAGACAAAGAGAAAGACAGCTTATGCCATTATTTCTGCATATTAGAGACTTTTAGTACTTTCACTAATTTACTACTGCTATCTAGAAGGCAGAGCCTGGTGTACAGGATGGAACATGAAGGAGGACTAGGAGCGTGACCACTGAAGCACAGCATCACAGGGTGACGGTTAGGCCTCCGGATAACTGCGGGCAAGCCTGACTGATGTCAGGCCCTCCACAAGAGGTGGAGGAGCAGAGTCTTCTCTAAACTCCCCCGGGGAAAGGGAGACTCCCTTTCCCTGTCTGCTAAGTAGCGGATGTTGTTCCTTGACACTTTTCGCTACCACTAGGCCACGGTCCGCCTGGCAACGGGTGTCTCCCAGACGCTGGCATCACCGCTAGACCAAGGAGCCCTCTGGTGGCCCTGTCTGGGCATAACGGAAGGCTCACACTCTTGTCTTCTGGTCACAGCTCACTATGTCCCCTCAGCTCCTATCTCTGTATGGCCTGGTTTTTCCTAGGTTATGATTATAGAGCGAGGATTATTATAATATTGGAATAAAGAGTAATTGCTACAAACTAATGATTAATGATATTCATATATAATCATATCTAAGATCTATATCCGGTATAACTATTCTTGTTTCATATTTTATTATACTGGAACAGCTCGTGTCCTCGGTCTCTTGCCTTGGCGCCTGGGTGGCTTGCTGCCCATACCTCCCACTTAGGTCACTGATAGCCATTATTTGCTTTCTCTCTGTCCATGGCTGTAATAAACTTTTTAAAAACTTATTTTTTTTTTTATTATGCTGTAAGTTCTAGGGTACATGTGCACAACGTGCAGGTTAGTTACATATGTATACATGTGCCATGTTGGTGTGCTGCACCCAGTAACTCGTCATTTAACATTAGGTATATCTCCTAATGCTATCCCTACCCCCTCCCCCAACCCCACAACAGGCCCCGGTGTGTGATGTTCCCCTTCCTGTGTCCATGTATTCTCATTGTTCAATTCCCACCTATGAATGAGAACATGCGGTGTTTGGTTTTTTGTCCTTGTGATAGTTTGCTGAGAATGATGGTTTCCAGCTTCATCCATGTCCCTACAAAGGACATGAACTCATCCTTTTTATGGCTGCATAGTATTCCATGGTGTATATGTGCCTCATTTTCTTAATCCACTCTATCATTGTTGGACATTTGACTTGGTTCCAAGTCTTTGCTATTGTAAATAGTGCCACAATGAACATACATGTGCATGTGTCTTTATAGCAGCATGATTTATAATCCTTTGAATATATACCCAGTAATGGGATTGCTGGGTCAAATGGTATTTCTAGTTCTAGATCTCTGAGGAATCGCCACACTGACTTCCACAATGGTTGAACCAGTTTACAGTCCCACCAACGTGTGAAAGTGTTCCTATTTCTCCATATCTTCTCCAGCACCTGTTGTTTCCTGACTTTTTAATGATCACCATTCTAACTGGTGTGAGATGGTATCTCATTGTGGTTTTGATTTGCATTTCTCTGATGGCCAGTGATGATGAGCATTTTTTCATATGCCTTTTGGCTGCATAAATATCTTCTTTTGAGAAGTATCTGTTCATATCCTTCGCCCACTTTTTGATGGGGTTGTTTGTTTTTTTCTTGTAAATTTGTTTCAGTTCATTGTAGATTCTGGGCATTAGCCCTTTGTCAGATGAGTAGATAGCAAAAATTTTCTCCCGTTCTGTAGGTTGCCTGTTCACTCTGATGGTAATAAACTTTTTTTTTTTTTTTACGGAGTCTCGCCTTGTCACCCAGGCTGGAGTGCAATAGCGCGATCTCGGCTCACTGCAACCTCTGCCTTCCGGTTTCAAGCAATTCTCCTGCCTCAGCTTCCTGAGTAGCTGGGATTACAGGTGCCTGCCACCATGCCCGGCTAATTTTTTATATCTTTAGTAGAGACTGGGTTTCACCATGTTGGCCAGGCTGGTCTCAAACTCCTGACCTTGTGATCTGCCCTCCTTGGCCTCCCAAAGTGCTGGGATTACAGGCGTGAGCCACTGCACCCAGCCAACTTTTTTTTTTTTTTTTTAAATTTTAGAGACCGGGCCTCTCACTCTGTAGCTCAGGCTAGAATGCAGTGGTACCATAATAGCTCACTTCAGCCTCCAACTCCTGGGCTCAAGCAATCCTTTTGCCTCAGCCTCCTGAGTGGCTGGCATTACAGGCGGACACCACCACATCCAGCTAATTAAAAACTTTTTTTGTGTGTGTAGAGATGGGGTTTCACCATGTTTCTTGGGCTGGTTTTGGGATTCCAGCCTCAAGTGATCCTCCTGCCTTAGCCTCCCAAAGTGCTGGGATAACTGGTGTAAGCCACTACGCCCAGCCCATAATAAAGTTGTTCTAGTCTTAGAATCTTTGTAATTTATATTCTCTCATGATAGTAACTCCACCTTCAGATTTTTTTTTTTTGAGACAAGGTCTTGCTCTCTTGCCCAGGCTGGAGTGCAGTGGTGTGATTTTGACTCACTGCAACCTCCACTCCCCATATTCAAACGATTCTCCCACCTCTGCCTATTGAGTAGCCGGGATTATAGGTGCGGGCCACCATGCCCAGCTAATTTATTTGTATTTTTAGTAGAGATGAGTTTTCATCATTTTTGCCAGGCTGGTGTCAAACTCCTGGCCTCAATGATCTGCCCACCTTGGCCTCCCAAAGTGCTAGGATTACAGGTGAGCAGTGCACCAGGCCGGGATTTTTTTTTTCTTTGCTTTGTTCATTGCATTACTCGTATCAAAGTGGAAGTATCTCTGATAATTCTGTTTTTACTATACTAGCTAATATAGCATCCTCCTAGTTACCTTTCCATCTAACTTGCGTTAGTTTTCTTGATAGCATTTATCACATAAACACTGTATTATTTATTTGTTGTCATGCTTACTGCTTTGTTTTTTTTCAGTCCCTGATTGTGTTAAACACTTTATGGCCAAGTCCATTTCTGCTTGTTGATCACTTATCTCTGGAACTTTGATCACTTTGTAGCACAATATAGACACTTACTATCTGTTAATGAAGAGACAATGTATTAAAAGGCTGGGTGTGGTGGCTCATGCCTGTAATCCCAGCACTTTGAGAGGCTGAGGTGGCAGGATTGCTTGAACCCAGGAGTTTGAAACCAGCGTGGGTAACATAGGGAGATTCCATCTCTACAAAAATTTTAAAAATTAGCTGGGTGTGTGGTGTGCGCCTGTAGTCTCAGCTACTTGGGAGGCTGAGGTGGGAGGATTGTTTGAACCTAGGAGACTGAGGCTGAAGTGAGCAGTGATGCCACCCCACTGCAGACTGGGTGACAGAGTGAGAACCCATCTCATAAAAAAAAAAACGAAAGAAAAAAAAAGGGTAGTCCTCAGAGCTCTATAACTGATTATAAACCGCCCTAAAAAAGGATCAAAGTAAAACAATGTGGATGACAAAAGTATTAGAACAGCCATGGTTAAAGACACAATTGACAAGGAAATTTGGTTATATCTATGGCACATAACAATTTAATATAATAATCATAATTAGTTCTGATAACATATTCTAAGACATATCAGACTCACAAGAATCTCGTACAATTTTGGAACACATACTAATAACACATTTACACAAATACAAGCCAAAGAAGGTTACACATCATTTCATATTTGATAATGATGATTTTATTATAGCAATAAGCCAAATATGTCTCTTTGGATTTCAGGGGATGTAATGTCAAAAAAATTAATGAGACCAAAACCCTGAATTTAGATTTAGATTTTGGAAAGTTTGTCAAACATCAAAGGTTGAAAACACAATATCACAAAATAGCATCACAGGTCATTGTAAAATAAGTCATTCATTTAGTCAAAGTGGTAACTCAAATATTTTAAAAACAAAAAGGCAAAAACTTTACTCTTTGAGACTTACTTTCCCAAACAATAAAACCTAATAAAGACAGGATGAAGTCAATTAAATTTTACAGACAAATCTATTAAATTTTAATCATCTTGAGCATAAGATATAATTTTTGTAAACCTTCTCATAACCTTTCATAATTTTTAAGTAAAGAATGTGTTAATGCTCCAAGAAAACATTGTTAATCTGACACAGGGACCCACATGCTTGTCTTGCATCAGTGTTCCTTTGACATTAATGTTTAATTTATAGGCTGGCCACGGTGGCTCATGCCTGTAAACTCAGCACTTTGGAAGGCCTAGGCAGGCGGCTATCTTGAGCTCAGGAGTTGGAGACAAGCTTGGGCAACATGGTGAAACCTTGTCTCTATAAAAATACAAAAATTAGCCAGGCATGGTGGTGCACCCCCGTAGTCCCTGCTACTTGGGAGGCTGAGGTGCCAGGAGTCTTGCCAGGCAGAGGTTGCAGTGAGCCAGGATAATGCCACTGCACTCCAGCCCAGATGACATAGCTGGACTGTCTCAAAACAACAACAAACGCAACTGTTTAATTTATAGAGAAACTCTGAACTAATGTTATCTCTTAAAATGGATCCTTACAAGCTCACACACCCACTTCTTCTGCAATAGTCCCTGGGACTAGAGGGGTTGAATAGTTTTAATTTCTGGACCCATGTCTCATGACTGCAGCTTACTCTGATTTTCATCTTCTCCTAGGTCTGAAGATGAGGCTTCAATTGCTGTCAATGTTTAAGATTTAGCCAGAGTTGGTGACTTTTTTAGATCCAGGAGTCAAAGCCGTGTGACTTAGTAGCACAAGGAGTTTAAAAGAAACACAGAAAGTTACATGGATATAATAACCTTAATTTTTACAAATCTTCCCAAAGAATAAGTGTGGTGGGGAGGTTGGGGAGAAGAGGTTGAGGGAGGAAGCAGGTCACAATTGAATTCTTGGCTGTTCCAGGATAGCTGGCACGAGTATGGGGGCCACACAAGAAATAGAAAGTGAGAGGACAGGGCCCAGAATATACTGAGCTCAGGGCTTGCAGTGTCTGGGGCTTCCGGGCCTCTTCTGCAGAACCCCAGGCCTCTGGCACATGGGGAAGAAAGTGCTGCGCTATCGCTTGTGTCCAGGAAAACCAGGAACTCTTGGACTCAGGAGCCACCAGCTTTTGCAATTTTATACTCTTCTGGCCCTGGGTGTTCCACATAGGTTAGGAACCTGGCTGGTGACATTAATCCTAGAAGCAAATTGCATATGAAAATGGAATTAACGACATTAACATCAAATTCTATCATCTCATGTGAAAACTATCCAGAGTCAAATAGTTTGTCTCAGGGGATGAAAAGAAAAATTAGTACTGGGCCTATGAAGAGAAAGCTGTTGTGGGGGACCCTGGTTTATAGAAAGTTTATCATTTCCCCAAATCAGATTGCTACTCCTGAGCAGAGACTGGAATTCTGTTCTGCCAGGAGAAAAACGCTTTGGGCGACTATCTATAAATGAACATTTGGGATGTTAGTGAAGAGAATGCAAGAGCGAGTGCCCAGTTCTCTCTCTCTCTCTCTGTAAAATACACATAAAATTTACTATCTTAACCATTAAGCCTACAGTTCATAATGCTTTGCAACAATTGTCATCATCCATCTCCACAACTCTTTGTGTCTTCTAAAAGTGAAACTCTGCATCCTTTAAAGAATAACTCCCCACTTTCCTCTCCCCCATCCCTGGCAACCACCATTCTACATTGTGTCTATGATGTTGACTACCCTAAGTACCCCATGTAAGTGGAATCATACAGTATTTGTCTTTTTGTGACTGGCTTATTTCATTTAGCATAATGTCCCTTAGGTTCATCTGTGATGTAGCATGTTAGCATTTCCTTCTTTTTAAAGGCTGACTGTCTATATGTACCATGTCTTGCTTATCCTTTCATATGTGAATGGACACTTGAGTTGCTTCTTCATCTTTGCTATTATGCATAATGCTGCTATGAACCTGGGGGTACAAATATCTTCCTGAGACTCTGCCTTTAATTATTTTGAGTATATGTCCAGAAGTGAAATTGCTGGGTCATATGGTAATTCTATTTTTAATTTGTTGAGGAACTTTCTGTTTTCTACATTGGCTGTACCAATTTACATGCCTACAACAGTGCATACATAGGGGTTCCAAACTCCTTATATCCTTGCCAACTCTTGTTATCTTTTTTTTTAAAATAGTAGCCATCCTAGCGGATGTGCAGTGGTACCTGTATCTCATTGTAGTTTTGATTTGCATTTCCTTAAGAATTAGGGATGCTGGACATTTTTCTTTCATGTGCTATTGGCCATTTGTATGTCTTTTTTGGAGAAATGTCTATTCAAGTCCTCTGCCCATTTTTGAAATGGGTTGTTTGTTTTTTGATGATGAGTTTTAGAAAGTGTTAATTTATTCTGGATAGCAATCCTTCATCAGACATACGTTTAAAAATATTTTTCCCATTGTAGAATTGTATTCAAACTCTATCAGTGGTTATTGGCAAGCAGTCTATTATCAGTGCATTCAGGGCTATTCATTCTTTCTCTACTCCCTCACCACACCCAATTGATCAGTTATTGTTTCAGAAACCAGAAAGTAAGAGGCAAGGGGAAAAGTACACGAGGGAATTTCTGGCAATTTTTCATCTTTAATGATTTTTCTCTTTATCCCCCACCATTTTTTTTTAACATGTATTCCCTTAGGGTCTTAGGCCTGCCAAAAGAACATTTCTCTCTCTCTCTCTCTCTCTCTCTCTCTCTCTCTTTCTTAAGACGGAGTCTTGCTCTGTCACCAGGCTGGAGTGCAGTGGCACCATCTCGGCTCACTGCAACCTCTGCCTCCCTGGTTCAAGTGATTCTCCTGCCTTAGCCTCCAGAGTAGCTGGGATTACAGGTGCGCACCACCACACCAAGCTAATTTTGTATTTTTAGATGCTCTTGATCTCTTGACCTCGTGATCCACCCGCCTTGGACTCCCAAAGTGCTGGGATTACAGACATGAGCCATGGTGCCTGGCTGAACATTTCTCTCGTAAATGTATTTTTCTGACACCCCTCTTCCTGTCTGTTGTCCTATCTCCCAGACCTTAGAATGAGATCTTAGGTAAGGAGGTCTTACTAATTAACTGCACTGTTATTGCTCATTTTTTTTGCTTTTGA
This sequence comes from Nomascus leucogenys, assembly GCF_006542625.1. NCBI lineage: Eukaryota > Metazoa > Chordata > Mammalia > Primates > Hylobatidae > Nomascus > Nomascus leucogenys. Next base: position 39,732,834 of record NC_044386.1, on the reverse strand, counting down.
AAACTAGGTCAGACAAAATTCAAGCTATTTAGAGAGAAGTACCACAGTTTCTCTCACCCCTACTTCACAAGTTGGTAACAATTATGAGCCCACAAGTTGGTGACAACTATGAGAAAAATGATAAAACCAGAAAATCAATGTATTTAAATAAAAGCACATCAGTGCCTACAACATGTAACAAACTTATCTGTCCCTCAAGTGGTCCCTGTTTCATAAGCAAACACGAACTGGAGGTATCAGAATTGAGGATGAGATAGCAGAAGTATCATCCCGTGATTAAACATGTGAACACTAGCAATGCTCTTACACTTTACTGTGAAATGCCTGATGATTATTTTCTGGATATGATACAGCCTCAGAACAGTGAGGGAGGCACAGAGAATGTTGGTGACAGGAAAAGATGGAAAGGGTGAGGTGGATATCTTAGTTAATAAAGAGGTAGGGTGAAAGGGGTTTAGAAAGTAGCTTCCAGAGAAGAAAGTCTGAGCTTTCACGCACTACAGAACTAATACTGGGGAAAACATAGCCCCTAGAATTGCTGGAAAGGAGTAATTAGAATAAAATCCTCGTTAATGTTTATTATTTTAAATGGTGCTAGACTATGCTTAAGGAAGGATACCCATTAACCTCACTGATATAATGAGTACTGCAATTATATCTGGTTTTACTAACAATGGAAATGAAACACAAGGATTAAACTAACTTCTGAAAGTCAAAGAGGAGAGAAATTTGAACCACAGCAGGATCATGCCAGAATCCTAACATTTAAACCACCAGCCTACAACAGGCTAAGTATCTGATTTAGCATGTCTGATTTCACCTTTGTCCCAGAACTCACTCCCATTCCAAGACTGGGATCCCCAGACCACAGAGGCACCTGTGACTTCCTCAGACTTCCAGGAGACACTGGATAGGAGGCTTAACCTTGTGTGTGGTTTTTCTGGAGTGGGAGGGAGGGGGTGGGAAAGGGAGGAAGGTTTCAGAAAACACTGGTGGTGATGACAGAACAATCTGAAGATGCTAGGAGAGACTCGTAACACACTCTAATAGGAAATCTCTTAGGCCTGCCAAAAGAACATTTTTCTCTTAAATGTATTTTTCTGACATCTTTCTTCCTGTCTGTTGTCCTATCTCCCAACCTTAGAGTGAGATCTTAGGGAAGGAGGTCTTGTTAATTAACTGCCCTCTTATTGCTCATCTTTTTGGTTTTGAAAAGTAGGTTAGACAGGGCCGGGCACCATGGTTAACACCTGTAATCCCAGCACTTTGGGAGGCTGAGGCAGGTGGGTCACCTGAGGTCAGGAGTTTGAGACCAGCCTGACCAACATGGAGAAACCCTGTGTCTACTAAAAAATACAAAATTAGCCAGGCGTGGTGGTGCATGCCTGTAATCCCAGCTACTTGGGAGGCTGAGGCGGGAGACTCTCTTGAACTGGGGAGGTGGATGTTGCAGTGAGCCGAGATCGCGCCATTGCACTCCAGCCTGGGTAACAAAGAAACACCGAAAAAACAAAAGAAAGAAAGAAAGAAAAATAAAACTAGGTCAGACAAAATTCGAGCACTTTAGAGAGAAGAACCACAGTTTCTCTCACCCCTAGTACACAAATTGTGACAACTATGAGCCCACACCGATTAAAGGAAAAGGTATAATTTGACAAATCTGGAGAAACATAGCACTGGTTACTGCATAGAATCAGTAAATATGCTGACTCTAACTTGAAGCACTGTTTTGCACTATAAGTAGAACTAACTCTATAGAGGTTCAGTTTCTGCAGAGGATGATATGGTACTCTCAGCAATGATAACTTTACTTCAGCAATGATAACTAGGAACTTATGCTGCAGGGTAGGCTCTCTTTAAGTTGACTTACCTGGACATTTTCATAAGGAATCTCAAATTAGACTTTTAAAAGCGTCCAGATACTAGACAACCAAACCAGGATCTTGCTATCATACTTTACCTGCAATACCTAGAGATTTGGATGAATTCTTCTTTTGTTAAGATTCTCCAAATATCCTGATGTTCCTGGTCCTGTCAGGACATGACAATTCTTACTCACCTGTAAGGAAAGGAACCCTTTTAAACCAGGACAGTTTTTCATGTCTGAGTGTGTTTCTGTTCCTAAAAACCATGAAGGAAATAAAACAGTGATATTACATTCAACATGGTAACTCTAAATCCTTGTTCTACCAGTAGAAATATAATATCTCTAGGGATTAAGCCCGGTCTGCAGAGTTTACCCAAGACCATAGGAAAATAACATCCAGATGTTTTTAAAAAGCACCCACAGGATGAGCTGAGGGTCTCTCAGTATACAGGAAACTGTCACAAGGTGTGCCTTCTTTTCTTTTGAAGCAGTAAAAGAAGTTCTCATAATTCCCAAGGCTTTGCTCAAAACACATGAGACATGGCCCAGCTTTATAGTTGTTGTCATGCTATCTTACGTGCATGTAAATCTGTTAAGGCTAACTCAATATTAGTGTTCTCTCTCTCTATTGGGTACTCGGGGGCCTTTTTGTTGTCAGGATTGTTTTATTTCTCCCACAGTGGATATATTCTTCTCCTTTCTTTCCTTCTAAATGGATTATTCTTAGAAGCAGTCATAGATAGGGCTTCCCAGAAGATAGTTCCATGTGATCAAGCAAACAGTTGTGTTCAGGGTGGGTTCAGTTCATAGAACCTAATGTTCATACAAGTAGTAGAGGATTCTCTTTTTAAAAAAGATGGTCGGGTGCGGTGGCTCACGCCTCTAATCCCAGAACTTTGGGAGGCCAAGGCAGGTGGATCACCTGAGGTCAGGAGTTCAAAACCAGCCTGACCAATGTGGCAAAACTCTGCCTCTACTAAAAATACAAAAATTAGCCGGGCGTGGTGGTAGCCACCTGTAATCCTAGCTACTGGGAGGCTGAGACACAAGAATCACTTGAATCTGGGAGGCGGAGGTTGCAGTGAGCCGAGATCACGCCAATGCACTCCAGCCTAGGCGACAGAGTGAGACTCCAACTCAAAAAAAAAAGAAAAAAAAGAATAAAAATTTATAGTACAAAATTACAGACCTGTTCGAAGGACTCCTAAAAGCTAAGCTTCCTTACCTACATGGTAAATTTGCCTGTGGCTCTGCATGATACCCCACATGGGCCAATGAGGTAGCACAGGATTGAATTGCCCCTTACTCCTTCCTTTTCCACTTCCCTCTCTTAAATTCCACTTTCTTAAAAAAAAAACAAAACAAAAACAAACAAACAAAAAAAAACTACTTTTGAATTAAAAAGTCTCACATAAGTTTTCACTTTAGCTAATGCTTCCTGGGGAAGCCAGACCAATAAAATATGCTGCTCTGCTTACCTTATATGCTTTGACTTTTTTCCTCTGCTGTCTGAATCCCCAATAATTCAATCTGTATTGAAAAGATAATGAGGATGCCTACAAATGTGGAATGATTCAGATTAATATTGACCTTTGAACAGTCTGAATGAGACCTCTTGCCAGAAATTAAAAAGTCTGCTTGAGTGGAGCAGAAAAATACATTAAAAGGCCTTTTTAAGTATCAAGCAAGTATGAATATTTGTAAGCCCATTTTGTTTATTACTCTAGTCAATTTCCCATTTTTGGTCAACCAATGTCTCTCATGATCACAGATGTTAAAAATTATGAACAGTGTATTAGCATACTGAATCCAGCAATATATATATTTTAAAAATACATCATGATCTAGTGGGATTTACTCCAGGAACTTGCATTTGAAAATCAATCAATATTATTCACCGCATTAACAGTAAAAAGAATAAAACTGCACGATAATATGAGTAGATGTAGAAAACCTTTTTAAAAGTTAACCTCTCTTCTTTATTAAAACAAAAAATGTCTTAACAAATTAGAAAAAGTGGATTCCCTTATTTATTTAAAAGTGTATCTATAAGAGACGTATGCTTAATATTCCACTTTGAAAGAAATAAAAATGTTTTACCCCAAAATATATTTCTTTGACATATTTTGAGATGGCTGTCAGAGGCAGCAAAAGAAGCAGCCCTGCAATGCCATCGTGCATTGATATATACAGGCCTTCTCTTTTCCAGATGTAGGAAGGATTAATGAGAGTCTGACACCTTTAAAGGTCTTAAGGACACAGTTCCCTGAGGGATGCTATCTGTGAGGTTTCATGTACATAACAAGACTACCATTGCTAGCAGACGTCATCTTCTCTCCCTCCTGTAACCAGTTCTGCCATGATCCACTTCTTTCTGTAACCTCAAGATGGTATACAAGCTCCTGCACCTCACTGGGGGGGTTGGGCAATCATACATTTTGTCCCCTGTTAATCTTCTATTTTTGTGAGTCGATTTTACAACAAACTTTCAGAGTGCTAAGGGAAAGATTTCCCTTGGCCCCTAGAAATTTGGTGTTGTAAGCAGGAACCCAAAGGTTGGCTCTTTTGGAAGCCCACAGTTAAGGAAAACCAGGAGCTAATCAGCCAGCCTATGGATAAGAATTTCTTACCAGTCAGATTCCAGGTCCCTCTCTGTGGAATTTCGTCAAGTAGACAGTAAATATCACTCTTTGTTCATTTTTCCTGTCCAAAATCTTGACTGATGGGAGAAAAGGATTTGTGTGACCAGTGCTGGTGTATTGACTCTGGTGTACTTTCTGGTACTTTGTGGTAAGAATCATATTGTTTCATCCATTTCCTCCTAGAGTAGTCTTTTCTTTGTCTTTCTCTTTCTGTGTTGTTCTGTCGTAAAGAGGTGTACAGGTTGAGGTTTTTCTCTCATGTCGTTTTGTTTTGTTTGAGATGGAGTCTTGCTCTGTTGCCCAGCCTGGAGTGCAGTGGTGCCATCTTGGCTCACTGCAACCTCCGCCTCCTGGGTTTAAGCAATTCTCAGCACGAGGTCGCCTGTTTCTGATCCGCGCTTTCTCCCGGATGGCCGACCAGACGGTTTTCTGCTAGTTGTGCTACACATAGTTTCCTGGTCTCCGTGCGCCGCTTTCTCCATCCAAGACCCTCCAGTGCCGGTGTCACGGTCGCAGCGCCCGGGGTTTCCATCGGCTGTTTTGCCAGTGGCACGGAGTCGGCGGTTTTTCTGTCACAGCCCTTGTCGTACAGAGTTTCTCCGTGGCCGAACCTCTCCTTTTTCTCAGAGTCGATGGTTTCCTGGTGACGGCGCCATTGGCTGCGCCAAAACGAATGTTGACCTTGACAACCCCGCCGGCTGGCGTCACACGCAGGCTCCCGGCACCGCCATTTCGCCAGCCGAGGTGTCTTGGTCGCGGCACAGCTCGTCGGTCTGCGCCTCCATTTTCTCAGTGGCCGCAGCACCCAGGTTGCAGATGTGAGGGATTCGGAGTCGCAGCTGCCCCAGTTGCGCCGAGCCTGGAGTTACCGGGCGGCGGCGGCGCTGGGCTGGGGGAGCCAGCCGCTCCTCGGGGCCGGTGGCACGGGAGCTGCCGGGGCGCCGTCTCTTCCCAGCGCCGCGGCACGGACTCCGGCTCGGCCTCCAGAACCCAGTCCGGTGGCTGCGCTGCTGGAGTTTCTGTGGCAGGACCCCACGGTTTCGGGCGTCGTTGGCTTCTTGGTCCTATCAAGTTTCTATTTCGCGGTGCCTGCGATTTCTACCCCTTGTTCAAGTCGTGGAATAGTCACAATATGATTTCTCAGCCCAAGCAAGTTCCGACTTAGGACAAACAGCGGTCTGGCCCTGGCTGCGATTTCTAGGTAGTAGGAAGTTACTGTTTCATCGTAACGAGGCTGAGTCACCCTGTGATTCAGATCTCAGCAATTCCGTTTTTCCTGTAGCCTCGGAATTCTAATCCTAACAACCCCGGGTTAGCTCTGCCTCAAGTTGCTTAGTCATTGCAAGTTCTGGTTTCCTACTAGTAAGCTCTGCTTTAGCTGCGCGGGAGACGTTTAACTCCTGTAATCTGGGTACCAGCGAATGCGATTTTTTTTTTTTGGCTTGGCGATGACCAGTTTAGCAGGGCCTGGGAGCTCTTATACTAAGTTTGGTTTCACAATAGCGGGTCCCGCCTTAGCTAGGCTTGTGTTTTTTAAACTCCCCTGGAAATCAGGAAATGCAGGCAAACGCGATTTTTCAGTTTTGCCAAGCCCCGTTTGACAATAGCAAGTCCCCCCGAAAGCGACTTTTTTTCTACCATTTTATAGTCTAAGCTAAACAGGTTTAACCATGACTGTTATTTATTTATTTAATTAATTTGGTAGGATATTTAGACTTAGGTGTAACATGTACCGGTTTAGATCGGATAGGGATATCCTAGTCGTACGACTGCATTACAAACATTTGTAATTTCTTCTTTGTAGGAATGGTTCTCAGTAATTTTTGCTTATTTTTTAATTGTCTTTTTGTGTCTTGCTCTGAGAACGACATTACCGATGTGCTTGCCTTTCATTTCTATTTGCATTTTAGGCTTCTATTATTTTTAAATTGTATTTCTATTTAAATGTTATGTATTTTTTTCTACTGATTTTAAATGTCTCAGCTTCGTGCTCCTTGACTTGCATGCTCAGGAGGCGGGGAGCCGATCTCGGTCTCAGCCTTGCTGCTGCCAGTTTCCGGGTTCTGTCTGGCGACTCCGCTTCTTATGCGGAGCTGTCGGTTTTGTGTCAGCACTTTTGCCAGTAGCGCCCACTGGGCGTTTTCTCAGTTGGTGCACCGTTCTTAGCGCCCAACAGGCCGTTTCACGTTCTCGGGGCCCGTAAATTCTCTGTGCTGTCTCTTTCTGGGTCCTAGCAACGCTAATATCTCGTAGGAACTTCCTGAACCCCTTTTTACGGTGCAGACCGGTGACTGCACCCAGCCGCTGTGCTCCCTAGTAATTCCATAGTACCGTTAGCCGGGGCTTTTTCTCTCACAACACATTACAATGGGTTAAAACATATTAAAGGACTTAAAACACAGTAAGATGCCACAACACATTTTTCTGTCACAACACACTTAAACACAGTCAGCTCATTTCTCCAGACAGGACTCCTATCTAAGAGCCCGCAGTTTCTTTCTAGCAGCACCATTTATGGACATGTTTGGCATCACCAGGGCAATCCGCTGGGTGTCTGTTCTTGCTGAGTCCTAGCGCCGCCAAATTATTCTTAGCGAGGTCCTTAGTAGTGCCGAGCCCTAGCGGACAGTTTCCTGGTGGCACCAATGCTCATTTCCCGGACACAGATGGTTCTTGGCCCCTGAAGCGCTCTTTAATCCCTGCGATCTGTAGGGCTAATTCTCTGTACGGTTTGCTTAGTGTCAGTTTCATTTCGGTTTCTTTTCTCGCTGTTTTTCCGTCGGAATTATTACGGTTTGTTTTGGTTCTATGTGCTTTCTAAAATTTTATCGTTTTTCATTTGTGTAGTAATTTTGGTGCATTTATTAGTATTGAGTTTCATATTTGGCTTGCCTCCGCCCACGAGCTCCGGAGACGTAAATACCCAGGCTGATGGTAGTGCTGGTGTATTATAGTAAGGTTAAATTTTCTGCAATTGATAACTGTACTGTACTACTGTGTAAGCTAATGTAAGACAATATCCCTGTTCTTAGGAAATGCACACTAAATATTAAAGTTTACTGGCCATAAGTTGTATAATCTTTTTACAATTAAAAAAAAATTTTGCTCTGTCGCCCAGGCGGGTGCCTTGGTGTGATCTCGGCTCACTACAACCTCTGCCTCCTGAGTTCAAGCAATTCTTCTACCTCAGCCTCCCAAGTAGCTGGGATTACAGGTGCATGTCACCAAACCCAGCTAATTTTTGTATTTCTGGTAGAGATGGAGTTTCACTATGTTGATTATGCTGGTATCGAACTACTGACCTCTGGTGATCCACTCGCCTTGTCCTCGCAAAGTGCTGGGATTACAGGTGTGAGCCACTGTGGTGGCCCCAAATTCTTTAAAGAGAGGAGGGGAGGGAATATGGATAAAAGGTATGCTGCAGCCGGTTGCGGTGGCTTGCGCCCGTAATCCGCGCACTTTGGGAGGCAGAGACGGGAGGATCACCTGAGGCTGGGAGTTCGAGACCAGCCTGGCCAGCATGGTGAAACCCCATCTCTACTAAAAGTACAAAACTTAGCTGGGCATGGTGGCTCATGCCTGCAGTCACAACTACTCAGGAAGCTGAGGTAGGAGAATCGCTTGAACCCGGGAGGTGGTGGTTGCAGTGAGCCAAGACTGCACCATTGCACTCCAGCGAGACTCTGTCTCAAAAAAAAAAAAAAAAAAAAAAAGTATGCTGGATTTCTGTGGTTCCTTCTTGCATTTTTTCTTGTAAATTTTAAATTATTTTAAATAAAAGGTTAAAAACGTAACATAAGGACTGTATATTCATTATCTCCAATTTTCACATCCCAGTGAATCCTGTATAATGAATCTTTCATCCCACAATTTCATTTTCCTATTCCCACAAACGTCAACCTCTCTTCAGCATTTTGTATAGCAAATGTTTTTCTTCAGCTTCCATGATATGTCACTGTCCTTTTCTTTTGCTTCAGCAGACACTCAATCTGTTTGCTCTGGCACATCAACTTTCTTTGTCCAAGCTCTGAAATGCCCCAGGATGAAATATTTTGCTTTGCTAAATATTTTGGAGTAATTTTATACTTGCCAGTGGAATCTGTGTTATCCACGTTGGTGCATAAAATGAATGCACAAAAAGGGGTAGTTGAGAAGTGTTTAATAAAGTAACTGACTACTTACAATGAGCATTTGTGGACAGGTAAAAGGAAACAATCAAGAGGTAGGGAGCACTCCAGACCTTGCACCAGAAGAAAGCATTACCATTCCTAGCTAAGTAGGGGCAAGAGAATGAGTGGTGTTAGAGAAAGCAAGCAAGTGCTGGAAGGGCCACTCCACAGTATTTTTGGCATTTTTTTTCCCTTTTATTTTTCTGAGACCGGGTCTCACTCTGTCACCCAGGCTGGAGTGCAGTGGTACAACTATAGCTTATTGCAGCCTCGGCCACCTCAGCTCATGCAGTCCTCCTTCCTCAGCCTCCCAAGTAGCTGTGGCTACAGGTACATGTCACCATGCCTGGCTTATTTATTTATTTACTTATATTTATTTTTTTATGAGATGGAGTTTTGCTCTTGTCACCCAGGCAATGGTGCAATCTCGGCTCACCGCAACCTCCGCCTCCTGGGTTCAAGTGATTCTCCTGCCTCAGTCTCTCCAGTAGCTGGGATTACAGGTGTCTACCACCACGCCCTGCTAATTTTTGTATTTTTTAGTAGGGACAGAGTTTCACCATGTTGGCCAGGCTGGTCTCGAACTCCTGACCTCAGGTGATCCACCCGTCTTGGCCTCCCAAAGTACTGGGATTACAGGTGTGAGCCACCGCACCCAGCCTAATTTTTTTATTCTTTGTGGAGACAGGTTCTAACTCTATTACCCAAGTTGGTTTTGAACTCCTGGCCTCAAGGGATCCTCCTGCCTTGGCCTCCCAAAATGCTGTGATTGCAAGCATGAGCCACCATAGCCAGCCTATTTTTGACTTTACATAAAATAATTCAATACCCTGAGCTCCAGGGGGAACAAAGCAAGGTAATAAATTACTACTGCATATCTCTGAACAGCTGGTGTCTTTCAGTGCCTAAACTCAAACAGAAGCCTGGAGGCAAAAGTAGCTCTCCAGTGCAGTCCATAACGGTTACTTCTTGCAACATAGAGCTGGCTGAAGACTAGTAAACAGATCTAGTGAGGCAAACTGATGTTAGCTAGCAGCGTCTTCATATTCATCAATGTATTCACGATGATAACTTTTTTTTTTTTTTTTTGAGAAAAGTCTTGCTCTGTCGCCCAGGTTGGCATGCAGTGGCCTGATTTTGGCTCACTGCAACCTCCACCTCCTGAGTTCAAGTGATTCTTGTGATTCAGCCTCCTGAGTAGCTGGGATTAGAGGCGTGCACCACCACGCCTGGCTGATTTTTTGTATTTTTAGTAGAGATGGGGTTTTGCTATGTTGGCCAGGCTGGTCTTGAGCTCCGGGCCTCAAGTGATTCACTCACCTTGGCCACCCAAAGTGCTGGGATTACAGGAGTGAGCCACCCCACCTGGCCCACAATGGTGACTTTTTTAAATGATCTAAAACCAACTCTATACTCATAAATTCAACAAATTAGATAGAATGGATCAACCCTGCAAGATCCACAGTCATCATTAATGATATTGAATTCATGGTCAAAAAATCTTCCAAAAAACAAACCTAGAGTTTCTTACAATTTCACTGACTAATTTTTACCAAATATTTAAAGAATAAATAAGTTGAATTCTACATGATTTATTCTAGTAAATAAAAGAATATGGAATACTTCCCAATTTATTTTATGAGATCAGCACTTTCCGGGCACACACAGCACACTAAGAGAAAACTACTGACCAATATTGCACCTAAGCATAGATGCAGAAATCCTCACCAAAATACTAACAAATATCAGTCAGAAATATATGTTAAAGAACAATACCATGCCTTGGGCCTGGCGCAGTGGCTCACGCCTGTAATCCCAGCACTTTGGGAGGCCGAGGCGGGCGGATCACAAGGTTAGGAGATCGAGACCATCTTGGCTAACACAGTGAAACCCTGTCTCTACTAAAAAAAAAACACAAAAAATTAGCCGGGCGTGGTGGCAGGTGCCTGTATTCCCAGCTACTTGGGAGGCTGAGGCAGAAGAATGGCGTCAACCCGGAAGGCGGAGCTTGCAGTGAGCCCAGACCGCACCACTGCACTCCAGCCTGGGTGACAGAGCAGGACTCCGTCTCAAAAAAAAAAAAAAAAAAAAAGAACAACACCGTGCCCAAGTAAGATTACTCCAGATGGAGGGCTAGTTTAATGCTCGAAAGTCAAACAATGTAATTCCCCTTATTGATAGCCTAGATGAGAAACACCATATAATCCTATCAAATGATGCACAAAAAGCACTTAAAATCTATACCATTTCTGATTTAAAATTTAAAAACCAACTCTCAGCATCATGGGAATAGAGGGAATTTCCTCAACCAAAAAAAAAGTCTACAAAAACCTATAGCAAACATTGTATGTAAAGACAGACTCAACGCTTTTCCCATGGAATCAGGAACAAGGCACAAATATCCACTCTTACCATTTCTATTCAACAATGTACTGGAATTGTTTGCCAGTGCAATAAGGTGAGAAAATGTGTTAAAAAGCACAAAAATTGGAAGCGAAACAATGAAAATATCCATACTTGCAGAATATGAGTCTATGAAGAAAATCTTAAGGAGTCTAAAAGAAAAGTTCCAGCACTCATGAGTGAGTTTAGCAAGCTCTCAAGATATAACAGTGCAAACCTTCAGAGGGAAAAAGTTCCAGGGACTTGGAACAAGAGAATTTCCTGCACTAAATTCTCAGGCCTGCTGCCTGTTAACCCCATTTCCTGTAGGCCCAGCCTGTGAGTCACCTGCCATGTACAAACCCTGGCTGATCCTTGCCTCCAGTCTCTGGATAAGACACACTACTTCTGCCCTGCAATCGGCAAACATTGGCAACCCAGAGTCCCGGCAGTCCTGGCACCAGCAACCAGCCGCCGCGCTCCTATGCCCCGTCCTTACCAAACATCATCAGCAGGAACCCAGGAAACAGGAATTTAACATTTGTGTCCTATTTTATTTTATTTTATATTTTTGAGACGGAGTTTTGCTCTTGTTGCCCAGGCTGGAGTGCAATGACACCATCTCGGCTCACTGCAAACTCTGCCTTAGGGTTCAAGCGATTCTCCTGCCTCAGCCTCCCGAGTAGTTGGGATTACAGGCATGCGTCACCATGCCCGGCTTATTTTGTATTTTTAGTAGAGACGGGGTTTCACCATGTTGGTCAGGCTGTTCTCGAACTTCTGACCTCAAGTGATCCACCCGACTGGGCCTCCCAAATTGCTGGGATTACCGGCGTGAGCCACCGCGCCCCGCCACATTTGTGTACAATTTTGAAAAGGGGAAAGAAAAAGGCACAAACTGATCTGAAGGCAAAATTTCTTCCATCGCGTTTGAGAGAAATCAGGTATTACTGTAACATCATCTGTTACAAAACTATCGTCAATGGAAGGATCTCAGCTAAAATCTCAGGGCTCAGGACTCCGAAGGCGGCGGTGGACACCTTCTTAGGGCGTCTGCCCTCCAGCGCATGCAATCTGCAGCCAGCAGTCTTGGAACTTCGGTTGGTGGCTTCTGCGGGACAGTAGTAGGCTGACACTCTGAAAGGTCTCCTCGGACGGACGTCTCCGGCTCCAGTCGTCTGTCCACGAAGCAAGGGGCGAGTTGAGAGGGATGCTGCGGGGGCAGACGTCCCTTGGGACCCTCTGCAGCCTCCAGCTCTCCGGAGGGCGCCTGCGGCTACTCCTATTTGTCGGCGCCGGATTCAGAGCCGGCGACTTTGGGCCCCGCCTCAAAGTGCCCTGCGGTCTGGGAAAGAGATGTTTTCGCCTGAAGTTTCAGCAAAGAAGCACTCAGGAAGCGGAAAGGAGGTCGCAGTGGAACCTAGGAGGCCGCCCCAAGAGAGCTCACAGTGGTAAGGACAGGAAGGGAGCATTCAGGACACCGAATTTACTGAGCTCAGGGCTGGAGGCGTCTGGCCCCGCCGCCTCCTTTTTGGAATCCCGGGCCTGCCAAACTCCGAGGGGAGACAGCAACTTCATCGCGTCCTTCTTTCACCAGCTGACACCGGGTATCTGGGACTCAGAAGTCAACATCTTTTGCGTTTTTATACTCTTCTGGTCTCATGAGCGGTCCAAATTAGATTACAGGGAAGTAGGTGGGAACCTTACGAGCAAATTACATCAAGACATGGAATTAATGAGATTTACGTAAAGTCCTAACATCTGGGATGAAGTTATCTAGTTAATACTTTGCTTTAGAATTTGAAAAGAAAAAGTACTAACTTCTTGTGCAAGGAAAGCTGTTTTGGGGGACCCTGGTTAGAACGTTCATTATTGCCTCCAAATGCATTGCTAGTACTGGAGCAGACTGGATTCATTTCTGCCCCAGAGCAATGCTTGTCAGATGCCTAAGGATGGGGATGTTACTGAGGAGGAGGCCAGGGTAGTTGCCCATTTTTTAAATCAAAAGATCATTTCTGTGGTATTTCATTATATTATTATCCTGTGATATGTTGACCTTTTTACATTTTAATTTTAGATTCAGGGGGACATGTGTAGGTTTGTAACAAAAATGTATTGCCTGATGCTGAGGCTTCTATTGACCCATCACCCAGAGAGTGAACATAGTCCCCAGTAGGAAGTTTTTCAGCCTCTACCTCCTTATGCCCCTCCTTGCCTCCTTTTGGAGTCCCCAGTTGTCTATTGTTCTCATCTTTATGTCCCCGTATACCAGGTTTAGCTCCCACTTATAAGTGAGAGGAACATGCAATATTTGTTTCTGCATTAATTTGCTTAGGATAATTGTATCCTTACAGAATAGTTTGAAGTTGAAGTTGGGTAATGTGATGCCTCGGCTTTTTTTTTTTTTTTTTTAACCGGGTTTTTCTCTATAGATCAGGTGGGAACGCAGTGGCATGCTCTCGACAGCCTCGACCTGCAGGCTCCCCTCTCAGCCTCCAGAGTAGCTCCAAAGTAGCTGGGAAAACGAGTGTGTGTCCCCCATGCCTGGCTAATTTCTTTTTGTAGTTTTTCTAAAGATGGGGTTTCTCCATGTTCCCCAGGCTGGTTGGTTGTTGCCCAATTTTTGTTTTTTTGTTTGTTTGTTTGTTTTTTTGAGACGGAATCTCGCTCTGTCTCCCAGGCTGAAGTGCAGTGGTGCGATCTCTGCTCACTGCAACCTACACCTCCCGGGTTCAAGTGATTCTCCTGCCTCAGCCTCCCGAGTAGCTGGGACTACAGGCACGTGCCACCACACCTGGCTAATTTTTTTTTTTTTGGATATATTTTTTAGTAGAGACAGGGTTTCGCTGTGTTAGCCAAGATGGTCTTAGTCTCCTGACCTCGTGATCTGCCTGCCTCGGCCTCCCAAAGTGCTGGGATTACAGGTGTGAGGCACTGTGCCCGGTCCCCAATTCTTAATGTGGTCTTTCACTCTCCCAGTTTTGTCATGTACTGTTGAATTGCTAAATTTAAAGTATTGCAGAATTTGGGTGTATGTGTGCAATAACATACAAGGGAGCAGACAAGGCACACAATGGCCTGGGCTCAGGGTTGGCAGCCTCTGGAGTCCTAGAGCCTGGTCTGTTGAATCCCAGGCCTGCTGCACCCCTGGAGGAAAGTGCTGCTTCATTGCATCCATCTCACAACTAGTGATAGAGTATCTGGAACTCAGAAATCACCAGTATTTGTGTTTTTATAGTCTTCTGCTCCCTTGGGTGGTTCTAGCCAGATAACAAGAAACTGGGTGTAATTTTAGTCTTGGAGCAAATTTCCTCAGAAAATGGAATTAATGATATTAACAAAATCCTATCATCTGGGATGAAATTATCCAGATTAGTGTCAGATTGGTTTAGCAGATGAAAGTAAAAAGTGGCTGCATGGTGGCCTATAATCCCAGCACTTTGGGAGGTGGAAGCAAGTGGATCACCTGAGGTCAGGAGTTCGAGACCAGCCTGGCCAACGAAGTGAAACCCCGTCTCTACTAAAGATACAAAATTAGCCTGGTGTGGTGGCACATGCCTGTAATCCCAGCTACTTGGGAGCCTGAGGCAGGAGAATCACTTGAACCTGGGAGGCACAGGTTGCGGTGAGCCGAGATCACGCCATTGCACTCCAGCCTGGGCAACAAGAGGGAAACTCTGTCTCAAAAATAAAGGAAAAAGTACAACTATGTCTGTGGAAGAAAAGCTGTTTTTATGGTGCCTGGCTTTCTTATAGAGAGTTCATTATCGCCAAAATCACATTGCTTGTCTTAAGAGCAGACACTGAAACCTTTTCTACCAGCAGAGAAAAGCTTGGGAGGAATGTGCAAGGGATGTTTTGGGATGTTATTGAGGAGCAGGGTAAGGATAGTTGCCCATTGTTAGTGTGGTCTTTCACTCTCCCGGTTTTGTGTTCTACTGAATTGTTATATTAAGAAGATTTCAGTCAGGTGCAGTGGCTCACACCTGTAATTTCACACTTTGTGAGGCCAACACAGGCAGATCACTTGAGCCCAGGAGTTGGAGACCAGCCTGGACAGCATGGCGAAAGGCTGTCTCTACAAAAAATGCAAAAATTATTCAGGTGTGATGGCCTGTGCCTGTAGTCCCAGCTACCCAAAAGACTGAGGCAGGAGAATTACCTGAGCCCAGAAAGTTGAGGCTGCAGTGAGCCGAGATTGAGCCACTGTACTCCAGCCTGAGCAATGGAGTGAGACCCTGTCTCAAAAAAACAAAAAAAACAAAAAAGATTTCAGCATCTCTGTGTACAATAGCAGGAAGCTAAAGGCTCAGGCCCCAGTGGCTGACTAAGTTACAGACAGGTTATATGCCTTTCTAGATGAGTGACCCTCAACATGTTATCTAACCCTGTAGCCTTTATTAACCACCTCTGAAATGGAAGCCAAATGCGCTCTCATTTTACAAAGTAAATACCAGGAATACTTTTCATAACAAAAGTTAATGTTTAGACAGTATCTGGTTGGAAGTAATTTGCTCAGTTTTTAACAATATTATCATTGTGGATTTTATCATGGAATGAAAGATAACCTTAATCAGAACAAATGTAAAATGGATCATTCTTTGTTGTGTTCTTTCTGTGGATTATTTTTTTCCTTCTCATATCCATTGTGAAATAGGAATTCCTTTGAGTCAAACATGCTATTTACAAAGCATCAATGGATATGATTATATAATTACTTAATCAAATATTATTGTTTACTATTATAAAATCTGATTGATCCCAATATTTAGCAAGCATGTTTTGATACCCTACCATGTTTCAGGTGCTGTAAAGGGAGCCACAAATACAAAGATGAGTCACTAGCTGCAGCTTTCACAACTCGAACTGATGAGTGAGTAAAGACGCTGTCAAGAGGCCATTCCGAACACAGCTAACTCAGTGTTTATTGCAGGAGCTGATTTGAAGACCAGAAAGACAAGGTCTGAATGTGATGCTTCCCTTCAAAGCCATGTTTTTTTTTACTTGAAGTGAGGAAAATATACAACTATAGAAAACTAAAGGAAAAAATAAAGAAACAGAATAAGAATGACAGAATAGATGTAGAAGGCAGAAGATTGAAAGTTCTTGTTAGGTGAAACGTTCATGGACTGTAGGTGTCTGGAGAGTGGATCTCGAGAGCAGGAGCAACCCCCACCTGCCAGTAATTACTGGTGATCCCAGAAAACTAGCTTTATCATTTCTTTGAGCATGTAGCTGGGATACGTCTCTCTAGGAGTGAACAATGAATGGAAACTTGCATTGTAGAGAGTCGGCAGTGCTCTGGATGGGTATAACACACATAGGAGTGACAGTTCCCAAAGGGGATCCGTGTTACCCAGGCAAAGACCTGCTGTCCAGCCATTAATGCAGACATGCCTCTCCCTCCAAACTGTGCAAAGGAATGTACTAGTTCTTTTCAGCTACCCTAGACAAAAACTGCTAAGGCTGGTGATGCTTTATTAAGGAATCTTGATTTACACATACTAGAATTATACTATTATACTTAAATCTAAGTTCTAGTGGCCTCCAGTAACTGTGAAAGAGACCTTTAACCCCATCTCTAATAAAAATGCAAAAATTAGCTGGGTGTGGTGGTGTGCACCTGTAATCCCAGTTTCTTAGGAGGCTGAGGCAGAAGAATTGCTTGAACTCAGAAGTCAGAGGTTGCAGTGAGCTGAGATGGCACTATTGCACTCCAGCATGGGTGACAAGGGCAAAACTCCTCTAAAAAAAAAAAAAAAAAAGGAAAGAAAAAGAAGGAATCCATGAATGGTCTCGGTAAATGCAGTACCTGCATGTGCCACCTGCCAGTATTCTCAGGGCAAAGAAGAAATGGGTTAAAGAATTGCCTATAGTATTTTGCTTTTACACTTTATTTTCTGTTATATCCTGGAAGATTAGTGTGTCACAACCCATAGGATAAAGAGGTCAGCTTATATAGGGGTCAACTAATCTGATATACATAGGGAGAAAATGTAGGACACACCATCAAGCATCATCAGTTACAGCTTCCTTAAAAATGTCTTTGGCCAACCTCATAATTTATAGAGACAATATCTTGTATGTGGGCATTGTATCATCAGTAATTAAACAATTCAATCAAAAGTAAATCAAAACTTCTATCTTTACCTACTCATGTATTATGTTTGCCTGGAGGCCAGCAGGCCATCTTGGGCAGAAGACTAGAAGATTGTTTTAGTCTAGATACCTCCCACTTGGGTCACTGAAAGTGACTATTTTTTTTTTATCTCTGTTCATGGCTGTAATAATTTTTTTTAAAATTTAGATGCAAGGTTTCACTCTATAGCTTAGACTAGAATGCAGTGGTACCATCATAACTCACTTCAGCCTCGAACTCCTGGGCTCAAGCAGTCGTCTTGCTTCAGCCTCCTGAGTGGCTGGGACTACAGGCAGAAACCACTACATGCAGTTAATTAAAAGCTTTTTTTTTTTCTCTCCTAGAGATGGTGTTTCACTATGTTGCCTGGGCTGGTTTTGGGTTCTCGCCGCAAGTAATCCTCCTGACTCAGCCTCCTAAAGTGCTGGGATTACAGATGTCAGCCACCATGTCCAGCGCATAATAAAGTTCCTCTAGTCTTAGAATCTTGTCTCATGATGGTAACTCCACCTTCAATTTTTTTTTTTTTTTTTGCGACAGGGTCTTGCTGTGTTTCCCAAGCTGGACTGCAGTGGCTCAGTCTCAGCTCACTGCAACCTCTGCCTCCAGGGTTTAATTGATTCTCCCACCTTAGCCTCCCAAGTAGCTGGGATTACAGGGGTGTGCCACCACTCAGGGCAAATGTTTTTTGTATTTTTAGTAGAGATGGGATTTCACCATGTTAGCTATTGTGGGATCTGGCCAGCAGTCCGCAATGCAATAGGACTCTTTCTTTGTTCCCAGGTGGATTGGCAGGTCGAGAAATAATAGACACACAAAATAGTGAAAGCTGGGTCCAGGGGGGTCACCGCCTCTGGTCCTGTGATGCCGCCAATGCATTGGATATACCAGCATTTATTATTAAGTTTAGTGAAGGCGGGGGTAGGTTAGTGAGGGATTTAGGGTCATTTGATTATGAGGTGAGATGTTCACGTGGGGATGAAGTAATTCTTTAACATAACATCGGTATGCAGAAGTACAGTATACAGAGAAAAGAATTTACAATATAGTGTGTGCATCAACAATTTCTAACAGAGCCTTAAACCAGAAACACAGTCTTTCCAGAACCTATGATTAGCAAGATTTTTTTTTATTATACGTTAAGTTTTAGGGTACATGTGCACAACGTGCAGGTTAGTTACATATGTATATGTGTGCCATGTTGGTGTGCTGCACCTATCAACTCGTCATTTAACATTAGGTATAGCTCCCAGTGCTATCCCTCCCCCTCCCCCCACCCCACAACAGGCCCCCATGTGTGATGTTCCCCTTCCTGTTTCCATGTGTTCTCACTGTTCAATTCCCACCTATGAATGAGAACATGAGGTGTTTGGTTTTTTGTCCTTGCGATTGTTTGCTGGGAATGATGGTTTCCAGCTTCATCCATGTCCCTACAAAGGACATGAACTCATTCTTTTTTATGGCTGCATAGTATTCCATGGTGTATATGTGCCACATTTTCTTAATCCAGTCTATAATTATTGGACATTTGGGTTGGTTCCAAGTCTTTGCTATTGTGAATAGTGCCACAATGAACATACGTGTGCATGTGTCTTTATAGCAGCATGATTTATAGTCCTTTGGGTATATACCCAGTAATGGGATTGCTGGGTCAAATGGTATTTATAGTTCAAGATCTCTGAGGAATCACCACACTGACTTCCACAATGGTTGAACTAGTTTACAGTCCCAGCAACAGTGTAAAGGTGTTCCTATTTCTCCACATTCTCTCCAGCACCTGTTGTTTCCTGACTTTTTAATGATGGCCATTCTAACTGGTGTGAGATGGTATCTCATTGTGGTTTTGATTTGCATTTCTCTGACGGCCAGTGATGAAGAGCATTTTTTCATGTTTCTTTTGGCTGCATAAATGTCTTCTTTTGAGAAGTATCTGTTCATATCTTTTGCCCACTTTTTGATGGGGCTGTTTGTTTTTTTCTTGTAAATTTGTTTGAGTTCATTGTAGATTCTGGATATTAGCCCTTTGTCAGATGAGTAGATTGCAAAAATTTTCTCCCATTTTGTAGGTTGCCTGTTCACTCTGATGGTAGTTTCTTTTGCTGTGCAGAAGCTCTATAGTTTAATTAGATCCCATTTGTCAATTTTGGCTTTTATTGCCATTGCTTTTGGTGTTTTGGACATGAAGTCCTTGCCCATGCCTATGTCCTGAATGGTATTGCCTAGGTTTTCTTCTAAGGTTTTTATGGTTTTAGGTCTAACATTTAAGTCTTTAATCCACCTTGAATAAATTTTTGTATAAGGTGTAAGGAAGGGATCCAGTTTCAACTTTCTACATATGGCAAGCCAGTTTTCCCAGCACCATTTATTAAATAGGGAATCCTTTCCCCATTTCTTGTTTTTGTCAGGTTTGTCAAAGATCAGATGGTTGTAGATATGCGGCATTATTTCTGAGGGCTTTGTTCTGTTCCATTGGTCTATATCTCTGTTTTGGTACCAGTACCATGCTGTTTTGGTTACTGTAGCCTTGTAGTATAGTTTGAAATCAGGTAGCATGATGCCTCCAGCTTTGTTCTTTTGGCTTAAGATTGACTTGGCGATGTGGGCTCTTTTTTGGTTCCATATGAACTTTAAAGTAGTTTTTTCCAATTCTGTGAAGAAAGTCATTGGTAGCTTGATGGAGATGGTATTGAATCTATAAATTACTTTGGGCAGTATGGCCATTTTCACGATATTGATTCTTCCTACCCATGAGCATGGAATGTTCTTCCATTTGTTTGTATCCTCTTTTATTTCATTGAGCAGTGGCTTGTAGTTCTCCTTGAAGAGGTCTTTCATGTTCCTTGTAAATTGGATTCCTAGGTATTTTATTCTCTTTGAAGCAATTGTGAATGGGAGTTCACTCATGATTTGGCTCTCTGTTTGTCTGTTATTGGTGTGTAAGAATGCTTGTGATTTCTGCATATTGATTTTGTGTCCTGAGACTGCTGAAGTTGCCTATCAGCTTAAGGAGATTTTGGGCTGAGATGATGGGGTTTTCTAGATATACAATCATGTCATCTGCAAACAGGGACAATTTGACTTACTGTTTTCCTAACTGAATACCCTTTAT
Source organism: Nomascus leucogenys (assembly GCF_006542625.1). NCBI lineage: Eukaryota > Metazoa > Chordata > Mammalia > Primates > Hylobatidae > Nomascus > Nomascus leucogenys. The sequence continues at coordinate 39,712,526 of NC_044386.1, read as the reverse complement.
TTCCTTCTCCTGCCTGATTGCCCTGGCCAGAACTTCCAACACTATGTTGAATAGGAGTGGTGAGAGAGGGCATCCCTGTCTTGTGCCAGTTTTCAAAGGGAATGCTTCCAGCTTTTGCCCATTCAGTATGATATTGGCTGTGGGTTTGTCATAGATGGTTCTTATTATTTTGAGATACGTCCCATCAATACCTAATTTATTGAGAGTTTTTAGCATGAAGGGTTGTTGAATTTTGTCAAAGGCCTTTTCTGCATCTATTGAGATAATCATATGTTTTTTGTCATTGGTTCTGTTTGTATGCTGGATTATGTTTATTGATTTTCATGTGGTGAACCAGCCTTGCATCCCAGGGATGAAGCCCACTTGATGATGGCGGATAAGCTTCTTGATGTGCTGCTGGATTCTTTTTGCCAGTATTTTATTGAGGATTTTTGCGTCAATGTTCATCAAGGATATTGGTCTAAAATTCTCTTTTTTTGTTGTGTCTCTGCCAGGCTTTGGTGTCAGCATGATGCTGGCCTCATAAAGTGAGTTAGGGAGGATTCCCTCTTTTTCTATTGATTGGAATAGTTTCAGCAGGAATGGTACCAGCTCCTCCTTGTACCTCTGGTAGAATTCGGCTGTGAATCCATCTGGTCCTGGAGTTTTTTTGGTTAGTAAGCTATTAATTATTGCCTCAATTTCAGATCCTGTTATTGTTCTATTCAGAGATTCAAATTCTTCCTGGTTTAGTCTTGGGAGGGTGTATGTGTTAAGGAATTTATCCATTTCTTCTAGATTTTCTAGTTTCTTTGTGTAGAGGTGTTTATAGTATTCTCTGATGGCAGTTTGTAATTCTGTGGGATCAGTGGTGATATCCCCTTTATCATTTTTTATTGCGTCTAGTTGATTCTTCTCTCTTTTCTTCTTTATTAGTCTTGCTAGTGGTCTATCAATTTTGTTGATCTTTTCAAAAAACCAGCTCCTGGATTCATTGATTTTTTGAAGGGTTTTTTGTGTCTCTATTTCCTTCAGTTCTGCTCTGATCTTAGTTATTTCTTGCCTTCTGCTAGCTTTTGAATGTGTTTGCTCTTGCTTCTCTAGTTCTTTTAATTGTGATGTTAGGTTGTCAATTTTAGACCTTTCCTGCTTTCTCTTCTGGGCATTTAGTGCTATAAATTTCCCTCTACATACTGCTTTAAATGTGTCCGAGAGATTCTGGTATGTTGCGTCTTTGTTCTCATTGGTTTCAAAGAACATCTTTATTTCTGCCTTCATTTCGTTATGTACCCAGTAGTCATTCAGGAGCAGGTTGTTCAGTTTCCATGTAGTTGAGCGGTTTTGAGTGAGTTTCTTAATCCTGAGTTCTAGTTTGATTGCACTGTGGTCTGAGAGACAGTTTGTTATAATTTCTGTTCTTTTACATTTGCTGAGGAGAGCTTTACTTCCAACTATGTGGTCAATTTTGGAATAGGTGTGGTGTGGTGCTGAACAAAATGTATATTCTGTTGATTTGGGGTGGAGAGTTCTGTAGATGTCTATTAGGTCCACTTGGTGCAGAACTGAGTTCAATTCCTGGATATCCTTGTTAACTTTCTGTCTCGTTGATCTGTCTAATGTTGACAGTGGGGTGTTAATGTCTCCCATTATTATTGTGTGGGAGTCTAAGTCTCTTTCTACATCTCTAAGTATGTGCTTTATGAATCTGGGTGCTCCTGTATTGGGTGCATATATATTTAGGATAGTTAGCTCTTCTTGTTGAATTGATCCCTTTACCATTATGTAATGGCCTTCTTTGTCTCTTTTGATCTTTGTTGGTTTAAAGTCTGTTTTATCAGAGACTAGGATTCCAACCCCTGCTTTTTTTTTGTTTTCCATTTGCTTGGTAGATCTTCTTCCATCCCTTTATTTTGAGCCTATGTGTGTCTCTGCACGTGAGATGGGTTTGCTGAATATAGCACACTGATGGGTCTTGACTCTTTGTCCAATTTGCCAGTCTGTGTCTTTTAATTGGAGCATTTCGCCCATTTACATTTAAGGGCAATATTGTTATGTGTGAATTTGATCCTGTCATTATGATGTTAGCTGGTTATTTTGCTCATTAGTTGATGCAGTTTCTTCCTAGCCTTGAAGGTCTTTACAATTTGGCATGTTTTTGCAGTGGCTGGTACTGATTGTTCCCTTCCATGTTTAGTGCTTCCTTCAGGAGCTCTTTTAGGGCAGGCCTGGTGGTGACAAAATCTCCCAGCATTTGCTTGTCTGTAAAGTATTTTATTTCGCCTTCACTTATGAAGCTTAGTTTGGCTGGATATGAAATTTTGGGTTGAAAATTCTTTTCTTTAAGTATGTTGAATATTGGCCCCCCCCCCCCCCCGCTGTCTTCTGGCTTGTAGAGTTTCTGCCAAGAGATCCGCTGTTAGTCTGATGGGCTTCCCTTTCTGGGTAACCCGACCTTTCTCTCTGGCTGCCCTTAACATTTTTTCCTTCATTTCAACTTTGGTGAATCTGACAATTATGTGTCTTGGAGTTGCTCTTCTCGAGGAGTATCTTTGTGGTGTTTTCTGTATTTCCTGAATTTGAATGTTGGCCTGCCTTGCTAGATTGGGGAAGTTCTCCTGGATAATATCCTGCAGAGTGTTTTCCAACTTGGTTCCATTCTCCCTGTCACTTTCAGGTACACCAATCAGACGTAGATTTGGTCTTTTCACATAGTCCCATATTTCTTGGAGGGTTTGTTCATTTCTTTTTATTCTTTTTTCTCTAAACTTCTCTTCTCACTTCATTTCATTCGTTTGATCTTCCATCACTGATACCTTTTCTTCCATTTGATCGAATTGGCTACTGAGGCTTGTGCATTTGTCACGTAGTTCCTGTGCCTTGGTTTTCAGCTCCATCAGGTCCTTTAAGGACTTCTCTGCATTGGTTATTCTAGTTAGCCATTCATCTAATTTTTTTCAAGGTTTTTAACTTCTTTGCCGTGGGTTGGAACTTCCTCCTTTAGCTCGGAGTAGTTTTATCATCTGAAGCCTTCTTCTCTCAACTTGTCAAAGTCATTCTCCGTCCAGCTTTGTTCTGTTGCTGATGAGGAGCTGTGTTCCTTTGGAGGATGAGAGGCACTCTGATTTTTAGAGTTTCCAGTTTTTCTGCTCTGTTTTTTCCCCATCTTTGTGGTTTAATCTACCTTTGGTCTTTGATGATGGTGATGTACAGATGGGGTTTTGGTGTGGATGTCCTTTCTGTTTGTTAGTTTTCCTTCTAACTGTCAGGACCCTCAGCTGCAGGTCTGTTGGAGTTTGCTGGAGGTCTACTGCAGACCCTGTTTGCCTGGGTATCAGCAGCGGAGGCTGCAGAATAGCGGATATTGGTGAACAGCAGATGTTGCTGCCTGATCGTTCCTCTCTAAGTTTTGTCTCAGAGGAGTACCCGGCCGTGTGAGGTGTCAGTCTGCCCCTACTGGGGGGTGCCTCCCAGTTAGGCTACACAGGGGTCAGGGACCCACTTGAGGAGGCAGTCTGTCTGTTCTCAGATGTCCAGCTGCATGCTGGGGGAAACACTGCTCTCTTCAATTCTGTCAGACAGGGACATTTAAATCTGCAGAGGTTTCTGCTGCCTTTTGTTTGGCTGTGCCCTGCCCCCAGAGGTGGAGTCTACAGAGGCAGGCAGGCCTCCTTGAGCTACTGTGGGCTCCACCCTGTTCAAGCTTCCTGGCGAATTTGTTTACCTACTCAAGCCTCGGCAATGGCGGGCACCCCTCCCCCAGCCTCACTGCCGCCTTGCAGTTTGATCTCAGACTGCTGTGCTAGCAATGAGCGAGGCTCCTTGGGCATAGTACCCTCTGAGCCAGGCATGGGATATAATCTCCTGGTGTGCTGTTTGCTAAGACTGTTGGAAAAGTGCAGTATTAGAGTGGGAGTGACCCGATTTTCCAGGTGCTGCTGGAAAAAGTCAGTATTAGGGTGGGAGTGACCCAATTTTCCAGGTGCTGTCTGTCACCCCTTTCTTTGACTAGGAAAGGGAATTCCCTGACCCCTTGCACTTCCCGGTTGAGGTGATGCCTCACCCTGCTTCAGCTCACACTTGGTGCGCTGCACCCACTGTCCTGCACCCACTTTCTGACACTCCCCAGTGAGATGAACCCAGTACCTTAGTTGGAAATGCAGAAGTCACCTGTCTTCTGTGTTGCTCATGCTGGGAGCTGTAGACTGGAGCTGTTCCTATTCGGCCATCTTGGCTCCACCCACTCGATTAGCAAGATATTAATCGGCAGTAACAGTTGCAGCAAAAGCTGGTTACAAACAATCAATAGAAACAGGACGTGAAGCTAGACAACTGGTTAGACCAGAAATTCTCAGAAGGGAGTATGCCTTAACCTAAAGAGGCCTAGAAGAACTGTGGCAAGATGAGGGTGTTTACAGCCCTATCTTATCCATATGAACAGGCACCCCCCATGCCTCTGTTTATAGGCTCTCCACAAGGGTCACATTCCATTCCCAGAGCTATGAACATCTGCTTTTCTGGGATAGGAATCTTGGTGAAGTGAAACCTCCCTGACTGCACGTCCATTCATAGGCTCTCTGCAGGGGGAAGCACACCACATGCTGTTGGCTCATTCTGGCAGTCCAACCTGGCATTGTCTTTACACAATCCTGCATGCAACTTTGTATTTACAATAATCAGGAGCATTTCATCTTTTATTCCGTAGCAATAGTTTCAGGGGGTCTCCCTACAGTTGGCAAGCCTGGCCTCAAGTGATCCTACCATATCTGCCTCCCAACATGCTAAGATTACAGGTGTGAGTCACTGTGTCTGGCTCAGATTTTTTTTCTTTGTTCATTGCATTATTCATATCAAAGTGGAAGTATCTCTGATAATTCTATCCTTACTACACTACCTAATATAGCATCCTCCTAGTTACCTTTCCAACTAACTTGCGTTAAGTTTCTTAATAGCGTTTATCATATAAACACTGTTTGTTTGTTTATTTATTTGTTGTCATGTTTACTGTTTTTTTCAACCCATGAAGGTGTCAAACACTTTATGGCCAAGTCCATGTCTGCTTGTTGATCACTTATCTCTGGGACCTTGATCACTATGTAGCACAATATAGACACTTAGTATTTGTTAACGAAGAGACAATAAATATATTAAAAGACTGGGTGTGGTGGCTCATGCCTGTAATCCCAGCACTTTGGGAGGCTGAGGTGGGAGGTGAGGCTATGTTGCCAGAAGCTGTGCAACTAATGAATTAGGAGGCAGGAATCCATATTAATACTTTCCAGATACAGAGAAACTCTTGGTTTTAACAATCTGCTTCTTTGTCAGGTATTGACTCTTGATTTTAGGCTCAGAAAAAAATTTAACACTTATAACCAGTAAGTCTAGTAGAGTAGGTAAAAACAAAGACCATAGAGGAGGCTAGGCAGAAAGTAAAAGGCAAAAATGCCCCAGGGTAAGTCACCTAGAATTAGAAAGTGAAGAATTATGCTCGGTGTCAAAGCAGAACTCCACTAGGTCACTAGGTTCACCTACAAAAAAATGAACCATTTGCTGTTGGTCTCTGGGATTGAAAATTCCCCCTTCCCCCTTCCTGTCTAGCCTCTGCTTTACATTCACTGTGTAGCTGAAAGTTTTCTTGTTTGTTTGTTTCCGGTTTTTTGTTTTTGTAAAACATTGTCCACAAATGTTTGATAGATTTTAAAACCCAGGATACACTAGACCCTGCAGGGTACTGAGGAGCCGTGTGACTACCACTCCAATGCACCTCCACACATGTTCTCTTTCCTGTTTCTTTGCAGACTTTCTTCTTCCTGGTTCCATTTGCTTCTAGTAATTTAGGGCTGTATTCACTGACGGGTTCCAAGAGCTCCTGATAAACTTTTGACTAACAATTACATGTGTGTGTCTTTCCTGTGGGAAGAAATCAGTGGTGATTTGGGACATTATGAACCTAGGATTCTGAAAGCAGAATTCTGATTTAACAGTGTAACAGATTTCATGAATGTCATGGTGCTAATTTGAACTAATAAGCAGCCTTGTGAGAGGGATATGCATTTCCTTAAAATCTGGGGAACACCAGGAGAATCTTTCTGGATGGACTTACCTGGAAACCTCTGCTGAGCAAAGTGAAAGGGAAGATGCAATTCTCTTGGGAAGGGGGGATGCTGATGTAGAGGGTGACAAGTTATATGACATGAAGTATTCACTCAACTGGATAGATTTAGGCTTAGGGTTATGTTTAAGAAAGAAGGGAGAAAAAAGCGAAGAAGACGAAGAAAGGAAGCAAGAAAAAATAAAATTTATTCTAAGATAAAATTTTTGCATTGTACTAAACTACTTTTTCTGGCTGCCATTAACCAAAATAAGGAATGCTCAAGTTGAGTAAGACTGGATTTAGAATTGTCTGGGGGCTTCCAAAAGAGGCATAAAGAAATAAGAAGGAATACAGGCCTGCGGCATCAGAGTCTGAGCTGGGGGTATAGATTTGTGTGAATTTCGATAGGCATGGTGGCCCAGCCTGTAATCCCAGCGAGTTGTGAGGCTGAGGTGGAGAACTGCTTGAGCTCACGTGTTTGAGACCAGCCTGGGGAACATGGGAAGACTCCATCTCTATGAAACATAAAAAATAATAACCCAAGATGGTGGCATGCACCTTGGTGCCAGCTGCTGAGGAGGCTGAGGCGAGAGGACTGTTCAAGTCCAGGAGGTCGAGACTACAGTGAGCCGTGTTTGTGGCACTGCACTCAGGCCTGGGCCACAGAGTGAGACTCTGTCTCAAGTAGGGGAAAGAAAAGATTTGTGTGAATTTGGTGCTGCTTTGTATTTCAAAATAAGGAGATGGCTATGTGAATATATGGCATAAAAAGGTCGAGATGCTGGACCCCAGTGAACTCAATTGTTTTGAAGGTCTGACTTTAACAAGGCTGGACATCTGGAGTGACTCAAATGTTTCTTTCTAGTGCAGCTAGAACTTTGCCTCCTTTAGAGTGAGCCTATGGAGGACTTGAATATACTCAGAGTGCATCTGAGAGGTATCTGCTTCCAGAATGAATTAGAATACCTAGATTTGAACCATAATCAGATAACTGTTAAGGGGCTACTTAAAGAGATATGATTCTTAAGTTTACAGTATTGAATTCAGCTGCATATTATAAATATTTGTAAGTTGGATTATATTATGGAAGTACTTGGTACAAATGGCCATGCAGAGAATTAGGTAGGAATGAGACTGCATAGTCTGATATTTAAAAAATAAGTGGAACAACATTGGGAACCCCCTGTTCATATTTCAGATCTCTATTCTCTCATTAGAACCTGACTGCTGTCCTCTGGTCCCTATTTTTGAAAAAAAAAAATGTATTTAAAAATCTGAAAAAACATTGATGAAGATATCCCAAGAGCCAGCCTCCTGGTTCCAAGACCCCAATCAGAGGACTAAGCTTAAATCGAATAAGATGTATAGGCTTGGAGCCAATGGGTTGAGGGGATATCCATGGAAGGTTCAATTGGCCAAGGCCTCAGACTCAAGAAGAACCTCAAATTTAGATGTTAGATTTTTCCTCCAATTGAGATTGTACCTACAGCCACAGAGCTTCATGGATGGGAATGAAAACGGTCATGTCTCAATTTTTAAACTGTGATCAATTAGACGACCTCATTGCCTATGGTGCTGTGTCATCTAATAAAATGTTTGTGTTGTCTAATCTTGTAGTTAGTCCAGTGATAGTGCGTTGCATTTTTGTGTTAAAAGAAGACATTTGTTAAATGTAGCTCTAAAAACACATCTGGTTTTTGTTTTACTGTGTTTATTCTTTGTGCTCAGGCACTTTTAGGCCTTTCTGTCTTCTCTGTTGAATTGTGGGCCTGGACTCCTAAAACCTCCATTTCTAAATTTGCCTTGCCAACAGGGTCACAGTTAGTCTTTCTCAATGGTAGCCTGACTTGGTGAGACACGAGACAGTAAAAAGATGAACAGTCATTCTGGTTATGGCCTGGCAGTAAGGTGGCAGCGCATTAGTTTGGCTCTCACGGTGTTGGCTGCTTTGGTTTCAGTTCCTGTGTGAAGTCTGACAGGTAGAATCCTTTTTTTTTCCTTTCTTTTGTTTGAGACTGAGTTTCGCTTTTGTCACCCAGGCTGGATCCAGTGCAATGGCACGATATCGGCTCACTGCAGCCTCTGCCTCCCGGGTTCATGTGATTCTCCTGCCTCAGCCTCCCAGAGTAGCTGGGACTACAGGTGCCTGCCACCACGCCTGGCTAATGTTTTGTATTTTTTTAGTAGAGATGGGGTTTCACCATGTTAGCCAGGATGGTCTGGATCTCCTGACCTCATGATCCGACCGCCTCAGCCTCCCAAAGTGCTGGGATTACAAGCTTGAGCCACCATGCCCGGCCTGGAAACTTTGTTTTTTTGTATGCAGTTCATCCAGTTCTAGCTAAGATGTAAACATTGGAAACTAATTTGAAACTGAAGGAAAAAATGGTTAAAAAAAGTTTTACATATAAAACTACTATGGAAACTGCATTAGTCAAAGGTTTGGTCCACAGCACTAATTGGATTACCTATCAGGGCAGATAAAGTTTAGCCATGTGGACAGGTCCCAGTTTTGTCCTGTCCTGAAATAATTTGGATCCACTCTGGCTGTCTTTTGTAAAATAATGAGTTTATGATGCCATGTCATGGCTAGAGTTTCACGGTAACATCTATTTGATCTTTGTGTGTATGGATACGTGTTTCTATGTGTTTCTATGCATGTTACATGTATTATGTTATATGTTATGTCCAAAATGGCACCATATTGGCTTATAAGTAAATGAGTGCTTCTAAATTTAGCAAGAAAGTCCAAATGCTTTTCAAATTTGTGTGAATTTAGTAATCTTTAATAATAAGATTGCTTTAAAATTATTCACAAAATAAAAATAGAAATGTCTTTGGAGTTGTAAGCATACATTTTTGTCTGGGTTTACTAATTAGATGAGTTTTATATTTGCCTTTGCTAAATATTTTAACATGCTAGAATTTTACATGAAGGTTATAAGACCATAAACTCAACCAAAAACAGAATAATCCTTCTTTGAATGACTTTTTTGATAAATAAGACAAATTTAATATTGTTTCTTCCATAAGAACAATTAATTTTTCTGAATTATCAGAAAAACACGCCCATGTGTTTAAGGTTTTTGCGTAGGTGAACACTTGATATTCACAGGCTATGCAAATTGTTAACAAAGAAATAACTTGGAGTGATAATTAGTGTTGTCTAATGTCTTAGTTCAAAAACTAATCTAGATAAACTGCTACAGATGAATAAATTGAATAAATATAAATGGAATCAATGCTTGTAGGTGAACTTTTAATGTAACTTAAACTATTAAAATTGTTTCAGATACCATTGAATGTCTAGGTCATTTCTAATTAAAAAAGAATTGTGACATTGGGCATTGGTCACACTTTTGAATCCATTAATGTGAAATAAAATCTATGCTATGAGTTAAGCATTAGTGGACCTCAATGAGCTGAATAAGAATAAGATCTGAGTCTGGAAAGTAATCAAGCTACAAAAAGGGGATTGGCCCAATGGATGCCTGTGTACTTGCCTCCATACAGGCAAGCGATGAATGTGAAACAATACCACCTGCCAGAGGGGCACTGAAGTGACCCAAATAATCCAGGGTGCTGGAGTGAGATGCTGTCTCAGAATTAATTAATTAATTAGTCAGTGCATTGTATTCTCTGCTGCCCCCCCCTTTTTTTTAAATCTCTGTCTTCTGAAATGCCCGAAGAAAGAAATGAGTCTCAGTTGATGCAGGCCCTGAGATGGGCAGAGATTATGAGAGCATCACGTAGACTTGGTGCTATGGACTGAATTGTGTCCCCCAAAATTCATGATGATTTTGATTAATCCACAAGGTGATGGTATTTAGGGATGGAGCCTTTGGGAGACAAGTACATTAAGATGAAGTTATGAGGTTGGGGCTTTCATAATGGGATTGGCAGCCTTCTGAGAAAAGGAAGAGATACCGTGTCCTTCTTGTTCTCTCCCCTTCTCCCTTTCTCCCCCTTTCTCTCCCTCTGTGCCATGTGAGAACACAGCTACAACATGGCCATTGGCGTGACAGAAAGAGAATCCCCACCAAGAGCTGAATCTGGTGCTTTGATCTTGGACTTCCAGATCATGGGCAAGACTCACCAGGGGAGACTTCTGTAGCTGCCTGGAATTGTCTGATCTGGAGTTAATGCCCTGGAGCTCTGTGGTTGTCAACTCAGAAGGCACAAGGCTACAAATCTTCCTGTGGTCCTCTTTAATCTGCCTCCACTTTTTGTTTTTTGTTTTGTTTGGATTTTCAAGTAACAAATTTATTTTTCCAGTTAACATAACCAGTCCATGGTACAGCATATTAAATCACAAACTACAAATCCAAGGACCTTTTGCAACCTTTACTAGGTTGCAAAACTTTGGCAAATCAATATAGTACATTTTATTACAATGAAAGCATTTTTGTTAGAGTCATATATTATTTTAGTGATAATTTTCACTCCAAATATACTTCAGTAGTAAACCAAAACACTGGTTTGTTTATTTGTTTTGTTTTGTTTTTGAGACAGAATCTCGCACTGTAGCCCGGGCTGAAGTGAAATGGTGTGATCTGAGCTCACTGCGACCTCCGCCTCATAGGTTCAAATGATTCTCCTGCCTTGGCCTCCCAAGTAGCTGGGATTACAGGTGCCTGCCACCAAGCCTGGTTAATTTTTTGTATTTTTAGTAGAGACTCGGTTTCACTATGTTGGCCAGGCTGGTCTCAAACTCCGGACCTTGTGATCCCAAAGCATTGGGATTACAGGCATGAGTCACCACACCCGGCGAACACTGGTTTTTAATGATGTTTTAAAATAACTTGCAGAGCAAGTTATTATTATGAAACAAATTAATATGTTTGAAAGCTATACAAGTTCTCCTTTTAAATTGAATTTCCTCGTGCAAGCAGTTGAAGTTTACAGCAGCAGGGCAATTGTTTGTATGTAAGAGATGGCTCTGCTTTGTTCTGGGGTTGGACCAAAGCCAGGTGGGGTTCCAAAGTATGAAAAGCTTTAAAATTCTACCTCAAGTTGATTCAATATCAATGCAAACTTCCAAGTACTTTTTAAGAAAACGTTAAAATTTTGCTTATACACTGTTGGTGAGAGTGTAAATTAGTTCAACCATTGTGGAAAACAGCACGGCAATTCCTCAAAGACCAAATAACAGAAATACCATTTGACCCAGCTATCCCATTACTGGGTATGTACCAAAGGAATATAAATTGTTCTACCATAAAGACCATACTATCCACAATAGCAAAGACATGGAATCAACCTAAATGTTCTTTAATGGTAGACTGGATAAAGAAGTGTGGTATATATACACCATGGTATACTATGCAGCCATAAAAAAGAACAAGATCATGTCTTTTGCAGGAACATAGATGGAGCTGGAGACCGTTTTTTCTTAGCAAACTAAGGCAGGAATAGAAGAGCAAATACCACATGTTCTCGCTTATAAGCTGGAGCTGAATGGTGAGAACACATGGACACAAAGAGGGGAACAACAGACACTGGAGCCTATTGAAGGTGGATGATGGAAGGAGGGAGAGGATCAGGAAAAATAATAATGGGCACCAGGCTTCATACCTGGGTGATAAAATAATGTGTACAACAAACTCCCATGACACAAGTTTACCAAAATAACAAACCTGCATATGTACCATGAATTTAAAATAAACATTAAGAGGAATAATTTCTTTCAAAAAATTGTTAAATTTTTCATAAATACTGGAATTTCCAATATTAGACAGTCATTTCAAACAACACTAATTTCAGATGATCCCTTTTATTTAGACGCCATGCATCTCTTTGTTTTGATCTAAAGTCACTGTCTTATGTCAGCCTACTTTTTAAAAATTCTACTTAAAATATATTTATGGTTTTAAAATAAATATATTGCCAGCTTGGAGAGACTTGGGGTACTTGTCTACACACACTCATTATCAATTCAATACAAAGGCTGCTGCAGCCACTACCAGAGTTCTTATGCCTCCTCTTGTGGAAGCCATCAATTCTTCATTTTTTAACATGTAATTTATGTATGGCCCATTCCAGTGCTTCCCGGCCTTTGTTAGCATTTGAAGACATCCTACTTGCCATCAGTCCTTCAACGTAACTGTTGAGGCTGCCTCCTTTCAGTGATTATGGCTTCTTGAGTCAAAATAATCTTTTTCTGGGTCCTGAGGATGTGGTTTGTGTATAAGTCTCTCACCTACTGAAACCATATTTTAAGTGAAATATTAGTAGATTTAAGTTCCATTGTTTTCTCTATAGAATTAACTACAGAATATTCTAGCACATATGTTTTGGTTCTTGCTGTACCAATAAGAGACTTGTAGTTCCCACTCTGTGCAGAGAAGTCTGTGGCTGCGCAACTCTTCATTGGGATCTATATGTCTGTCCAACCCATCAACCCACACCATGCTCTGGTTCATAGGGCTTTTGGGTATTTGTGCATCGCAACTGTTTTAATTATTTCCCACAGGTGATCAAAGATGTGCTCTGAAGTCCAGATCTTGATGGTGCAGGCAGTCCAGGAGATGTCTGGGCAGTGCAGGGGAAAATGAGGCAAAGAGGCTACACCTGCCCCACTGCACCCCCAGCAGGCCAACCAGCTTCGCAGTAGGCAGGCGCCATCGGCCTCATGTGAAGGACATCCCAACCCCCTCTTCCAGCACTTATTACAATGTAAACTTTAAACTATTTAAAGGAGGGGTCCCCCAACTCCCCAGACAGCTTGCCTGTACTGGACCCTGGCCTGTTAGTGAGGCAAGAAAATAGGGTCTGGAGGCCGGGAACATAAGGCCCATTCACACTTCAGCTATAACAGGAAATATCCTCTCCATAGGGCATACACCCAGTAAATGACTTTGAAGCTTTACTTCATCCTCTTCATTTACATAGGGCGTACCCCAGATAGAGGGTATTTAAACTCACAAAAACTTTGTAACGGGGCCTTTGAGCCCCTATGCTCAGGCCCACTACCACACCGTGGAGTGTACTTTTGTTTTCAATAAATCCCTTCATTCCGACCTTGCTTTGCTTGCGCATTTTGTCCAATTCTTTGTTCAAGACGTCAAGAACCTGGACACCCTCCACCGTTAGCATCAGGAGCCCCGTGGCACAGCAGGAGGGGAGTGGCCAGCAGCCCAGCGTACCACCTGAGCTCCACTTCTTGTCAGATCAGCAGAGACATTAGATTCTCATAGGTGCACGAAGCCTATTGTAAACTGCACATGCAAGGGATCTACCTTGTGTGCTCCTCCTGAGAATCTGATGCCTGATTATCTGAGGTAGAACAGCTTCATCCCCAAACTATCCCTGTCTACCAACCCCCCATCCATGGAAAATTTGTCTTCTATAAAACCAGTCCCTTGTGCCAAAAAGATTGGGGACTGCTGATTTAAAGAACACTGTTAATGTCTGTTCCCTGCCTTCATCTGCAGGGCCAGGGTCAGTTTTGAAGCAACTCCAGCAAGTGATCCACCCAGCTGTCCCCTTCCACCCTGCTAGTATCCACAGCTCCTCAAACGCCCCATGGAATTTAAACTAAAGCATGATCATGCCACTACACATCAGCCTGGGCTACCCAGGAAGACTAGCGAGACCCCAGCTCAAAAAAAAAAAAAAACTCCCTGCCCCCTTTCTGTCTGCTTCAGGCCCATCTATACCAATCTTGATTTACCAGCTCAAAATCAATTTCACGGGTGGAGAATACGGAAAGGATTTAATTAATGTGTACTGTTTCAATGGAGGAACCATAGCAATTTTGAGTACATCTGAAAGAAGGGTTCCTAAGCACATTGCATATTATTCATTCCATGAAGAGAGTTTTTCTAAATGAAAAATGTTTAGGACGCTCAGGAGAGGAAAAACAAATTAAGGAAAGATCTCCACAACACAGACCTCAAGGCTCTTATGCGTGCAGGCACAGTTCCAGTGCAAATGTCCGCAGGGACGGCATGCGGTTCCCCATTGGAGTGCCTCGGACTCCTTCCAGGGCAGTTGAAGCAGGTCGTGCTGCAGGCCTGCAGAAAGGCTGGGGTTCCTCTCCTTTCCGGGTTCCTTCCTGATGGAATCCTAGGTTTTCAGCAGCTTCCGGAGGCGGCCTGGGCGGCAGGGGGTGCCCTGGGCGTGTGTACTTCCACCTCCGCAGGCGCTGGCATCTCCAGACAGCTTCAGGCCGCTTTGCATCTCACCGTCGGTAGCATCTGCGTCTTCTTGAGCGGAGGGGAGCCCGTCTGTGGTTTCAACCATTGCCTCATCGACATGAGAGTCTAAAGGCCGTTTTTGGCCCCTCTCATATCCGGGCAGAGCTGCGTGCCTGGTAGAATCGCAGTGCAGCAGCCAGCCCGCAGCAGAGCTCCCGTAGAGCTGATGGCATTGGCAGGAGTGGCGGCTCAGCACAGGGAAGTTATCCAGTGCCCAGGCCCAGGCTTGCTGTCGGTTCAGGTCCCATGGCATGTGGGGCTCTGGGCCTGCCTGCCTCCAAGACAGCTCTTCCAAGGTTGATGGACAGAACTCCATAGCTTCAGCCTGGAAAGGCTTGACCAGGCCCAGCCATAGCTAGTCTAGGAAAAGAGCAAATGGCTCAGTCCATCGCTGACTGTGGGCTTTTATAGCATTCTGTCTTGTACAGGAAGTCGTATACCAAAATCCAATCATGTGGGGATTAACATTTATTTACCTTGCTAATTGCTTCAGACTGTGATAAGGTTATGGTAAAAATTTTATCATTCTGGAAGACACTATTGAAAGTCCTTGGGTTTTCACTGGATCAAGCAGTAATAGGGTGGGGCAGGCGGGTGAGAGAATGGGTCCAGTTATTGGCAGTTTGTTATTTCAATAAGAAATTGGCAGATTTTAATATTTCAATATTTCACAATTCAGTGAGATGTTAGCTGTGCATCTCTAATAGATAAGTTTTATCAAATTAAGGGAATTCACTGTTTCTAATTTGCTAAGATGACTTTCATATTAATAATGAAGCAGGGTTGATTTTTAAAAAGATTTTTTGTATCTACTGAGAAAATCATTTATTTTTTCTGATGTTAATGTGGAGATTAGAGATTGATTTTCAAATTCCAAACCAATGTTGAGCTCCCAATAAACTCAATTAGATTATGATGCATTTTTAAAAAGTATATTACTGTATTCAGAATTCTAACATATTGTTTACAATTTTGCCCTGTGATTGGGAGAGATATTGGCTGATGGAAAAATTTAGGAGGGGGCGCTAGCGTGATGCATGAAATGGGCATAAAAAACTAAACTTGTTGATATTTAAAAAGGCCTTTCTGTCTATGTAGTTGTCCCACTCAGTCAAAGACTTTTCAGATATGGGGAACATGTCTCATGTGCCATTTCAAGAGTCAAGATTGGCCTGAATCATTCTATTTTTGAAGGTACTCTGAACTAAATGTTAATACAGAGTGAATTTTTGAGGATTCCAACAGCAGGGGAAAAACAGTGAGGTACATGAGATGAGCAGAGAGGCATATTTTAATGGCCTGGCTTCCCCCGAGAAACATCACTGAAATAAACACTCGTGTGAGATTGCTTTATTCAAGATTGCTGTCCTTAGAAAGTGGGAGTGAGAAGAAAGAGGAGAGGGTCAGGGATGAGCATATTCAATGCCGTGCTTCCTAGTAGCCCAAGCTTGGTATCAAGTATGACCAGAGGTGACTTTATTATTAAACCAATAAAGTTTAACTGTAAGGCAAACTTCCAAAGAGTTTGTAAAACATTTGACCTAAAACATTTTTATAATTCTCTCAAAGAGAATCCCGTACTTGATTCCACAAATTTGAAGCTGCTCTGAACAACAATGGTTGTTTGATCTCATGAAACCATCTTCTGAGAGGCCTTATGAATAACTGCTTCTCGGCACAGTCCACTTAGGAGGAAGAAAAGAATGGAATATATCCACTGTTGGTGAAATAACACAATTCTCACAACAAAAGACTGCTGTGTACCAAATAGAAGAGAGAGGGCACACTAGTATTGAGTTGGCATTCACATATTTACATGCCTGCAAGGTAGCCTGACAACTACAAAGTTAGGCCACATCTCATACATTTTCAGCAGAGCAGGGGGAAGCATGATGAATTCCTTTCTCTTTTCAAAGAAACAGAGAACACCTTACAATAATATCTTGCTATCTTCTGAGATACCCTCAGCTCATTCAGGAGGTATTTTAAGAAACATGTACATATTTGTCCCATGACCTTGGATAAATTACTACATTGTATAAACTGGAGATTCAGCTTTATCTTTAGAGGGACTAATCTAAATTCCAATAGTTCAACTCTGGATTCAGACTAACCATATTAAATGTGATGTTACTGTTGTATTTCTTTTATGGCTTTTAGGAAAAGAAACAAAACACTCTCAAATAGTATAAGCATAAAAAGATTTATTATGGTGTAAAGGTCATCAAAATCTAGGACAAGCACGGTGGCTCACGCCTGTAATCACAGCACTTTGGGAGGCCGAGGGGGGTGGATCACGAGGTCAGGAGTTCGAGATCAGCCTGACCAACATGGTGAAACTGCGTCTCTACTAAAAATACAAAACTTAGCCGGGTGTGGTGGCACGCGCCTGTCATCCCAGCTACTCAGGAAGCTGAGGCAGGAGAATTGCTTGAACCCAGGAGGCAGAAGTTGCAGTGAGTGGATATCACGCCACTGCACTCCAGCCTGGGCAACAAGAGAGAGACTCTGTCTCAAAAAAAAAAAAAAAAAATCTGATAGAGGCCAGCTGTGGTGGCTCATGCCTGTAATCCGAGCACTTTGGGAGGCTGAAGCAGGCAGATTGCTTGAGGTCATGAGTTCGTGACCAGCCTGGCCAACATGGTGAAACCCCATCTCCACTTTCTTTTAATTTTTAAAAGAAAAAATTAGCTGGGTGTGGTGGCAGTCACCTGTAATCCCAGCTACTTGAGAGGCTGAGGCAGGAGAAAAGCTTGAACCTGGGAAGCAAAGGTAAAAGTGAGCCAAGATTGTGCCACCGCACTCCAGCCTGGGCGATAGAGCAAGACTGTCTCAAAAAAAAAAAAGAAAAAAATGAAAAAAATCTGATAGAAAAGTGTGACACAGATTTTAGGCTGAATGTCAGGGAATGATTTTTCTGAACCACATTGCAAATTGGCTCCCTAAAAGAAGATACTGTCAGAAATCAGTATCTGTCTAGCTGCTGAACCACCACAGGCTTCTCCCTTCAGAAACACGCAGCAAATATTAGATGGTTGGGTCAATCCAAGTATCCGTAGGGAAAAAATGTATACAGTAATTCTCATGGACTATTTTTGGTGGACAAACGTTTCATTCATTTAAAGAACAATCTGGCAATACTCCATAAAATTAGGTTATGCATTTTTGATGAATAATTTTGCTGAAGGACGATGTATATCCTAAATAAATTCTCTCATGAGAATGAGACTAACATATGAAATATTGTTGATTAGGTGGCATCTAAGTCTCCCCTGTGGGACACTGGAGAGGGAAATTCTGGCAGAGGCTCATTAGAAGCTGATATGCTGAAGTTGGAAGCAGCAAATGAAGTGTACCTATAAAAATCTTAGAAATATGCCAATAAATGAAAAATAATAAATGAAATAAGATATACACCCAGTACTTTTTGGAAGAATTAAAAATATATATAGATAAAATTGTGTCACATATAAGACTGCTACAAAACACACAATATAAATAAAAATAAAATAGCTAGAAGTAAAACAGTTACTAATAAGAAGAATCTCAGTAGAAGTAGGAAATAGATAAAAAGGAATAACTGACAGAATGCACCTAATTACATAAAATAGGATCAAGGCCTGCACAAAACACTGTTGAAAATGTTACATCAATTCAACTTATTTTCTCCTTAGGAATAAAAATCATAGCACCTTTGAGGTCTCCCTTTCATGTAGTTAGATGAGTGTAGACAAAAAAAGAAAATGTATGGATTTAAGAAAGCCCTGGGATGCTCCTTTTCACAACCTAGCCTATTTTATTCATTACTCTATGTGATTGGCATGCTGCAGGACCTGGATTCTGAATCCAGATTCTAGCAGAATTAGCTTTCTGATCTTGGACTATGATCTAACCTATTGTGTCTCCTATTTACAACCAGTCAATGCCTCTAAAATATGCAAGAAGCACGAGACATAGTAGGTGTAATTGTCTAGGCTGCCCTACAATAAGGACACACTTTCTATACTGAATAGACAGTCAGTAACTGGATCGTGCCACGAGTGGGACATCTCCATTGCTCTCTTTCCTTGGCTAATTCAATCATAGCAACCAAGCAGTGTTTTCAGAGTATCTTCCAGAATGATACAATTTTCACCTTAATCCTATCAGGTTCTGAACCAATTTGCAAGGCAAATTAGTGTTAATCCCCTGCTTATTTGAATAGCCGGTTTCTGGCCTATTACAAGACAAAACATGCTATAAAAACACACTCAGTACTAGCCAGTGTTATTTACCTCTTTTCCTAGCTCAACTATATTGCTGGCCTTGTCACAAGACAACCCATGGAGTTCTGTCCATCAACCCTGGAAGAACAGTCCTGGAGGTAGGCAGGTCCAGAGTGCATGTCACATACCACCAGGTCAGGACTGTGAACAAACCTGAGGCTGGGCACTAGATCACTTGCTGTGTTGAGCCACCATGCCTGCCAATGCCCTTAGCTCTGTGAGGATGTAAAAACAGGTATGTGTGGGCTGCTGTGCTGGGTTTCCAGCAGGCACAGAGCTGTTCCCAGACTCAAGAAGGGTCCAATGGGCATCAAAACCCACATGTCCAGGAGTCAGTGGCTGAAACCACAAAGGAGCTCCAGTCACCTTAAAGAAAGATGGATTCTACCGATGGCAGGGTTCACGGTCCCAAACCAGCCAGGAGATGCCAGCGCTTGCAGAGCTGAACAGGCACATACTCAGGATGCTTTCATAAACTGCTCACAATCAGGGCTTGAAATACAGAGCAACCCAGGAAGGAGAGGAGGGGAACAAACCTTTCGTTGCTCATGGCTTACGGTGAGATAGGAGTTTGTCAGGACTAGTTTTGCAAGACAAACAGGAGGCTAGGTCCCCAAGACACAGGTCACAATACCCTCTTGATAAGACATGACCCCTTGTTTAGCATATAATCCAGAAGTGGCCATAAAATAGCCAGCTAGCCACCCTGCCCCCATTGCTACCCTGACTATGAGGTAGCCTCCTTTTTGTTCCTTAGTTTCCTTAATAAAGTTGCTTTCACATTACTCTGTTGGCTTGCTCTTGAATTCTTTCTGGCTCAAAGTCAATTATCTACTTTGTCTCCCAGGCTAAACTCCAATTTTAGGGGTATCCTTGCATCAACAGCACCACTGCTTTCAGCCAATGCCCTGGAAGGAACTCCTCACACCCCAGTGGAGACTCTCATTATGTTATTGTAAACTTCCTTGGGACTGTCCATCTAGAAGCAAGAAGTCTCTATGATGGAGTTAATTCCTTATATAGTTCTTCTTCTCCAAAGTGCCTTAAAGTTTTCTCAATTATAAAACTTTGATTTATATGTAATCAAGAATATGCTAAGGAGCTTTACTTTTAGATCAACTCAGAATTCATAGCTCTTTGTACATGACAATTGAAGCCTGTTCCTTATTCTCCACCTGTGTGGAGTCAGGACTGCTCTCTGCAGTCCAGGCGGTCCCTGGAAGCTGCTGAAAACCAACGATTCCATCAAGAAGGAACCCGGAAAGGAGAGGAACCCTTGCCTTTCTGCAGGCCTACAGTACGACCTGCTTCAACTGCTGCCCTGGAAGGAGCCCGAGGCACCTCAGTGGGGACCCTCATGCTGTCTCTGGGGACTTTTGCACTGGAACTGTGCCCTGCACGCATAAGAGCCTTGAGGTCTCTGCTGTGGAGATCATTTAATTTGTTCTTCCTCTCCTGAATGTCCTAAACATTTTTATTTAGAAAAACTCTCTTCATGTAGTGAATAATATGCAATGTGCTAAGGAACTTTTCTTTTAGATCTACTCAAAATTGTGATGGTTCTTCCATCGAAACTGTACACGTTGATTAAAGCCTTTCCCTTATTCTCCAACTGTGGAATCAAAGCTAGTAAATCAAGATTGGTATAGATGGGCCTGAAGCAGACAGAAAGGGTGCAGAGACCCAGCTCAGAGCTTTTTCTTTTTTCTTTTGAGTATTATTATTATTATTTAATATGGGGGTGTCGCTGGGTCGCCTAGGCCGGTGTGCAGTGGCGTGATCAGGCTTTAGTCTAAATTCCAGAGGCCTTTGAGGAGCTGTGGATACTAACAGGGTGGGAGGGGGCAGCTGGGTGGATCATATGCTGGAGTTGCTTCGAAACTGACTGTGGCCCTCCAGATAAAGGCAGAAAACAGGCATTAGCAGTGTTCTTTAAATCAGGGGTCCCCAATCCCCCCCACCACGGACCGGTGAGGAACCCGGCCCCAAAGCAGGAGGTGAGCAGTGGGCAAGCAAGCGTTACTGGCTGAGCTCCGCCTAGCGTCAGATCTGCGGCATTAAATTCTCACAGGAGTGCGAACCCTATTGTGAACTGCGCATGCTCAGGACTAAGACTAGATTTTGCTCTCCTTTTGAGAATCTATTGCGTGCCTGATTATTTGAGTTCTAACACCTTCATCCCGAAACCATCCCCACACCCCTCTCCATCCGTAGAAAAATTATATTCCACTAAACTGGTCCCTGGTGCCAAAAACGTTGCGAAGCTCTGCTTTAAATGGTTTAAATGTTACATTGTAACGAAGAGTGGAGGATCGCCTCATTTGGAGCCGACGGCACCTGCGCACAGCGAAGCTGGTTGAAGGGCCCCCGATGGGGTGGGACAGGTGTAGCCTCCTCACCTCATTTTCCCCTGCGCTTCACAGACATCTAGCAGACTTCCTGCACCATCCAGATCTGGACTGTCTTTCACCACCCGTGGGAAACTGTTACAACAGCTGCAATGCACAAATACCCAAGCCCTGCGAACCTGAGCAGGGTGTGGGTTGATGTGTTGGAAGGATATATAGATCCCTCTGGAAAGTTGCACAGCCACAGACTTCTCTGCACACAGTGGGAACTGCAAGTCCCTTACTGTTGCAGCAAGAGCCAAAACATAGTCGTCAGGACCCAGAAAAAAATTATTTTGACTCAAGAAACCATAATCATTGTGAAAAGAATCAGCCTCAGCAGTTACCTTGAAGAACTGAAGACAAGTACAATGTCTTCAAATGCTAATAAAGGCTGAGAAGCACTGGAATGGGTAATACTTAAACTACATGTTAAGGTTGAGAAATTGCTGTCTTCAAAAACAGGAAGCATAAGAACTCTGATAGTAGCAGCATCATTTACAGAGAAATGATAATGAATGCTGGAAGACAACATCAAGTACCCCAGGTCTCTCCAACCTGGCAATCTGTTATTTTAAAACCGTATCCTAGGTAGAATTTTTAAAAAATAGACTGATAGAAGACTTTGTGACATGGGATAAAAACAAAGAGGTTCAGGGTGTCTAAATAAAAGGGATCATCTAAAATAAGTGTTGTTTGAAATGATTGTCTAATTTTGAGAGTTCCAGTATTTATGTGAAAATTTAAAAATTTTTCAAAAAGTACTTGGCAGTTTGCATTGACATTGAATCATTTTAAGGTAGAATTTTAAAGCTTTTCACACCTGGGAACACTACCTGACTTTGGTGGAACTTCAGAACAAAGCAGAGCCACCTCTTATATACGCACAATTGCCCTGCTGCTGTAAACTTCAACAGTTTGCATAAGGAAATTCACTTTAAAAGGAGAAATTGCTCAGTTTTAAATGATATTAGTGTGTATAAAACAACTTGCTCTGCTATAAACCACCATTAAAAACCAGTGTTTTGGTTTAGTACTTAAATATTTTTGGAGTAAAAATTATCCCTAAAGTAGCATATGACTCCCAGAAACATATGCTTTTATTATAATAAAAAGTAATATATTGATTTGTCAAAGTTTTATAACATAGTAAAGGTATTACCTTCCTTGGATTTGTACTTTATGCTTTAATATGCTGTACCATGAGCTGGCTACATTAATTGGAAAAATAAATTCATTACTTGAAAAGCAAAATAGAAAATGAAGAGTGGAGATAGATTAACGAGGACTGAAAGAAGATCCCTAGCCTTGTGCCTTCTGAGTTAACAACCACAGGGTTCCAGAGCATCAATTCCAGATGAGACAATTCCAGGCAGCTACAGATGTCTGCCTTGGTGAGTCTTGCCCAGGATCTGGAAGTCCAAGATGAAAGCGCCAGTGATTCAGCTCCTGGTGAGGGCTGTCTTCCTGTCATGCCAATGGCCGTGTTGTAGCTCTGTTCTCACATGGCACATTAGGAGAGAGAGAAGTGGGTAGAGGGGCAAGAGAAGAAAGGGAGAGAAGGAGAGCGACCTGGTATCTCTTCCTCTTCTCATAAGGGCACTAATCCCCTTATGAAACCCCAACCCTCATGACCTCATCTAAACTTAATTGTCTCCCAAAGGCCCCATCTCCAAATACCATCACTTGGAGATTAGTTAATCAAAATTATCATGAATTTTGGAGAAACACATTTCAGTGCAGAACAACAAGTGTATGGGAGGCTCTCACAATCTCTGCCCATCTCAGGTCCTGCAGCAACTAAGACTCATTCCTTCTTGTGGGCATCCCAGCAGAAAGATTTGTGTGTCTTCACAACTTCAGTGTAAAGATTTGGTATAAAGGTTTCCAGCCTTTACACCAAAATCCTTGGGCAGAGATGAAAAACATGCAGTAGAGAATACACTTGGGACTTTTACACTTTCCTGTCCCCTCAAATATTAGAAATCAAAACCATAAACTAGATGATGGCATTAATTTAGTCTATCTGTGATTACATCAATCTTTTCACATAGTGGCAGTTCTAAGTATCAGTATAGAGAAGCTTAGATGTTGCATCTTATTGGAACGTGGAACTAGAGCTGTGTTTGCTTTGCACTCATTATTAGACTAATTAAATGTCAATTATCCATGTCATGAAAAATAAGTAGATGGTGAAAGATGAGTTAGAGTGTTTTTGTAGTTTGGATGTGGAGGGGGCTTCCCATCTGATCATCCTCATTTTCTGTTCTGAAGTCTCAAAATCTACTTTAAAAAAAAATAAAACCACAATCCCAATCCTCTGATAACTCATTATTCCATTAATCAATTAACTGTTAATCCATAAATGGATTAAGACATCAAACGGGCAGAGCCCTCAAGACCCAATCACTGCTTAAAGGCCCTGCCTCTCAATATTGTTACATTGGGGATTAAGTTTCAACATGAGTTTCAGAAGGGACAAACATTCAAACCACAACATCCCTGAATGGCAATTAATTGTAAAGAGAAAGTAATTGTTATCTTAGATGACATGATTGTGATTTCAATTTGAAACCTTTTAACAGGGGATAAAGGGACTATGAATGCAGCCCTGGCTTTGGCTCCCTCAGGGCTGCCTCTGTGTGCAACACCCAGGTTAGATTACCCGCTAAGATTTCCTCTGGGCTGGCCAATCTGAAAGCAATATGGAATTGTGTAACCAAGGGCTCCTGAACACAAGGGAAAAGGTGTTCCATCCAATCTCACAGCAGGAGACACCAGCTTTTGTGTTTTTATACTTTTCTGGCCAAGTGCGTGGTCCTAATCAGATCATAGGAAGCATAGTGGTGATATTAATTCTAGAAGCAAATTGTAACAGAAGATGGAATTAGTGGTATTAACATAAAACCCTAACATCTTAGACGAAACTCAATCTGTGATAGGGTGGTTTAAGTGATAAAAAGAAAAGGTACTCCTTAACCTGTGGAGGGAAAGCTCTTTTGAGGAACCCTGGTTAATAGTTTATTATTGCCCCAATCCACATTGCTAGTCCTGGAGCAGAGACTGCAATCTTATTCTCTAGGCAGAGAAAAGCTTGAGGAGAGGTGTGTCCTCAAAGACAACTTGGGATGTTAGTGAGAAGCAGGGCAGTTCATTTCCTTCTTGTCTTTTATTTTCTATTTATTTTTATTGTGGTAAAATACACATAACAAAATTTACCATCTACCATGAATTCTGAGTCTATCTAGAAGTAAAGTTCCTTAGCATATTCTTGATTACACAAAGATAGTTTTTATAATTGGGGAATCTTTAAGGTACTTTGGAGAAGAAGAACTAAATAAGGAATGATCTCCATCATAGACTCCTTGCTCCTAGTACTTTGGAGAGGAAGAACTAAACAAGGAATGATCTCCAACATACAGACTTCTTGCTCTTGTTGCCTCTATCTAGAAGGCAGAATCCCAAGCAAGTTTACAATAACATCATGAGGGTCCCCACTGAGGTGTGAGGAGCTCCTTCCAGGGCATTGGTTGAAGGCAGTAGTGCTGTTGATGCAAGAATACCCCCAGAATTGGCGTTCAGCCAGGGAAGCCAAGTGGATACTTTGCTTGTACCAGAAAGAATTCAAGAGCAAGCCAACAGAATAATGTGAAAGCAAGTCTATTAAGGAAACAAAAAGAAGGCTACCCCCGTAGTCAGGGTAGCACCAGGGGACAGGGCAGCTAGCTGGCTATTTTACGGCTATTTCCTGATTATATGCTAAATGAGGGGTCGACTATTTCTTCAGTTATCTGGGAAAGAGGCAGGAGCTTGTGGACCAGGAGTTTATCTACCTTACGGAAGATACAGAGTAACTCTTGGGCATTGCCATGGCATTTATAAACAGTCATTGCTCTGGTGGTAGTCTTTTAGCATGCCAATGCATAATAATCAGCATATAATGAGCAATGAAGGTAACCAGAGGTAGCTTTTATGCCATTTTCCTTCTAGCTGGTTTGGGCTTTTTTAAAACAATTTTTAAATTTTTTTAAAGGAATCTTGTACGGGGTATTGTGATCTGTGTCTTGGGGACCTAGCATCCTGTTTGTCTTGAGAAACTAGTCCTGCCAAACTCCTATCTCACTGTGAGTCATGAGCAAGAAAAAGATTTTTTTCCCTTTCAGGGTTCTTCAGTATTTCAAGCCTTGATTGTGAGCAGTTTAAGGAGACGTCCTGGGTATGTGTCTGTTCAGCTCTGCAAGTGCTGGCATCTCCTGGCTGGTTTGGGGCCCACTGAACCCTGCCATTAGCAGAATCCATCTTTTTTTTTTTTTAGAGAGGGAATTTCGCTCTTGTTGCCCAGGCTGGAGGGCAATGGCGCGATCTCGACTCACTGCAACCTCTGCCTCCCAGGTTCAAGTGATTCTCCTGCCTTAGCCTCTCAAGTAGCTTGGATTACAGGCATGCACCACCATGCCTGGCTAATTTTGTATTTTTAGTAGAGACGGAGCTCACCATGTTGACCAGGCTGGTCTCGAACTCCTGACCTCAGGTGACCCATTTCCCTCAGCCTTCCAAAGTGCTGGGATTACAGGCACAAGCCACCATGCCTGGCCGAATTCATCTTTTCTTAAAATGACTGGAGCTCCTTTGAGGTTTCAGCCATTGACTTCCGGACATGTGGGTTTTGATGGTGATTGGGTCCCTCTTGAGTCTGAGAACAGCTCTGAGCCTGCTGGAAACCCAAAACAGCAGCCCACACACACCTGATTTTACATCCTCACGGAGCAAAGGGCATTGGCAGGAGTGGTGGCTCAGCACAGCAAGTGATCTAGTGCTCAGGTGCAGGTTTGTTCTTGGTCCTGTCCTGGTGGCATGTGACAAGCACTCTGGACCTGCCTACCTCCACGACTGTTCTTCCAGGGTTGGTGGACAGAACTCCATGGGTTCAGCCTTGTGATGAGGCCAGCCATGTAGCTGAACTAGGAAAAGAGGTAAATGACTCAGGCTAGTACTGAGTGTGTGTGTGTGTGTGTGTGTGTGTGTGTGTGTGTGTGTGTGTTTGAGACGAAGTCCTGCTCTGTCACTTAGGCTGGAGTGCTGTGGCGTGATCTTGGCTCACTGCAACCTCTGCCTCCCGGGTTCAAGCGATTCTCCTGCCTCAGCCTGCTGAGTAGCTGAGACTACAGGTGCGCGCCACCATGCCCGGATAATTTTTGTATTTTTAGTAGAGATAGGGTTTCACCATGTTGGTCAGGCTGGTCTTGAACTCCTGACCTCGTGATCTGCCAGCCTTGGCCTCCCAAAGTGCTGGGATTACAGGCATGAGCCACCATGCCGGCCTGAGTGTGTTTTTATAATATGCTTTTTCTTGTATATAGGCCAGAAACCAGCTATTCAAATAAGGAGGAAATTAACACTAATTTGCCTTGCAAATCATTTCAGAGTAGGATTAAGGTGAAAATTGTATCATTCTGGAAGATACTCTGAAAACGCTGCTGGGTTGCTATGATTGAATTAGCCAAGGAAAGAGAGCAATGGAGATGTCCCACTCGTGGCACGATCCAGTTACTGACTGTCTATTCACTATAGAAAGTGTGTCCTTATTGCAGGGCAGCCTAGACAATTACACCTACTATGTCTCATGCTTCTTGCATATTTTAGAGGCATTGACTGGTTGTAGATAGGAGACTCAATGAGGTTAGATCATAGTCCAAGATCAGAAAGCTAATTCTGCTAGAATCTGGATTCAGAATCCAGGTCCTGCAGCATGCCAATCACATAGAGTAATGAATAAAATAGGCTAGGTTGTGAAAAGGAGCATCCCGTCCGCCTCTACTAAAAGCACAGAAAAAAAAAAAAAAAAAAACCAGGCGTGGAGGCGGGCGCCTGTAGTCCCAGCTACACTGGAGGCTGAGGCAGGAGAATGGC
This sequence comes from Nomascus leucogenys, assembly GCF_006542625.1. Taxonomy (NCBI): domain Eukaryota; kingdom Metazoa; phylum Chordata; class Mammalia; order Primates; family Hylobatidae; genus Nomascus; species Nomascus leucogenys. The sequence goes on along the minus strand of NC_044386.1, from coordinate 39,685,696 downwards.
GAGAACCCGGGAGGCGGAGCTTGCAGTGAGCCGAGATCGCGTCACAGCACTCCAGCCTGGGCGACAGAGCAAGACTCTGTCTCAAAAAAAAAAAAAAAAAAAAAAGGGAGCATCCCAGGACTTCCGTAAAGCCATATGTTTTCTTCTTTCTTCCTTCCTTCCTTCTTTTTCTTTCTTTTTTTTTTCTGTTTTTGAATTTCACTTGTGTTGCCCAGGCTGGAGTTCAATGGCGCGATCTTGGCTCACCGCAACCTCCGCCTCGCAGGTTCAAACGATTCTCCTGCTTCAGCCTCCCGAGTAGCTGGGATTACAGGCATGCGCCACCACGCCCAGCTAATTTTGTATTTTTAGTAGAGATGGTCTCCATGTTGGCCAGGCTGGTCTAAAACTCCTGACCTCAGGTGATCGGCCCACCTCGGCCTCCCAAAATGTCGGGATTACAGGCGTGAGCCACTGCTCCCGGCAGCCATAGATTTTCTATTTGTGTCTACACTCATCTAACTATATGAAAGGGAGACCTCAAAGGTGCTGTGATTTTTATACCTAAGGGGAAAATAAGTTGAATTGATTTAACATTTTTAACAGTGCTTTGTGCAGGCCCCAATCCTATTTTATGTAATTAGGTGCATTTTATTACTTATTGCCTTTTATCTCCTTTCATACTTCTGCTGAAATTCTTTTTTTTTTTTTTTTTTTTTTTTTTTTGAGACGGAGTCTCGCTCTCTCACCCAGGCTGGAGTGCTGTGGCGCGATCTCGGCTCGCTGCAAGCTCCGCCTCCCGGGTTCACGCCATTCTCCTGCCTCAGCCTCTCCGAGTAGCTGGGACTACAGGCGCCCGCCACCACGCCCGGCTAATTTTTTTGTACTTTTAGTAGAGACGGGGTTTCACCGTGGTCTCGATCTCCTGACCTCGTGATCCGTCCGCCTCGGCCTCCCAAAGTGCTGGGATTACAAGCGTGAGCCACCGCGCCCGGCCACTTCTACTGAAATTCTTATTACTATTTTATTTCCAGCTATTTTATTTTTATTTCTGTTGTGTGTTTTGTAGCAATCAGTCTTAAATGTGACACATTTTTTGTGTATATAGATTTTCAATTATTACAAAAATATTGCAGTGTGTATCTTATTTTGTTTATTATTTTCCATTTATTGACAAGTTTCTAAGATCTTTATAGGAACATTTTACCTGCTGCTTCCAACTTCAGCATATCAGCTTCTGATGAGCCTCTGCCACACTTTCCCTCTCCAGTGTCCCACAAGGGAGACTCAGATGCAACCTAATCACCAATATCACATATATTAGTCTCATTCTCATGAGGATTTGTTTAGGATATACATCATCCTCCAGCTGAATTGTGCATTGAAAATGCATAACCTAATTTTATGGAGTATTGCCAGATTGTTTTTTAAATAAATAGTATTTGTCCACCAAAAATAGATCATGATAATTACTGTATACATTTATTCCCTATAGACACTTGGATAGATCCAGTCGTCTAATATGTGAGGCATGTTTCTGAAGAGAGAAGCCCAGGGTGGCTCAGCTGCTGTGTGATTCAGTGTTTACTGATTTCTGACAGAATCTCGTTTTAGGGAGCCAGTTTGCAATGTGGTTCAGAAAATCATTCCCTGACGTTCAGTCTAAAATCTATGTCTACACATTTTTATCATATTTTAAGCGAATTTTATCCCATAATAAATAGTTTTCTGCTTATACTATATGAGAGTGTTTTCCTAAAATCCATAAAAGAAATTGACCAGTAATATCACATTTAATATGGTGACTCTTAATCCATAGTTGAACCATTTGAATTTAGATTTGTCCATCTGAAGATAAAGTTGAATCTCAAGTTTTTGTAATATATCAATATACCCATGGTCACAGAACAAATAATAATATGTAAGTGTTTCTTAAAAGTACTTCCAGAATGAGCTAAGGGTCTCTTAGCAGATGACAAAATACTATTGTAAGGTGTTCTCTCTTCCTTCGAAGAGAGAAAGGAATTCATCCTGCTTCCCCCTGCTCTGCTGAAAATGTATGAGACGTGGCCTAACTTTGTAGTTGTCATGCTAACTTACATGCATGAAAATCTGTGAATGCCAACTCAATACTAGTGTTCCCTGCCTCTTCTGTTTGGTACACTGGGGTCTTTTGTTGTGAGAATTGTGTTATCTCCCAACAGTGGATATATTCTGTCCTTTTCTTCCTCCCAAGTGAACTGTGCGGAGAAGCAGTTATTCATAAGGCCTCTCAGAAGATGGTTTCATGAGATCAAACAACCATTAGTGTTCACAGCGGTTTCCAGTTTGTGGGGTCAGTGTTAATATAAGTAGTAGAGGATTCTGTTTAAGAGAATTATAAAAATATTTTAAGACAAATGTTTTACAAACTCTTTGGAAGTTTGCCTTACAGTTAAACTTTATTGGTTTAATAATAAAGTCACCTCTGGTCATGCTTGATACCAAGCTTGGACAACTAGGAAGCACAGCATTGAATATGCTCATCCCTGCCCCTCTCCTTTTTCTTCTCACTCCCACTTCTTAAGGACAGCACTCTTGAATAAAGCAATCTCACGTGAGTGTTTATTTCAGTAATTTTTTTTGGGGAAGCCAGGCCATTAAAACATACCTTTCTGCTCACCTTATGTACTTCAGTGTTTTTCCCCTGTTGTTGGAATCCTCAAAAATTCACTCTGTATTAAAATTTGTTTCAGAGTGCCTTCAAAAATAGAATGACTCAGGCCAATCTCGACTCTCAATATGCTGCAAATGAGACATGTTCCCTACATTTTAACAGTCTTTGACTGAGTGGGACAACTACATAGAAAGAAAGTCCTTTTTAAATACCAACAAGTTTAAGTATTTATATGACCTTTTCATGCGTCATTCTAGCGCCCCCTCTTCAATTTTTTGATCATCCAATGTCTTTCCCAAACTACAGGGCCAAATCATAAACTATCTGTTAACATTCTGAATCCAGTAATATACTTTTAAAAAATGCATCATAATCTAATGGACTTTATCAGGAACTCAACTTTGGTTTGGCATTTGAAAATCAATCTCTATTCTCCACATTAACAGCAGAAAAAATATATGATAATCTCAGTAGATACAAAAAATCTTTTAAAAAATTCAACCCTGCTTCATTAATATAAAAGTCATCTTAGCAAATTAGAAATTGCAAATTCTCTTAATTTGATAAAGCATTTCTATATGAGATGTACATCTAACATCTCATCAAATTGTGAAATTCTGAAAACTGCCAATTTCTTATTGAAATAAGAAAACTGCCAATAACTGGACCCATTCTCTCACACCCTGCCCCACCCTATTACAGCCTGATCCAATAGAAACCCAAGGAGTTTCAGTAGTGCCTTCTGGAATGATAAACTTTCCACCACAACCCTATCATGGTTTAAAGCAATTAGCAAGATAATAAGTGTTAATCCCCACATGATTGGATTCTGGTATCCGAATTCCTGTACAAGACAGAATGCTATAAAAACCCACAGTCAGGGATGAACTGAGCCATTTGCTCTTTTCCTAGACTAGCTACTTGGCCGGACCTGGTCAAGCTTTGGGAGGCTGAGGCTGTAGAGTTCCATCCATCAACCTTGGAAGAGCTGTCTTGGAGGCAGGCAGGTCCAGAGCCCCACATGCCATGGGACCTGAACCGAGAGCAAGTCTGGGCCTGGGCACTGGATAACTTCCCTGTGCTGAGCCGCCACTCCTGCCAATGCCATCAGCTCTTGAGGGAGCTCTGCTGCGAGCTGGCTCCTGCACTGCGCTTCCACCGGGCACGGAGCCCTTCCCGGAGATGAGAGGGGCCAAAAACGGCCTCGAGACTCCCATTTTGAGGAGTCAATGGCTGAAACCACAGACGGGCTCCAGTCACCTCAAGAAGACTCAGATGCTAACGACGGTGAGGTCCAAAGCGGCCTGAAGCTGCCTGGAGATGCCAGCGCCTGCGGAGGTGGAAGTACACACGCCCAGGGCGCCCTCTGCAGTTCAGGCCGCCCCCGGGAACCCCAGGGTTCCATCAGGAAGGAACTCGGAAAGGAGAGGAACCCCAGCCTTGCTGCAGGCCTGCGACACGTCCTGCTTAACTGCTGCCCTGGAAGGAGCCGGAGGCACTCCAGTGGGTGCCCTCACGGCGTCGCTGCGGACTTTTACACTGGAACTGTGCCTTGCACGCATAAGAGCCTTGAGGCTTCTGCTGTGGAGATCATTCTTTAATATGTTCTTCCTCTCCTGAACGTCCTAAACATTTTTCATTTAGAAAAACTCTCTACATAGAGTGAATAATATGCAGTGTGCTAAGGAACTATTTTAGATCTACTTAAAATTGTGGTGGTTCTTTTATTGAAATTGTACATTGTTTAAAGCCTTTTCCTTATTTTCCACCTGTGAAATCAAGACTGGTAAATCAAGATTAGTATAGATGGACCCAAAGCTGATAGAAAGGGGGCAGGGATCCAACTCAGAGCTTTTTTTCCTTCTTCTTTTTCCTTTTTTTTTTTCTTTTGAGGTGGGGTCTCACTTTTTTGCCCAGGCTGGCATGCAATGGTACGATCATGCTTTAGTCTAAATCCCAGGGGGCCTTTCAGGAGCTGTGGATACTAACAAGGTGGGAGGGGACAGCTGGGTAGACCACTTGCTGGAGTTTCGAAGCTGACTGTGACCTCCCACATGAAGGCAGGAAACAGACATTAATAAAGTTCTTTAAATCGAGCTCCCCAACCTTTTTGGCACCAGGGATTGGTTGTGTGGAAGGCAATTTTTCCATGGATGGGTGGTCAGGGTTGGGGGGATGTTTTATGATGAAACTGTTCCACCTCAGATCTTCAGGCATTAGATTCTCATGAGGAGCATGCAAGGTAGATCCCTTGCAGGGCCAGTTCACGTTAAGGTTGGTGCTACTATGAGAATCTAATGGCGTAGTTGATCTGACAGGAGGCAGAGCCCAGGCAGTAATGCTTTCTTGCCTGCTGCTCACATCCTCCTGTGTGGCCTGGTTCCTATTAGTCCACAGGCTGGTACTAGTCTGTTTCTGGCGGATTGGGACCCCTGCTTTAAATTGTTTATAAGTTACATCATATAATAATAAGTGGTGAAGGAGGAGGTTGGGATGTCCTTCACGTGGGGTTGGTGGCGCACAGTGAAGCTGGCTGGGGTGCTGGGAGTCAGGTGGGGCAGGTATAGCCTCTTTGTCTCATTTATCCTGCACTGCCCCGACATCTCTCAGGCTGCCTGCTCCATCATAATCTGGACTTCAGAGCATGACTTTGACCACTCATAGGAAACTGTTACAACAATTGGAATGCACAAATGCCCAAACCCTATGAACTTGAGCATGGCTGGGGTTGGTGTACTGGACAGACATAGATCCCTCTGGAGAGTTGCACAGCCACAGACTTCTCCACCAAGAGTAGGAACTGCCTTCCATTGTGAAGTCTCTTATTGGTACAGCAAGAACCAAAACATGTGCTAGAATATTCTGTAGTTAATCCTATAGAGAAAACAATGGAACTTAAATCTACTAATATTTCATTTACAAATATGGTTTTAGTAGATGAGAGATAAACACAAACCACATCATCAAGACACAGAAAAAAACTATTTTGACTCAAGAAGCCGTAATCACTGAAAGGAAGCAGCCTCAGCAGATACCTTGAAAAAACCGATGGCAAGAACAGTATCTTCAAATGCTAATAAAGGCTGAGAAGCACTGGAATGGGTCATACATAAATTACATGTTAAGATTGAAGAATTGACAGCTTCCAAAAGAGGAAGCATAAGAATTCTGATGGTGGCTGCAGAATTTGTAGAGAATTGATAATGAATGTGTCTAGACAATATCAAGTACCTCGGGTCTCTCCAAGTTATATTTATTTTAAAAATATAACTATACTTTAAGTACAATTATTAAAAAGCAGGCAGATATAAGATTATGCAATTTTAGATAAAGAGAAATAGTTGCAAGACATCTAAATAAAAGGGATCTTCTGAAATTAGTGTTGTTTGAAATGACTAATTTTGAGCATTCTAGTATTTATGTGAAAATTTAACAATTTCTTTGAAAGAAATTCTTTGAAAGAATTTTCAATTTCTTTGAAAGAAACTAGATGTTGGCATTAAGTCAGGGTACATGTGTGTGATTGTTTAGGTGAACATGTGTCATGGGGGTTTGTTGTATGCAGTATTTCATCACTGTATTAGTCCATTTTTATACTGCTAGGAGAAATACTGGGTCATTTATAAAGAAAAAGAGGCTTAATGGACTCACAGTTCCATACGGCTGGAGGGGCCTCACAATCATGGCAGAAGGAAAAGGAGGAGCAAAGGCACGTCTTACATAGCAGCATGCAACAGAGCATGTGCAGGGAACTGCCCTTTATAAGACTGTCAGATCTCATGAGACTTATTCACTATCATGAGAATGGCATAGGAAAAATGGCCCCATGGTTCTATTACTTCCCACTTGGTCCCTCCCAATACACAAGGGGATTATGGGAGCTACAATTCAAGATGAAATTTTGGTGGGGACACAGCCAAACCATATCAATCACTCAAGTATGGAGCCTAGTACCCATTAGTTATTTTTCCTGCCTCTCTCCATTTACCATCCACCCTCCGATAGGCCCCAGTGTCTGTTTTTCCCCTCTATATGTTCTTGTGTTCTCATCATCCAGCTCCCACTTGTAAGTGGGAACAAAACTAACTTTTTTTTTTATTGTGAACTTCCTTGAAACTGTGCCCTCTGTGATGGAGATCATTCTTTATTTAGTGCTTCCTCTCCAAAGTACCTTAAAGGTTTCACAATTATAAAAACTATCTTTATGCAATCAAGAATATGCTAAGGAGCTTTACTTTTAGGTTAACTCAGAATTCATAGTTCTTTATACATGACAACTGAAGCCTATTCCTTATTGTCAACTTGTGGAATTGATTTGGTTTGGGTGGAGTCAAGATTAGAAGTACATATAGGTGGGTAGGAGCATGAAAAGGTCTGTGATACAGGTCAGAATTGGACGCTGAACTCCAGGGTGTCTTTGTATAGCTGTGGATACCAACAGAGTGGGAAGGGGCAGTGGACCACTGCGCTGGAGTTCTCTTGAAACTGACCATGCCCTCCCTGGTGACAGAAAAGAACAGTCATCAATAAAATCTCCTTGAATGGCATGAAGTTTACATTAACAGGGTACAGGTGGAAATTAAATTTAGGGGGACATGAGGAAGACCCCCCCAGCCCTGTGCCTTTTGAATTGATAGCCATGAGGTTCCAGGGTACCAGCTTCAGGTCAGACAATTCCAGGAAGCTGTAGAATCTTGCCAGTGTGAAGTTTGCCAACCTCAAGGATCCACATGAATTGTACTTTAAGATCCAGCAAAACTGAAGGCTCATGGGTATGGTCACTTGGCCCAGGGAGGCTATGCTCTCACAGTCTCCACCCATCTCAAGACCAGCAGCATCTGACACTCACTTCTTTCTTTAGGTGACCCAGGAGAAAGATTTATGCACCACCATAGCTTCAGCCTCTAGCCATGCACATCAAAATCTCTGGACTTAGATAAAAAGGCGTACACGAGAAACCACACTTTGGGTTTTGAAATTTTACTGTCATGCAGATGTTAGAAATTAAGACCCAGAAACTAGGGGTTGGCATTAACTTTGTGTAGCTCTGAAGACATTTTTCTTTCCTATAGTGATAGTTCTAAATTTCAATGTAGAGAAGCTTAGGTGCCGCAATGTAATTCTGAAGTCTCACAGTCTGCTTTTCCTCCTCTCCCTCTCCTCACTGATTATCTGACTATAAAGAAAGCCACAGAGTTTGCCTTCAAAATAAAAACATGGAAAACAGTATGGTGTCCCCTCAAAAATTAAAAATAGAATATTACACAATCTAGCAAATCTGTTTCTGTGTATACATCCCAAATGTTTGAAAGCTGTGATTCAAAAAGGTATTTATACACCTATGTTTGTGGCAGTATTATTATTATTATTATTTTTGAGACGGAGTCTCGCTCTGTCGCCCAGGCTGGAGTGCAGTGGCGCAATCTCGGCTCACTGCAACCTCCGCCTCCTGGGTGCACACCATTCTCCTGCCTCAGCCTCCCGAGTAGCTGGGACTATAGGCGCCCGCCACCAAGCCCGGCTAATTTTTTGTATTTTTAGTAGAGACGGGGTTTCACCGTGTTAACCAGGAAGGTCTCCATCTCCTGACCTCGTGATCCCCCCGCCTCGGCCTCTCAAAGTACTGGGATTACAGGCGTGAGCCACCGCACCCAGCCATCTATACCAATCTTGATTTACCAGCTCAAAATCAACTCCACAGGTGGAGGATAAGGGAAAGGCTTTAATCAAAGTGTACAGCTTCAATGGAGGAACCATAGCAATTTTGAGTAGATCTAAAAGAACAGTTCCTAAGCATATTACATATTATTCATTCCATGAAGAGAGTTTTTCTAAATGAAAAATGTTTAGGACATTCAGGAGAGGAAGAACAAATTATGGAGTGATCTCCACAGCAAAGACCTCAAGGCTCTTATGCGTGCAGGGCACAGTTCCAGTGCAAATGTCCGCAGGGACGGCAAGAGGGTCCCCACTGGGGTGCCTCGGGCTCCTTCCAGAACAGCAGTTGAAGCGGGTCCTGCTGTAGGCCTGCAGCAAGGCTGGGGTTCCTCTGCTTTCCGAGTTCCTTCCTGATGGAATCGTGGATTTTCAGCAGCTTCCAGGGGCGGCCTGAACTGCAGAGGGCGCCCTGGGCGTGTATACTTCCACCTCCGCAGGCGCTGGCATCTCCGGGCTGGTTCAGGCGGCTTTGGACCTCACCGTCGTTAGCATCTGCGTCTTCTTGAGGTGACTGGAGCCCGTTTGTGGTTTCACCATTGACTCCTGGACATGGGAATCTCGAAGGCGTTTTTGGCCCCTCTAATCTCCGGGAAGGGCTCTGTGCCCCGTGCGGGTGCTGTGCAGCAGCCAGCCCGCAGCAGAGCTCCCGCAGAGCTGATGGCATTGGCAGGAGTGGCGGCTCAGCACAGGGAAGTTATCCAGTGCCCAGGCCCAGGCTTGCTCTCGGTTCAGGTCCCATGGCATGTGGGGCTCTGGACCTGCCTGCCTCCAAGACAGCTCTTCCAAGGTTGATGGACAGAACTCCATAGCTTCAGCCTCCCAAGGCTTGACCAGCTCAGTCACACAGCTAGTCTAGCAAAAGAGCAAATGGCTCAGTTCATCCCTGACTGTGGGTTTTTATAGCATTCTGTCTTGTACAGGAAGTCAGATACCAAAATCCAATCATGTGGGGATTAACACTTATTTACCTTGCTAATTGCTTCAGGCAGTGATAGGATTATGGTGAAAATTTCATCATTCTGGAAGGCACTATTGAAACTCCTTGGGTTTTTATCGGGTGAGGTGGTAAGAGCGTGGGGCAGGGGGTAAGAGAATGGGTCCAGTTACTGGGAGTTTTCCTATTTCAATAAGAAATTGTTAGTTCTCAATATTTTAATATTTTACAATTTGGTGAGATGTTATGTGTACATCTCTTATGGATATGATGTATCAAATTAAGGGAATTCACTGTTTCTAATTTGCTAAGATGATTTTTACATTAATAATATACAGGGTTGAATTAAAAAAATTTTTTGGTATCTACTGAGATTATCATATATTTTTTCTGCTGTTAACGTGAGGAATAATATTGATTGATTTTCAAATGCCCAGCCAAAGTTGAGTTCCTGACAGACACTATTAGATTATAATACATTTTTAAAGAAGCACTGGATTCAGAATACTAACATGTCATTTATGATTTTGCTCTGTGATTGGGAGAGATATTGACTGATCAAAAAATTGAGGAGGGGCACTACAGTGATGCATGAAATGGGCTTATTAATACTTAAACTTGTCAATATTTAAAAGGTCTTTCCTGTGGCTCTCCTACCCAGCCAAAGACTTTTCGGATACAAGGAACATGTCTCATTTGGAGCATTTCAAAAGGCAAGATTAGCCTAAGTCATTCTATTTTTGAAGGCACCCTGAAGCAAATTTTAACCTAGAATGAATTGTTGAGGTTTCCTCCTGCAGGGGAAGAACACTGAGGCACTTGAGGTAAGCAGGGAGGCATATTTAATGGCCTGGCTTCCCAAGGAAACATTACTGAAGTAGACACCCAGGTGAGATTGTTTTATTCAAAAGTGCATTTCAAGAGTCAAATGGGCTTTGCAGACGCCACCGCTGCCAGAAGCCCTGTACTATCAGCCATGGTCAACCCCACCATGTTCTTCGACACTGACATCTCTGTCGACGGCGAGCCCTTGGGCTGCGTCTCCTTTGAGCTGTTTGCAGACAAGATTCCAAAGACAGCAGAAGACTTTTGTGTTCTGAGCAGTGGAGAGAAATGATTTGGTTATAAGGGTTCCTGCTTTCACGGAATTATTCCAGGGTTTATGTGTCAGGGTGGTGACTGCACACACCATAATGGCACTGGTGGCAAGTCCATCTATGGGGAGAAATTTGTTGATGAGAACTTCATCCTAAAGCATACAGGTCCTGGCATCTTGTCCATGGCAAATGCTGGACCCAACACAAATGGTTCCTAGTTTTTCATCTGCACTGCCAAGGCTGAGTGGTTGGATGGCAAGCATGTGGTCTTTGGCAAGGTGAAAGAAGGCAGGAATATTGTGGAGGCCATGCAGCACTTTGGATCCAGGAATGGCAAGACCAGCAAGAAGACCACCATTTCTGACTGTGGACAATTCTAATAAGTTTGACTTGTGTTTTACCTTAACCACCAGACCATTCCTTCTGCAGCTCAGGAGAGGACCTCTCCACCCCATTTGCTTGCAGTATCCTATAATCTCTGTGCTCTCACTGCAGTTCCCTTTGGGTTCCATGTTTTCCTTGTTCCCTTCCATGCCTAGCTGGATTGCAGAATTGTTTATGATTATGAAATAAAAACTAAATAACAAACAAAAAGGAGTGAAATGTCCAGTTCAACAACAGAAGACAAAACTGGTAAACTGAATAGAGGTGAAAAATTGAGTGACTTCTCCTTCCCAACCAGGCTCCCCGCAAAATCACCCTTTGGGTTTCCCTTCCACTCTCTTTTAATCCAAACACAGCCCCCCCCACACATTCTTACTTCCATAAATAAACATACCTCTCCCCCATAGGCCTGGGTTTAGTCTCTTCTCTAGTAATACTGTAAAAGTGAAACAGCAAAATAGCCAACAGCACCAACTCTACTTTTGTCTATGGGAACTTTACTCATTCTTGCATGCAGGCTAGGATAATTTTGGAGCACTGAAATAAAATGGTGAAATGCTGTCTCTACTAAAAATACAAAATAGTTGGGTGTGGTGGTGCACACCTGTAATCCCAGCTACTCGGGAGGCTGAGGCAGGAGAATCGCTTGAATCCAGGAGGTGGAGGTTGCAGTGAGCCAAGATCACGCCACTGTACTCCAGCCTGGCGACAAAGCAAGACTCTGTCTCAAAAAAAGAAAAAAGAAAAAACAAACAAACAAAAAAATACAACAACAACAACAACAACAACAAACACATCCCACCATACCCACTCACCTCACTTTAAATGTATGGTCACCAGCTTCAAGTCCTCATCTTACCTTATTTGACCTCTCAGCAGCATTTGACCCAGTTGATTACTTTAACCTCCTTGACGTTTTCACTTGGTTGAAAATATGCATACCAGTTTTCTCCCACTTTTTAAAATTTGCCCTTCTCTGCTGCTTCCTCCATATAGCTGAAAATAGATTGGAAACATATTAAATACATGAAAATCCATAATGATACTGCAAAATAACTCATCCTACACATGGAAAGTGTTTAGAACACAAAAGAATTATTGGGAAACAGGTAAATAAAAGAAAACATTAAATATTTATCCTGATTTTCTTGCACAACTATATTTCAGCATAAACAAATAGTTGATAAGAAAATGTCCCTCCTTTTATAAGAAGTCTAATAAAGGAATGAGAAAATCATAATATCACCGTTTGTAATCTCCAATGAAGTAATGAATCTAGATAATGTCCTTCAATGGCTCCTGAAATCATTAGGTTATAATCTGATGGGGAACTTTATAATAAATGGATTGGGCTGACACTTTTGAAACCACTAACTGGAGACAACCAGACAATAAAGTGATACAATATGAGTCTCCGGCTCAATCTAAAAAGTATTATTGCCAAAAAAGCCCAGACTTCAATTTGATCTAGCTTCACTTGTAACTACCAGCCAAGAGAATTACACCCTGGGGATGTAATTAGTCAAACCTAGAATGTCAAACTTACGACAGAATTTCTTTAACAAATACATTTTAAGGAAAAAGTGGATGGGAGACTATTATAGATTTTTTAAAAAGAGAGAGAGAGAGAGGCCGGGTGCATTGAATGCCTGTAATCGTAACACTTTGGGAGGCTGAGGCAGGAGAATTTTTTTGAGGCTAGGAGTTTGAGACCACCCTGGGCAACAGAGCAAGTCCCTGTTTCTATAAGAAATATATTAAAAAAGAATAGCCAGGTGTGGTGGCATGCACCTGTAGTCTTAGCTACACAGGGGACTGATGCAGGAGGGTTGCTGGAACCCAGGAGTTCAAGGCTGCAGTGAACTATGATGGCACCATTACATTCCAGTTTGAGTGACAGAGCAAGACTCTGTTTAAATATATATCTATATCTATCTGTATACACATACATGTGTACATATCTATAGATATAGATATGTGTGTGTATATATATAGAGAGAGACTGTTTTAGGCAGGTTCTCTAGAAAGTAGAGGCTGAAGCTAGGATTAAGATGCCAGCGGCTCATCGGGTTGTGCACACTCAGGTCAGTTATTGGATAGGAGGGAAGGAGGTGAGGAAGGGAAGATGCTAAGCAGTGTGATGTGATGGGTGCCATTGTGCTGCCTCTGCCTTCACAAGCCAAGAAGTAAGCAGGTGGCTACTTGGTGCAGGGCTTCTCCAGCTGGATTGTAAGGAAAAGCCATGCCTTGGACGGCTCACTGAAGAAAAAAAGAAGTCGCTTATTTGCTTGGTCCTTGTTCTTCACTGGTCATATTTTACCCTTGGAGGAGCTAACTCCTGCCCTTCTGGATTGTCACATTCAGTCTCCTGATCTTTCCGGACATCAGTTCCCATACTTGGTGGGGAAATGTTCCACCCAAGACCAAAAGTAGCGTTAAACCAAGAGGGAGAAAGAAAAGTTATTGAAAAGATGCATAAGTTTGCATCTCAAAACAGTTCACCCCCTTTCCCACGCAGATCCTCTCATATGCTACCTATATATCCAGCTCCCAAGTCACAATATGGGATTCCTTTTTATCCCTTGGGAATGAAAATGTTCTCACTCGCTTCCTGTGAGGAGAGGTTCAGGTCTAATTAATCACAGACTCTTCTTTAAGGCTGCTAATCATGATCTCCTAGAAGAGGAAGGCAAGACAGTAAAGCAAATACATCATTCCCAACCAACCTCTGTAGCTGGTCTCAAGGCAGTTAAATTGCTCCCCAATGGCGCCACCAGGTGGAGCCATAGGACCAGCTGGGATTCCTTATCTTCTCAGTAAGGGTGGTGGATGCATAGCCAGAGGAAAACACGGGTTATGAGATAATTTGTACAGTAAAGCCTCAGAAAATATTTTCTTTCTTTCTTTCTTTCTTTTTTTTTGTTAAAGTGTTATGTGTATGTGGGACAGGAGTAGGGGGTACGGGAGGATGAGCTGACCATTTTTGACTCATCTTGAAACAGTTTTCTTTCCCCTGGAATTTTAGTTTATCTGGTTCTCTTTGATTCTACAGGTCTCCAAATCCCCTAAAAATATGATAGTTTTAAATTTCCAGCTTTCCCCATTCTTATAGTGAAACATTGGCTTACAGGACTTACTTCATTTTGCTTAGAAGAGTTCTCATGTTAACTTGTCGGGCGCAGTGGCTCACACCCACAATACCAGCATGTTGGGAGGCTGAGGGGGTGCAGATTGCTTTAGACCAGGAGTTCAAGAGCAGCCTGGCCAACAAGGCGAAATCCCCTCTCTACATCTTGGTGCACACCTGTAATCCCAGCTACTCGGGAGGCGAGCCAGAGGTTGCAGTGAGACAGGATTGCACCAATACACTCCGGCCTGGGCAACAGAATAAGGATCTGTCTCAAAAAAAAAAAAAAGAGTTCTTATATTAACTTGTAATGTAGTCATATTTTCTCATTAAAACCATTACCCTAGACTGTATCATTCTTCAACTTTCCCATTTCTCCTGTATTTCATAACTGTTATTATTACTATTATTTTTGCAGAGTTGCCTATATTTGCCCTCTTCTTTTTCGCTTTCCCAGTCACATTTCTACCCATTGCAGTCCGGCTTATGCCCCACAATTCCTCAAAAGGTTCTCTTCTCCAAATCACCAACATCTCTTCCTAATCACTACATCTAATGCATATTTTCAATCATTATCTCACTTGACTTCTCAACAGCACTGAAATTACTGCACACTCTTTCCTTCCTGAAAGCTCTTCTTTCCTCTGCATCTGTGATATCACATTCTTAGGCTTTTCTTTCTATCCCACTCACTATTCCTTGTCATTTGCTAGTCTCAGTTTCTGGGTCGAGTTCTTATATTCCAGCATTCTTCAGGATAATATCTTCAGTTCTTTTTATCCCTCACTGTTTGCAGGATAACATATCATTTTTTTCAGTAATTTTTTTGTTTGTTTTTACCCCATGCATTTACTGCCATTTAATCTAGGACAGTGCTATATAAAAGAACTTTGGAGGTAAGAGAATTGTGGACTTAATGAGAATTGCAATCCCGTAGGAATCTTTCAAGGAGTTTCTGTCAGACTGCACCAAAGTAGTGTTTCAATCCACTGTTTATATACAGGTGGTGGCAGCTCAGTATGTGCTCAGAAGTTACATCAAATGTACTCAGAATTACATTACGTGTGCTCAGAAGTTACAAGCAAACAAAATCTCATCAAAGTTTGGATGTGAGGGTACATCTGGTTATAGATTACAGAGGCATAATCATTAATCCCATTGTACATTATCTTTTGTACAGAAAAAGGCAAGGACCAGAATCATTGAATTCACCTTTTCTAAAAAATGCACTGATTCAGGCAAGAGATGTGGGAACCTGTGGTCTCCCCTTCTTACCATTTTCAAGGCATTCTTTTGGAGGGCTGTGCTCAGTCACCAAGTCAGGGGCTCTGTGAAATTCTGCTGGCAAGAATAATGAGCAAACACAGCTTCTTACATTTACCATTTTGTCTCACAGAAACATTCTCCACTTGCATTGTGCAATATAGTAGTCCTTTACCACCAGGAGAGTGAGCACTTGAAATGTGATACTGTGACTAGGAATTAAATTTTAAATTTTGTTTCATGTTGATAAATTTACATTTAAATAGCCACATATGGCTAGTGGCTACTGTATCACACAGCCACACAGCCCACATTTAGACCTGGAGGTATTCATTGTTTTATGGAAAGATATTATATTAGAAAAATCAGAAAAAAATGCTTTGTGACATTTCATGTGGGAAATCAGGACATTGAGGAAGTCATAACCAGAAGGAAGATCTGGGCTAGATATTACAGAAGAGGCTGGAGTTCCTGCAGGGAGAGGCAGGAGCATGACGAGGAAGAGAGGTCATCGAGGCTGGGGTGAGACATCTGACTTAGCGTCAGGAGCCATGTCAGTGCCTCATAAAATCCAATCTCCATTCAGGTGAGCGCCACACCCTGTCTGTGCAAAGACACTATAACAACTGTCCTTTCTCTTGTGATTCTATTGACAGCAGCCAGCAACTCACTTGTGTCTATCCAGCAGCAGACACAGCATTCTGTGCTCTCATATTTTGATACGTAACAATCTGACTTACCTTCATGTGGACAACATGAAACAGCATATGAAACGAATGCCAAAACTAAGCATCACTACTTAAGATATTTATGCAAATTTAAAATTTTAAACACAGATTTAATTTGTTTTTATTTATTGTCTGTGTTGATCTTTTTTTTTTTTTTTTACCTCTCTCTGGTATGTTGCTAATTTTCCTGTGTTCTTTTCTTCACTTTGCTAACTCCTAGGATAAACTCAGACTGGGATATGCATGGTTCCTTTCTCACATGCCTTTTGCTACAGAGCTGTTCTGATGCTGGTCACGTGACTGTCTCTTCTACTTCCCGTTATTATCTGAAAATGGTATTTAAAAGCTTGGCTTTCAGCAACTATTCAGACAGGTTTAAAGAACAGTCACTAGGAATCCCCAGGTGACATTTCAGTAATGGCTTCATATAGTCTGAAACTCAGAGAGAAGGTCAGTTTCTTTAAGGAGACTTGCTATCTGGGAGTTCACTTCTCTCTGGGATATGCTTTCCAAGACCCTGCATTTAACTGTCAGCCATCTTTCAGTCACCCATGCTCAATTCACTCATTCACTTAGCAAATATTTATTGAACTCATACTAAATGCTTGGCTTAGTTCTAGATGCTGGGCATATAGAATTTAACAATGAATAGTTTCCTTGTTTTCATGTAGGAGAGAGGAGAAAGAACAATAAACAAATACATTTGTAATATACTGTTAGGAAAAGTACGAAGAAATGTAACAACATGTTAATAGGCTGGAGAGTAAGGAGATGGAGAAGGTGGTTATTTAAGATGAAGGAGTCATGAGAGGTCTCTCTGGGAAGATGACAAGAGAGCGGACATTGGAAAGATGGGCGAGTGTGAGCCATATGAATGTCTAGGGAGAAGGGCATTCTGGACAGAGTGACAATCCAGCACAGAATGAGCTTGATCTGCTGTAGGAAAAGGAAGAAGGTCAATTTGGTCAAGCTGGCAGAAGTGAGCCAGAAAATAAAAAGAGGTGAAACTGGAGAAATAGGAAAAAGCCAGTTATTTCAGACCTTATAGGACATGGTAAGGAGTTTGGGTTTCACTCAAAGTATTATGGGAAGCCGGTTATTGTGGCTCGCTCTTGTAAACACAAAACTTTGGGAGGTCAAGGCAGGAGGATTGCTTGGACCTAGTTGTTGGAGGACAGCCTGGGCAATGTAGTGAGACTCCCATCTCTACGAAAAATAAAATAATTAGCCTGGCTTGATGTTTCACACTTGTAGTCCCAGCTACTCAGGTTGCTGAGGCAGGAGGACTGCTTGAGCCAGGAGGTCGAGGCTGCAGTAAGCTGTGATTATGCTACTGTACTCCATCCTGTGTGACAGAGCAAGACCCTATCTCAAAAAACAAAACAAAAACAACAACCAAAATCCAAAGTGTTATGTAGGACATTGAGGCAGGGGTGAGGCACTATTTGATTTATGTTTTAGGCAGATCATTCCAGTTGCTATCTGGTGACCTGACCACTTAAGAGTATAAAAGGAATCAGGGAGTCCAGGTGCAAGCCTACTGCAGGGATTTAGGTGAACGACGATGGTTTCTTTGGTATAGATAGTAGCAGTGAAAGTGGTAAACAGTGGTGAAGTTTGAAATAAATTTTGAAGGTGGAATAAATGGAAGTTTCTGATGAGTTAGATGTGTGGTGTAAAGAAAAGAGTAAAAATATCTCCTATGTCTTGAGTCTGAAAAACTAGGTGAATATTGGGGCCATTTATTGAAACAAGGAAGGGTGGAGAGGCTAGGGTTCACCAAGCATAGATGTCAAGTAGGCAGCTGGAGATTTAAGCCAATGTAAAGATGTAGGTTTGAGATTCAATATCTAGATGTATTTAAAGCCATGGAACTGAGTGAGACCACCCAAGGAGAGGGGAATAGATAGACAAGAGTGCTGAAGACTGAGGTAAAATGCTGGAAGAAGGTAAAGGAGTCATCAATAGAGGCAGAATGGAGATGTCCAGTGAGATCTGAAGCATTTTCAAGGGAAAGGGGGTGATAACCTGCTACAATGATGGTTACAGGTAAATTAAGATGGAGATCACTGGTGTCTGGACAAGGCCAAGTTCAGGGGAGTGAGAGGGGTGAACACTCAATCAGTGTGTGCTGAAACCACAGTGAGAGCCAAGGAAGTGAAGACAGTAAGAATAGACAACTCTGTTTAGTGGTTTTTCTCTAAAGGGTTTCTGAGAAACAAAGCAGTAGTTGGAGGTGAATTAAGGGAGTCTAAGGAGGGATCTTTACTTGCTTATGAGAGATATTACAGAAATATTGTATGGTTCCCTTTTGAGAGCTGTGCTTTAAGGGCAAAGATACAGAACTTGGAGGGCAGAGCTTGCTCTCTGCTCCCTGCAGAAACACTCCAAGAGACTTTTGCCTGAGAACTTAGCTTGCATAGAAGGAATGGAGTCCAGCAGCTGGGGTCAGCATAGCCAACATTATTGGGCATTTTGGGATGATCTTCAGATCTGCATTTTGTCCTGAAGTTTCACAGTGCAGTTCTAATTGGGTAGCCCAATCTTGTAGCCTTTGGCAACCCCACATGTGCTATTTTCCCCTGGCAATTGGTGAAAGTGAATGTAAATAGTGGATTAGTGTGGTCTGAGGTCCATGGAGTGTAATAGGCCAATGTGGCTGTGTTCTAGGTGAGAGTGCAAGATCGAACGGCAAATCCATGTGCCCCCTTCTCAAGATGGGGATAACAAGGGAGAGCCTATTGATGCTAGTCTGTCTTTTTTTGTCTGCTGTTAACTTTTCTTCGTTGTTTTTGAGAAGTTCTCAGGCTCTCTTCAACATCATCCCACCAGGAAAGTAAGTTAACATGAACTGACCTAGCCTAATGTGAATAAAAAGAGTCAAACTCTGTAAAATATTTGAGGAGATTTATTTTGATTCCAGCATGAGTGACCAGTGGCCTGTGACACAACCCTCAGGAGATCCTGAGGACATGTGCCCAAGGTGGTCAAAGCACAGCCTAGTTGTATACATTTTGGGAAACATGAGACATCAATCAACCACATTTAAGATGTAAATTAGTCTGGTCCAGAAAGACAGGACAACTTGAAGCAGGGGACTGTGAGGGGGAGAGGGGTTTCAGGTTATAGGTAGATTTAAAGTTTTTCTGATTGGCAATTGATTGAAATAGTTATTATCAATAAAAAGAAATGTCTGGGTTATGATAAAGTGTTGTGGAGACCAAAGTTTTATCTTGCAGATGAAGCCTCCAGGTAGCAGGCTTCGGAGATAACAGATTATAAATGTCTCTCATAACACTTAAGATCTGTGTTGATATTAAACGCTGGCTGGGTTTTCCTGAATTCCAAAAGGGAAGAGAGTATAAAGAGCCATGTCTGATCCCACTTGCCACCATGGCCTAAATCAGCTTTTCAGGTTAACTTTGGAGTGCCCTGGCCTAGAGGAGGGGTCCA
Source organism: Nomascus leucogenys (assembly GCF_006542625.1). Taxonomy (NCBI): domain Eukaryota; kingdom Metazoa; phylum Chordata; class Mammalia; order Primates; family Hylobatidae; genus Nomascus; species Nomascus leucogenys. The sequence continues at coordinate 39,666,357 of NC_044386.1, read as the reverse complement.
TTCAGATGGTTGGCGGTGGGGCGGTGGGTGGGGGGCTTAGATTTTTAATTTTGGTGTACAGGTTTTATACTTCTTCTCTTCTTTTCCCATTTTAACACAGGTGGCTGAAATTTACCTCATGAATAAAAACTGGGAAATTGTGACATCAAAAATTGTAAATGTAGGGAGAGGTGGAGTAAAAGTGTAGCGTTTTTTAATGCTATCAAAATCAAGTTATCAGGTTATCACCATTGTAAGATTTTTTTTGTAAGCCTCATGGTGTGCATGGTAACCACAAAGCAAAAACCTATAGTAAGTAAAAAAGGATTTTTTAAAAAAGAAATCAAAACATATAAACATAACACTGGAGGAAATTTCTTAATCACAAAGAAAGACCAACAAGAGAAGAAAAAAACAAAGGTTCTACAAAATGACCAGAAAACTATTTAAAAAATGGCAATAGCAAATCCTTATCTATCAATAATTATCTTGAGTTTAAAAGAATTAAATTCTTCCATCAAAAGTCATAGAGTGGCTGAATGAATAAAAAAAAGACCCAATCATATCCTGCCTACAAGAGACTCACTTCATCTGTAAGAATACAACACATAGACTGAAAGTGATATAAATGGAAACCAAGAGAAAGCAGGAATAGCTATACTTAGAACAGGTAAAATAAATTTTAAGTCAAAAAGTGTAAAATGAAACAAAGAAGGTCATTATGTAATGATAAGAGGTTAATTTAACCAAAGGACATAACAAATGTAAATATATACATGCCCACACAAAAGCACCTAAATATATACAGCAAATAGTAATAGATCTGAAGGAAGAGATAGACTATAACACAATAATAGTAAGAGATTGCTATACTTAACTTTTAGCAATGGATAGATCATCCATATAGAAAAATCAGTAAGGAAACACTAGCCTTAGACTATACCTTAGACCAAATGGACCTAACAGACATATACAGAACATTCCTTGCAATAGCCGCAGAATACACATTCTTCTTAAGCACAAAAGGAACATTCTCCAGGATAGATAATATATAATCATATATACGCCACAAAATATGTCTTAACAAATGTAAGAAGGTTGAAATCATATCAAATATCTTTTTTGAACAGAATGATATAAAACTAGAAATCAAGAGAAATTTTGGAAAACTCACAAGCACATAGAAATATTCAATAAAAGATCTAGTCTGTAATCCAGAACTACTGAGTCAAAGCTTCCAACTGTGAGGACTAAGAAGTTTTGTTTTAAAAATTTCTGTTATGGCAAGTTCACTAATATGAAATCTAGCTAGAACTAGTGATAACATTTGGTAGATTTTACCCCAGATTATTCTTTGTGAATAATTTTATTTATTCATTTTATATACAATTATGGGATAATATTGTATATTGTATTTGTATTCGGACAGAACCCGAAGCCCAATTAGCTTAAGCAAATAGGCAGTTTATTGGCTTATGACTGAGAAGTCTAAAGCTGGTTCTGACTTTAATAACTACTCAATCCAGGATGTCTGATATCTTCACCATCTTTATTTGGGAGTTAAGGCCTTTCTTTTCCTTAACCAAGTTCTAGGAAGAAAAGGTCCAGGACTTGTTTTCATTAGCCTGTCTTTCATGATGTACCAAGGAAATGAGTTACCTTAATTTAATCTAATTAACTTTTTTGACCCATGTGGGTTGGAGTCAAAGCACCACTTGAAACACGTGAGATGTTTTTCCCATAGGAAAGGGAAGTTCTATTAGCAGAAGAAGGAGGGGAAAGACATGTGCTGATCAGAAAAAAACAACAGATGTGATTAACACGCACTACACAGTTCTGCTTCCTGCTGTTTTCACTTAATGTTGTATACTCATCACTTTTTCATATCCTCAAAAATTCTTTGAAAATCTGATATTTTATTACCACACAATATTCTACTTTATATGGACAGTCTATTGGTTATCAATTGCTGCAAAATAAATTACCCTCAACAGCGTAAAACAACAAAAAATTTATTTATCCTATAGTTTCTCAGTGTCAGCAATACCAGAGTGGCTTAGCTGGGTAGTTTTGGCCACGTTCTGTCGTGAGTTTGCAGTCAAGCTGTCTGCTAGAGCGAAGATGTTGGTCAAAGGGCACACAATTTCAGTTATATAAGATAAATAAGTCCTAGAGACCTACTGTACAGCATAGCACCTGTAGTTAAAGATACTGTATTGAATACCTAATTTTCTAAGAGCATATATCCTAAGTGCTCTTATCAAAAAATAAAATATAAAATAAAAGAGGCTCCTGCTTTTTGTCTTTCCACATTCTGCCCCAGGCCATCTCCTAGGCCCTGGGAACATCTTTGGCTTGTGCAAGAGCAGCTCAGAAGTGCCAGGGGTTAAAGCCCTTGAGACCAACCCCTGGGAGAATGGTGTTGGAGTATTTGCTCCGCCTTCCATCTTTCAGGTGAGCCATTCAGAGAAAGTCTGTACACCACTCAGAAGTCCTAGCAGAATTGAATATCCATTGCTGACGGCAGGGACCTCTGTAATGCATCCTAACATTAGCTCTCTCTGCTTCCTCATGTCCCTCTCCAAGCTCCCTTGATCTGGTTCCCTAGTAGATCTTTTTAAATAAACTGCTTGCACCTAGTCCTTGTCTCAGGGTTTGAGTTCAAGGAAATACAAAACAAATCACCCTTTAAAAACGTTTTTAAAAATTACATAGCATCAATATTTTAAACAGTTATGTAGCAACCATCTTGTTGAACTAAACTCAAAGTCCCAGAAAAGGGAACAAGGATTCTTTACTGTCATACTAAGTAAATGTAATATTGTGTACATACCCTGTCTTACTGTGTTTTTGAATTAGTTAAAAGCCATCTCCATATTTCCTCTAGTAAACACATTATAGCCAATTGCACAATAGATGCTAACAGAAAACATTACTTTTCAGATATGGAATGTTCTAAGCTATATATTTCAAAGATTGTAAGAGATTTTCCTCCAAGAAAATGAGAGTAATTAAAATCCTCCGTATTTGGCATCGTATTTGCTGGGATGAAGAAGGCCTCCAGCTCTTGGCAGGTCAAGCCATTAAGGAAATCTGTGTGGCCATTTGAACAGGAAGGATTATACACTGACTACAGTTATCACTGGTCCAGAGGTAGAACATGCCAAAACTACTATTCAGGATAATTTTGAACTTGCTGATATGTCAATTTCAGTAAACAGAGTAACAAAGGACGGCCTGGATTTTTCTGGGCTGGTGATGTGTGAGCCCCCAGGATTCTATGCAAGTCCAATTGCTAGAGAAGTGGCTTCAAATCAACTCTAAATTACTTTGGGCATATGGGAGGAGGGGAAGGAAGACGGCTACTCCATTAGTCCTCTTTATCCTCAATTTTTACAAATTGTGTGTATACTTTATGCAGTAGAAATTTACACTACAAATTCTGAATAAATCAACATGCTATCATTGTTTACCATCACTATAAAATGGTGGAAGAGTAAGTCCATTTATTCATGCAGAGATGAAACAGTTTTAAATTTATATTTTAACTTCATTAAAATTCTCAACTTACAAAAAGAACTACTAGCCAATCTCTTAGCCCAGCTGTCTGTTAAAGCACGTGTTTGTTTGGGAACTTAACTGAAAACACAATTCTCAAGGAAATTGGCAGAATTATAACTGTAAGCTTACAGTGACTCAATATATATTAAAAGGTTAAGGTAAAATATATAAGAAAATGCTAATATGTAAACACCGCAAATATTTTAGTAAAGTAGAAAATACTTCTATCATTTAAGGAACCAGTCTAATTTATGTTTAGATTTTTCACATATTGAATTTTGTGGTCAATGACAAATTACTTTTGTTTCTAAAATGAATGACATAATTTTAGCTAAAAGCATAGAAACTTGGGGTTCTAGCAAGCATTTGCATCATTACAGTGACCAATGAAGATATGCTTTTTAGAAAACACTATCTTAAAGAAACTTCTCAGACTTTTATTGCTACTTTCAAGGACACCTTGAGTATCCGAAGACTCTAGATTAAGATCCACTGGTTTGGCTTGCAGATTCTTTCTCTTGGAAATCTGCCTGGGTCATATGGTGCAAATCAAGGCTAGGGCCCTGGTAACCTAACATGATCACCCTCCCAATACCTGACTATCATAAAGATCATAAAACAGCCTCAGAGATGAGTTCATAGCAAAGTCCACTCTAGAGGCAATTCTCTTACAAGTGGATCCTGCAGGGCGATATGTTTGATTAGCATGTATAGACTGAAGTTTCCCTTCGTGAGGTCAGAGTTGGACTGTCTGCTGCTTCTTCCTGTGCTGAGGCCTGATAATAAGCTTGGCAGTAGATCACCAGGAAGCTTTACTTTAAGTTCCAAGACAGAGAATTTTAGATTTTCTGGATTTTCTGCTTTCCAGACTACCCGCCATCCCCATGGAAATGGAAATCCACCCCAAATCCCACCTAAACACACACACACACACACACACGCACACACACACACACGCACACACACACACATGCATGAGCAGAAAATAGACTTATTGATACAGTTTCCTGAGCACAGGCCTACAAAATGCTTTTTCGTTTTTGACATCTAATGATTTAAGATGTGGTTTATACCTAGAGAAGAGCTAAATATCAGGACAAACATTCTCTTCTTTTTCCCAGTCTTTTCTTCTTTCTCATTGAAAAAGCTAAATGCTGAATTCACAATTTTTATAGTGAAGCCAGCTTATCTTTTTTAGATCCTGACACTGAAATTTTTAAGTAGCTGGCTTTAGTTCTTAAAATAAAATTGGTAACTTTTTTCTCCTAACTCACCTTTTTAAAAAACACCCCAAAGGGGATTTCTTTTTGCATTTTGGGCAATTCACTTTAAGATGATAATAATTCAAAAAATGTGTGAATATGTATCTTGGTCAACAGAATAGCATCTGGAATTCCAGCATGCAACCTGTCAGTGTAGCAGAGACATGTGGTTTCTCTGTAACCATAGTGTTTATTTAGTTTTCTTAACTCTGTGGTGGACAAAAGGTCTGTTGCTGTAATTTGATACTGAAAAATTTTCAGGGTTAGCTTTCTTCCTCGTCCCTCCTTTTTTTGTCTCTATTTTATTTTTTTAAGTTTAGAGTCGTGGTATGAGGATTTTTAGGGATATTACTGATATGACTGCCCTAGCAAGAACACTACCATCACAGAGATTCTGCTTTCATCCCAAGGACAACTCTGATGTCTTTCACTTTCTGTACTCTTCCTACTGGTCTTGGGTCCTCAATGGTTAGAAGGTCACTTGCTTTAAAGAGAACTTGATAAAACAGCCAAGAGGGACTCAAAGGTTTGAGCTCTCTGTTTCCCTCTGGTCTTTGTCCCAGCCCCCTCCATATGCTCTTGAGTTTAGCAGGCCTCTGAATTACCAAAGACACAAAGCTAACCAATCTCCACTTTCTCCTCCTCAGAAGGGTCTTCTTTCTCAAGCCTTCTGGACACTTTAGCCCTTTGCAGCAATCTGAAGTTCAGTGACTGATCACAGCTTAATTAATGACAATATTAAGCAACATTGAGCACCTGTGGTGTTGGAGGCACACACTAACTATGTTGCATGCTATCTCTTTTCATCCTCAAGGTAATTGATGTAGAGTATTATTTTAATTGGTGAACCATGAAGCTGAGGTTCTGTAAAGTTCAGTTGCTTGCCCAAGATCATTCAGCTATTAGAGCCTGGATTTGAGCCCAGGCATGTTCAATTTCAGTCTTGAGAGTTAGTTCATTATAGGATACTGCAAGAATGACCACTTTACCCAGGGATTGTAGTATAAGTACCCATATGCAGCATAATAAAGTAGAATAAAATTCTGTGTTCAAGTCTGGACTGTGTCATCGCTTAGGTGTGTAATGGGGGCAAGTCTCCTAACCTTTTAGAGTACCAGTGATTGCTTTACAAAGTGAAGGTCAGTCACATCTAAGGCCCCTCAACACACCAAGGTCCTGGTATTTCCTGATTCTAGACAAATGGAAGAAGGAGGAATTAAACCTGGATTAGGGAAAGATTAAATCATGGAGAGAGGGGAGATCAGGATTTCCTGTAAACTTGGAGGTTTAGCCTGGACACTGCATATGTAGATGAATATATGTCTGAGGCAGAGCGTGGACAAGTCTGACTACATTGCCTAGGATAATTGCCTTTTTGACTTTAGTTGGTGGAGTGAGAGCTGCCTCTTTTTTCTGTAGTTGAGCCCCTGTTCTGAGCTCTTGTTACAAATGTCTCCAAAGCACTCATTCCCCATTTCCTTCTTCTTCTATCCTCTAATGCACCTGGCCTTTATGTGAGGTCCCTACAGGCTCTGTACCCCTCAAATGGGAGGCACAGATGCCTAGGGTGTAGGTTGGGGAGGAAGGAGGGTATGGTTCTCTGGACTTCACCCAGATGGATTCTTCTAGCCATCGAGAGCCAGATCCTTCCATTATTTGGAGTTTCATAAACCTGTGCTGAAGGAGTCCTCTTTTCTCACTTTTCCCAGCACTCCTGGCCTTGTCACCTGAACTTCACATGCTTATGGGTTGCTCTCTGAATGCTCAGATAATAAAAACTATCATTTGTTGAAAGTCTGTTAAAGTCTCAGACATTTTAATAGCAGCCTTAGACAAGTTATCTAACTTTTTTTTTTATTCCTCACCACCCTGTTAGTCAGCTGTCATTATCTCATTTGCTTATAAGGAAATTGTTGCTCAGAGAGTTTAAAAGAGCTTCACAAAGTTATTCAGCTAGTAACAAGCAGAGTAAATGCAGTTTTCCTGCTTGAAATAAAAGCATTGCCCTTCTAAGGCTATTTATCATGAACTTGCTTTCTTAGCTGAAAATGAAAGCACATGCGTTGATCAGATTCAGTGCACGTGTGGTGTCCCCTAACAGAACACTTGAAGTCATGATCATCCTGGATGAACTGGGAGACACAATTACTGAACCACTATTTCACAATGGCCTCTCTTCTTATCTCATTCGTGATCCCTATATGTAGTAGGTCTCAGCTTGCTGCTAGAAAGGAAGCAATATGATGTTATGACAAATGGCGTCATACTGACCAGGCTGCTTTATCTGACTGTCTGGTTTTGTGTTTGTTGTGCTTTCTTTTCCTCTATGGTGTAAACAGTAAAAGACCTCAAATTATGGAGGGCTTCAAGAATTTTCCTGTTCTCCTTATCACTGTTTTTATGTTAAATTTGAGCACATGAGATTGCTAATTGGACAAACACTCTTTTCCTTTTTTCTTGAGCAAAGCACAAAAGTTCTGATTTTTCTATTTGCCTTACCTCATAGGTTGAAAGTCTACTTTCTGCTAATGTAATGCCATGTAATTGTCTGTTTACTTACTTCTCCCGTTTAATAATAGGTTTTTTAAAGGAAAGTTACCAACCCCAAAAGAACTTGTAATTGGTGGGGCATCAGGCTGGGAAAGTTTTAGGATTCCTCTGAAATCACACACCAAGTGGGAATCCATGTGCTTTAGGAGTGAGTAGTCTTCCAATTACCTTCTGTATTACAGAGGAGGCAGGTGGCTCAGGCCTCCACAGGAATGACTTTTAAGCTTGCTAGTCTGGTCACCAAGGTTGCCTTCCCTGAACTGACTCCTGGTTTTTGACCCCTCTGCAGACTGAGTCCTCTGCTTAATCAATTTCCTGTTTTCAGCTTGGGGTCAAGCTCTAACCCCAGGGCTCTGCTTCCTCCTTCTTCTCTGTGGCCCTAGGAAGAGGAAGGCTGACTCCTCAGAGGAGACAGAAACTGTGCAAGTCCAAGGGCATAGGTAGTTGGCTCAGCTCACCTCACTGGGGACACTCACTGAATCTTGAATGTTTGGGAATCTGGGGGCAGAGGAAAGGGTATGGGAGGAAATAAATCCATCAGAACAAAGGGTCTGGTAAAAGAGGCCGTAGCATTCATACTTAGGGCTGGAAAACCTGTGTTCCAGACCCAGTGAAGGAGAGGAAGGGAATGACATCTGTCCTGACATACTGGTCTATGAGAGTACCCTCAGGTCTAACGAGGAATTTTATATGAATTTCCCACCAAGTTAACTTCAGATTTGTTGATTGTCCAAAGCATGAAGCTCTCAAATTTTCCAAGTCATTTCTCCTATTTATTTATTTATGGGCACCTTTTAACACAGGTGGGAAGAAGGGATGTGAACACATCCCAGCCCCGTGCCCAGGCATATGTACTTCCAATATACCACTGCTACTTAACTCAGATCAGTGCAAGTGACCTGTGTGAGCCTGGACAAGTGTCTGAAACTGAGTTTTCTCCTATGTAAGTATGGGAGAAAATACCTGCTTTGTCTTCCTTATAAGGTTGTAGTGAGGATTAAATTGGTTAATATATTTTCTTTTTTTTTTTCAAGTTATTTATCAAGGGATTGAATTTTGCTCATTGTTCTGCAGCCTTTGGGGTCTCTCGGTGAACAAGATAGACAAGGACCCTGCCATCAAGGCCATTTATATTCCAAAGTGCATCAGTATTTTTCATTTTTTAAAGAATGAGGTGACCCTTTGTTCAGTTGTAATCTTACCTAGAAATCCAACGTGTAAAATAAATAAAAAGGAAATGAGAGCAGGGGCTAAAGTTCTGCTTGCTTATCCCAGCTCCAGCTTCCTGGTGGACTTTGGAAGCACAGTTTGGAAACTACAAGACATTTCCTCACCCATGCAAGAGACAAAAATTAAGAACTTGATGACTCCCAAATTTGCAAATACTTTGCAGAGTAGATGCTGTGGGTGCCCACTCAGAACCCCTTTGCTGGCTGGAGCCGTCACTGCACCCCCTCCCTCATCCTACTGCCCTCAGTGTTGGCCACTAGCAGGTCATAACTGTCCCTTTATCCAGAGCTTTGTCCATAGCTTTTGGGGACCTCCTTGTCCAGAGAAGCCATGGGCCACCTCCTTCCCTTGCTTCAAGGTGGAACAATGCTGTGGAGTCCTTCATGCCTCAGGGCTCTCTGTGGGCTAAGGCTGAGGCTGGACTTCAGCTGAGTACACACCTTTGCCTGGCATCTCACCCCACTTTTGCTGCTTCTCTCACTCCATGCAGGTTTCCCCTGAGAACGATCCCTCAGCAAATCCATGACACACCACCCATCTCAGACTACGCTTCTAGGGAATACAACCTAAGACACGCACATCTTATAATTTGTTCCATATGCTCATATATGACATGAAAATAAAGAAGCACAAGGCTGTTGGAAAATCCAAGGGAAAACTCTAAATTGGGGCATGTTACCAATTTCCAGGATGCTGTTCTAATCATCCACACTCACTGTTAAATTCCAACACCAAGATTCCCCAGCATTTGTTAATATTCTATAAACTGTAAAGTGCTGGGCAAATGAAGACCCAGTTTTCGTAGCCATGAGAAACAGGATCAGAAATAGAGTAACTGCCGGGCCAGGTGCGGTGGCTCACGCTTGTAATCCCAGCACTTTGGGAGGCCGAGGCGGGCGGATCACGAGGTCAGGAGATCGAGACCACGGTGAAACCCTGTCTCTACTAAAAATACAAAAAATTAGCCTGGCTTGGTGGCGGGCACCTGTAGTCCCAGCTACTCGGGAGGCTGAGGCAGGAGAATGGCATGAACCCGGGAGGTGGAGCTTGCAGTGAGCCGAGATTGCGCCACTGCACTCCAGCCTGGGCGACACAGCGAGACTCCGTCTCAAAAAAAAAAAAAAGAAATAGAGTAACTGCCTTTGGGCACTGATTACTCTTCCTCTCCTTTCACTAAAGTTCAAGTAACTTGATGGGCAAATGTACTTATTTCAGGATGCTCTCTGAGCTGCCCTGACCTGAGTGTGCAGTGACATAGAGACTACATCAATTTATCCTCCCATAAAGAGACAGAGTGAAATCCTGATAGGATTGAACAATAGATTAGTTGCAAAATATTAGAAAGATTTATGGTTTATAAAAAATTTGTCCAGCTACTTGAAATTGTGTGGTTACAGTTATATTTTAGTTCCATGAAACAAGACAGAAACTTATAAAACATAATAATTTAACCTTTCATAACTTATGTATTTTGAAATAATTTCAATGAAGACAGCATGTGGGTGGGATTATTGTCTGAAGTAAATATTATTTGTATTGCAGCAGGAAACGTGGTGGTGCCCTATGCTTTCTCAACCCTTGAGGCTGGGGAAGATCATGAGTGCAAGCAGGGGTGTGTTTGAGTGTAACAGTTAGCTGAGGCTGGAAATCCCTCTTGATTGCATCTTCCTGAGACATCTTGGAGGAAAAGTGTGAAAGTGTGTATGAGTGAATATATGTGAATGTGTATATGTGTTTACGTGTGTGAGTGTATGTATTGTAAGAGCGGATATATGTGTGAATATGTGTACGTGTGTGTGTGTGTCTGTAAAAATGGGAACTACCAGAATCCAGGACTGACTGTAGAGTCTTCTATCCTCAAGGATTTTCTCTAATACTGCAGGGTGAGTGACTAGTATTGTTTGCTTGGCAAGAGTAAACATCTGGGATGGGGTTAGGGGACTCATGGATGCCTTATCCTACAAGCTATCACAAGCTAGCAAATTGCAGGGCTGGGATTCAAGGTGAAGTCTGCTTTTCAAGAGTCATGCTCCTGAAAAGACTTTGACAGCTTTCATCTGGGAGTTGTCACTTAGGTGTTTTCCTGAATTATATCATGTTGAAGGAAATTCTATGCATTCTCATAAATCTTTACCAGCATCCTCATTGATTACGGTCCTATCATAAAACACATGAAAGAGCATTTGTCTAAAGGGGTGAACAAACAGAGTTGAATGGAGAGTATCTATAAAAGCAGGGCTTGATGAAAGGACACTGACAAAGGATGAAGAGGCACAGAGAGAGAAGGAGTCTTTATACCCTAGGCCTGAGGGGAAAGGAAAGATACAATTCCCAGGGAGGCTGAGTGAGAGCTTCAGGTGAAGGAGAGGCTGCTTGCTGATCATTGTGGCCTTCAGCAGGGGAGTGTGGCCACTGCCAAACCAAAGCCTGGAAAAAAGTGGCCCGATCTCTCCTTCCTCAGTCCCTTCAATCTCCTGCTGGTACTTTCCACTGGCAAAATCAAATCAGAAGCTGAAGAAAAGGACACCCTCATGATGTGGAGCAGGGTGCAAAAGGGTGGAGAAGGGTGGAGAGCAGATTTGGAGGAGAAACAGAGAACATCTGTCCCAGCCGTGCTGGGCTCTCTGTAGGCTGCTGCAAGCATGAGATAAGCGAGCCACTGTCCCTTTCTGGCTTTCTGGAAGAGCACAGTTAGTAACTGGGACAGTGAGGTAAGGACTAGAGCTCTGCTTATAATCATCACCCAGATAGTTACTGTCTTCTATGATGAAGAGCAAATGACAGTTTAAAAACAGTCTAGAAATTGAAATCTTTATACATAATATACATTTTATGCAACAGTAGCCTCTGCACCAAAACCCTAGCATTGATAGGCAATACCATTCTTGTCTCTTTCTCTGACAGGCTCTTGTAAGGGAAATGAAGACCCTGACCTTTATGCTATTCAGCAATGTGGTCTCTTCATAGGTATAAATCATTTCACTAACAGCGTTAAAAGGTGTTTATATTAATGTAGCAATGAAGAAGAGGCATCTTTCCACACTCTATGCCCAACCCATGTGCCACACCAAATTAGTGTCCTGTCATTTCAGAAAGCGGAAAACAATTGGCAACTCTACAAAACATGGTTAACCATGAAACACGATAGTACCCAACATCAGCTGCTTAAATATGAAACCTGAGTCACAGCTCTATGTGTTTGGCAACAGAGTAAACATCACGTATGTGTGTGTATTTGTGTGTGTGATTTTTTTTTTTTTTTCTGAGATGGAGTCTCGCTCTGTCGCACAGGCTGGAGTGCAGTGGTGCAATCTCTGATCACTGCAACCTCCACCTCCCAGGTTCACGCCATTCTCCTGCCTCAGCCTCCCGAGTAGCTGGGACTACAGGTGCATGCCACCACGCTAGGCTATTTTTTTGTATTTTTAGTAGAGACGGGGTTTCACTGTGTTAGCCAGGATGGTCTCAATCTCCTAACCTCGTGATCCACCCACCTCGGCCTCCCAAAGTGCTGGGATTACAGGTGTGAGCCACTGCGCCTGGCCTGTGTGTGTGATTTTAAACACTGAAAACAAAGATAAATGATGAGGGCTCTATGGATCCACTCCTGCATTAGATTATCCCCTTCTCATCTCAGTATGTCCCTATTGTGATGGGAGTAGATGCAGAGTGTGTGCACAAACTAAGTTGGGGATGGTGGGGCTCTCATCACCTTAGTGTCCATAGCCCCTGTTCTGTAGAGGCTGACGACCTCAGAGTGCAGGTCCCAGGAAATCTAGGGGTTCGTCTGACTTGCTGGTTCTCTGACTCCCTGTGAGATTGGCTGCCCAGTGAAAGTGGGTAAGGAATTTCATCTTTAATTCTGCAGCTCAATCTCAACTTAAAACTCTACTTGGAGAATGAGGAAGAATTCAAATAATTTCTTACTGAAATAGAAGTGTGAAAAGAATTGTTTTGGCCAGAAAAGATCTATTGATTTTTTTAAAATCAGCCAAAGGCAAGAAATATGTGGATGAAACATCTTGCAGAGACTATAGGAGCCCATGATTCTAACTTGATTTTTCTAAGAATTTGAAACTAAATTATTTCATTGTAGAAGAAAGAAAATGGTTTATTGACCCTCTATGAGAATCAGTCTTTCAAGGTGAAGGGTTTCTCTAAACAAGGAGCCAAAGCTTGTTTTGGCAGTATTGCTCCCATGTGGGAGTCCCTGGGAAAGTGGGTAGGTGTTAAGGAACCTCCCTTTGCAAAGCAACACTGGACAGAGATGGCATTTACAAGCTCCTCCAAAGCAGGCAAGTAAGAGGAGATAGCAGAGGATGACAGATAGGAGGCAGGACTAGCTTGCAGCTCCTGCTCAGATAGACAGGGCAGCATGTGGAGACTCACATCATGAACTTTTCCTCCAGGAACTACTGCAGGAACATACGAGGAATGCCGAGAGAATCTAAAGAACTAGATCACTGCTGCAGGCTTCCTGAGACACTGAAAAACTATGAGTAGGCTTGCTTTCTCAGCAGGGAAACTCATGGTCTGGGGCAAATTCTGAGCCCTGGGCATCAGCTGCCTGGAAATAAACTCGATGCTACTGGGGAAGCACAGTGGGAATGAGACCAGCCTTTACGACCTGTCAGCTGCATGGGAGCAGGGTGAGGCCTGTGATGCTGGCCTTCCCTCACTTCCCTGGCAACCTGTATGACTCAGGAGAGGCAGCCATAATTCCCTGAGGATCTAACTCCATTGGCCTGGGAACCACACCCCCATCCCCCACAACAGCCACAGCAAGCCCTGCCCAAGAAAGTCTGAGCTCAGACAAGCCTATCCCTGCCCTTACCTGTTGGTCTTTCTCTATCTACCCAGGCAGCGGAAGACAAAGGTCATAATCTCTTGCGAGTTCTATGGCCCTGCCCACCACCTGAGAAACCTGAATACAAACAGGTGGCCCTAGGGCAAGTCTGTATCCTCCCTATATTACCATAGCTGATGTGCTCTTGAAAGCACCACCTCCTGGCTGGAGGCCAACCAACACAAAACCAGTGCACTAAACAAAAATACAACCCAGGACCCTCACAGAGTCCACTTCACTCCCCTGCTACCTGCACCGGAACAGGTGCTGGTATCCACGGCTGAAAGACCTGAAGACAGATCACATCACAGGACTCTTTGCAGACACTCCCCAGTACCAGCCGGGAGCTTGGTAGCTCTGCTGGGTGGCTAGACCCAGAAGAGGAAAAGCAATCACTACAGCTTGGCTCTCAGGAACCCCCATTCCTAGGGGAAGAGGGAGAACACCACATCAAGGGAGCACCCTGTGGGACAAAAGAATCTGAACAGCAGCCCTTGAATCCTGGATCTTCCCTCTGATGCAGTCTTCCCAAATGAGAAGGAACCAGAAAAACAACTCTGGTAATATGAAAAAACAAGGTTCTTTAACACCCACGAAAGATCACACCAGCTCATGAGCAATGGGTCTAACTCAAGACAAAATTTGAATTGCCAGGAAAAGAATTCAGAATGTTGATTATTAAGCTAATCGACGAGGCACCAGAGAAAGGTGAAATCCAACCTAAAGAAATTAAAAAAAATGATATAGGACATGAAAGGAAAGATCTTCGGTGAAATAGACAGCATAAATAAAAAACAATCACAACTTCTGGAAATCAAGGACACATTTAGAGAAATGCAAATACACTGCAAAGTTTCAGCTGTAGAATCAGACAAGCAGATGAAAGAACTTCAGAGCTCAAAGACAAAGCGTTCGAATTAACCCAACCCATCAAAGACAAAGAAAAAAGAATGAAAAGAAGAAAGAAGCCTCCAATAAGTTTGGGACTATGTTAAAAATCCAAACCTAAGAATAATTGGTGTTCCTGAGGAAGAAGAGAAATCTAAAAGTTTGGAAAACATATTTGAGGAATAATCAAGGAAAACATCCCCAGCCTTGCTAGAGATCTAGACATCTAAACAGAAGAAGCTCAAAGGACACCTGGGAAATTAATCACAAGAAGATCATCACCTAGGCACATAGTCATCAGGTTATCTAATGTCAAGATGAAGGTAGGAATCTTAAGAGATGTGAAGCAAAAGCATCAGGGAATCTATGAAGGAAAGCCTATCAGATTAATAACAGATTTCTCAGCAGAAATCCTACAAGCTAGAAGGGATTAGGGTCCCCATTTTTAGCCCCCTTAAACAAAACAATTATCAGCCAAGAATTTTGTAACTAGTGAAACTAAGCTTCATAAATGAAAGAAAGATACAGTCTTTTCCAGACAAACAAATGCTGAGAGAATTTGCCACCAGCAAGCAAGCACTACAAGAACTGCTAAAAGTAGCTCTAAATCCTGAAACAAATCTTCAAAATACACCAAAACAGAACCTCCTTAAAACATAAATCTCACAGGACCTACATAACAATAATACACTGGAAAAAGCATCCCCAAAACAAAAAACAAGGTACTCAGGCAACAAATAGCATGATGAATAGAATAGTACCTGACATCTCAATATTAATATTGAATATAAATGGCTTAAATACACTGCTTAAAAAATACAGAATGGCAGAATGGACAAGAATTAACCAAGCAAGTTTCTGCTGTCTTCAGGAGATTCACCTAACACATAAGGACTCATGTAAACTTAAGGTAAAGAGGTGGAAAAAGATACCCCATGCAAATGGACACCAAAGGGGAGCAGGAGTAGCTATTCTTGTTTTTTTTTTTTAATACTTTAAGTTCTAGGGTACATGTGCACAACGTGCAGGTTTGTTACATATGTATACATGTGCCATGTTGGTGTGCTGCACCCATTAACTCGTCATTTACATTAGGTATTTCTCTGAATGCTATCCCTCCCCCTTCTCCCAACCCCATGACAGGTCCTGGTGTGTGATGTTCCCCACCCTGTGTCCAGGTGTTCTCATTGTTCAGTTCCCACCGATGAGTGAGAACATGCTGTGTTTGGTTTTTTGTCCTTGCGAGAGTTTGCTCAGAATGATGGTTTCCAGCTTCATCCATGTCCCTACAAAGGATATGAACTCATCCTTTTTTATGGCTGCATAGTATTCCATAGTGTATATGTGCCACATTTTCTTAATCCAGTCTATCATTGATGGACATTTGGGTTGTTCCAAGTCCTTGCTATTGTGAATAGTACTGCAATAAACAAACGTGTGCATGTGTCTTTATAGCAGCATGTTTTATAATCCTTTGGGTGTATATCCAGTAATGGGATGGCTGGGTCAAATGGTATTTCTAGTTCTAGATCCTTGAGGAATCACCATACTGCCTTCTACAATGGTTGAACTAGTTTACAGTCCAACCAACAGTGTAAAAGCATTCCTATTTCTCCACATCTTCTCCAGCACCTGTTGTTTCCAGACTTTTTAATGATCACCATTCTAACTGGTGTGAGATGGTATCTCATTGTGGTTTTGATTTGCATTTCTCCGATGACCAGTGATGACGAGCATTTTTCATGTGTCTTTTGGCTGCATAAATGTCTTCTTTTGAGAAGTGTCTGTTCATATCCTTCGCCCACCTTTTGATGAGGTTGTTTTGATTTTTTCTTGTAAACTTGTTTAAGTTCTTTGTAGATTCTGGATATTAGCCCTTTGTCAGGTGGGTACATTGCAAAAATTTTCTCCCATTCTGCAGGTTGCCTGTGCACTCTGATGATAGTTTCTTTTGCTATGCAGAAGCTCTTTAGTTTAATTAGATCCCATTTGTCAATTTTGGCTTTTGTTGCCATTGCTTTTGGTGTTTTAGTCATGAAGTCCTTGCCCATGCCTATGTCCTGAATGGTATTGCCTAGGTTTTCTTCTAGGGTTTTTATGGTTTTAGGTCTAACATGTAAGTATTTAATGCATCTTGAGTTAATTTTTCTATAAGGTGTAAGGAAGGGATCCAGTTTCAGCTTTCTACATATGGCTAGCCAGTTTTCCCACCACCATTTATTAAACAGGGAATCCTTTCCCCATTTCTTGTTTTTGTCAGGTTTGTCAAAGATCAGATGGTTATAGATGTGTGGTATTATTTCTGAGGGCTCTGTTCTGTTCCATTGGTCTATATCTCTGTTTTGGTATCAGTACCATGCTGTTTTGGTTACTGTAGCCTTGTAGTATAGTGTGAAATCAGGTAGTGTGATGCCTCCAGCTTTGTTCTTTTGGCTTATGATTTTCTTGGCAATGCAGGCTCTTTTTTGGTTCCATATGAACTTTAGAGTGGTTTTTTTCCAATTCTGTGAAGAAAGTCATTGGTAGCTTGATGGGGATGGCATTGAATCTATAAATTACCTTGGGCAGTATGGCCATTTTCATGATATTGATTCTTCCTATCCATGAGCATGGAATGTTATTCCATTTGTTTGTGTCCTCTTTTTTATTTCTTTGAGCAGTGGTTTGTAGTTCTCCTTGAAGAGGTCCTTCACATTCTTTGTATGTTGCATTCCTAGGTATTTTATTCTCTTTGAAGCAATTGTGAATGGGAGTTCACTCATGATTTGGCTCTCTGTTTGTTATTGGTGTAGAGGAATGCTTGTGATTTTTGCACATTGATTTCGTATCCTGAGACTTTGCTGAAGTTGCTTATCAGCTCAAGGAGATTTTGGGCTGAGACGATGGGGTTTTCTAGATATACAATCCTGTCATCTGCAAACAGGGACAATTTGACTTCCTCTTTTCCTAATTACCCTTTATTTCTTTCTCCTGCCTGATTGCCCTGGCCAGAACTTCCAACACCATGTTGAATAGGATTGGTGAGAGAGGGCATCCCTCTCTCTCAGGGATCTCAACTCTCCTGTGCCAGTTTTCAAAGCGAATGCTTCCAGTTTTTGCCCATTCAGTATGATATTGGCTGTGGGTTTGTCATAGATAGCTCTTATTATTTTGAGATACATCCCATTAATACCTAGTTTATTGAGAGTTTTTAGCATGAAGCGTTGTTGAATTTTGTCAAAGGCCTTTTCTGCACCTCTTGAGAATCATATGGTTTTTGTTTTTTGTTCTGTTTATATGATGGATTACGTTTATTGACTTGTGTATGTTGAACCAGCCTTGCATCCCAAGGATGAAGCCAACTTGATCATGGTGGATAAGCTTTTTGATATGCTGCTGGATTTATTTTGCCAGTATTTTATTGAGGATTTTTGCATCAATGTTCATCAAGGATATCGGTCTAAAATTCTCTTTTTTGGTTGTGTCTCTGCCAGGCTTTGATATCAGGATGATGCTGGCCTCATAAAATGAGTTAAGGAGGATTCCCTCTTTTTCTATTGATTGGAATAGTTTCAGAAGGAATGGTATCAGCTCATCCTTGTACCTCTGGTAGAATTCGGCTGTGAATCCATCTGGTCCTGGACTTTTTTTTGGTTGGCAGGCTATTAATTATTGCCTCAATTTCAGAGCCTGTTATTGGTGGATTCAGGGATTCAACTTCTCCCTGGTTTAGTCTTGGGAGGGTGTATATGTCCAGGAATTTATCCATTTCTTCTAGATTTTCTAGTTTATTTGCATAGAGGTGTTTGTAGTATTCTCTGATGGTACTTTGTATTTCTGTGGGATCGGTGGTGATATCCCATTTTTTATTGCGTCTATTTGATTCTTCTCTATTTTCTTCTTTATTAGTCTTGCTAGCGGTCTATCAGTTTTGTTCATCTTTTCAAAAACCAGCTCCTGGATTCATTAATTTTTTGAAGGGTTTTTTGTGTCTGTATTTCGTTCAGTTCTGCTCCGATTTTAGTTATTTCTTGCCTTCTGCTAGCTTTTGAATGTGTTTTCTCTTGCTTCTCTAGTTCTTTTAATTGTGATGTTAGGGTGTCAATTTTAGATCTTTCATGCTTTCTCTTGTGGGCATTTTGTGCTATAAATTTCCCTCTACACGCTGCTTTGAATGTGTCCCATAGATTCTGGTATGTTGTGTCTTTGTTCTCGTTGGTTTCAAAGAACATCTTTATTTCTGCCTTCATTTCGTTATGTACCCAGTAGTAATTCAGGAGCAGGTTTTTCAGTTTCCATGTAGTTGAGCGGTTTTGAGTGAGTTTCTTAATCCTGAGTTCTAGTTTGCTTGCACTGTGGGCTGAGAGACAGTTTGTTATAATTTCTATTCTTTTACATTTGCTGAGGAGAGCTTTACTTCCAACTATGTGTTCATTTCTTTTTACTTGTTTTTCTCTAAACTTCTCTTCTTGCTTCATTTTATTCATTTAATCTTCAAACACTGATACCCTTTCTCCCACTTGATCGAATTGGCTACTGAAGCTTGTGCATGTGTCACGTAGTTCTTGTGCCATGGTTTTCAGCTCCATCAGGTCATTTAAGGTCTTCTCTGTTTATTCTAGTTAGCCACTCATCTAATCTTTTTTCAAGGTTTTTAGTTTCTTTGTGATGGGTTGGAACATCCTCCTTTAGCTGGCAGAAGTTTGTTATTACTGATCTTCTGAGGGCTATTTCTTTCAAGTTGTCAAAGTCATTCTCCATCCAGCTTTGTCCCATTGCTGGCGAGGAGCTGCATTCCTTTGGAGGAGTAGAGGTGTTCTGATTTTTGGAATTTTCAGATTTTCTGCTCTGGTTTCTCCCCATCTTTGTGGTTTTATCTACCTTTGGTCTTTGATGGTGGTGACCTAGAGATGGGGTTTTTGTGTGGATGTCCTTTATGTTTGTTAGTTTTCCTTCTAACAGTCAGGACCCTCAGCTGCAGGTCTTTTGGAGTTTGCTGGAGGTCCCTTCCAGACCCTGTTTGCCTGTGTATCACCAGTGAAGGCTGCAGAACAGCAAATATTGCAGAACAGCAAATATTGCTGAACAGCAAATGCTGCCTGATCCTTCCTCTGGAAGCTTTGTCTCAGAGGGGCACCCAGCTATATGAGGTGTCAGTCGGCCCCTATGGGAGGTGTCTCCCAGTTAGGTTACTCAGGGGTTCAAGGACTCACTTGAGGAGGCAGTCTGTCTGTTCTCAGATCTCAAATTCCATGCTGGGAGAACCACTACTCTCTTCAAAGCTGTCAGACAGGGACCTTTAAGTCTGCAGAAGTTTCTGCTGCCTTTTGTTCAGCTATGCTCTACCCCAGAGGTGAATCCTACAGAGGCAGGCAGGCCTCCTTGAGCTACGGTGGGCTCCACCCAGTTTGAGCTTCCAGGCCCTTTGCTTACCTACTCAAGCCTCAGTAATGGCAGACACCCCTCCCCCAGCCTCGCTGCCACCTTGCAGTTTGATCTCGGACTGCTGTGCTAGCAGTGAGCAAGGCTCCGTGGGTGTGCGACCCTCCAAGCCAAGTGTGGGATATAATGTCCTGGTGTGCAGTTTACTAAGACAGGTGGAAAAGTGCAGTATTAGGGTGGGAGTGTCCCGATTTTCCAGGTACTGCCCCAGTGAGATGAACCCAGTACCTCAGTTGGAAATGTGGAAATCACTCGTCTTCTGCATTGCTCACACTGGGAGCTATAGACTGGAGCTGTGTCTATTCGGCCATCTTGGAACCAGATCCCAGGAGTAGCTATTCTTATATCAGACTAAACAAACTTTAAAGCAGTGGCAGTTAAAAAAGACAAAGAGGGACACTATACAGTGATAAAAGGACTAGTTCAACAGGATAATAATCACAAT
This sequence comes from Nomascus leucogenys, assembly GCF_006542625.1. Taxonomy (NCBI): domain Eukaryota; kingdom Metazoa; phylum Chordata; class Mammalia; order Primates; family Hylobatidae; genus Nomascus; species Nomascus leucogenys. The sequence goes on along the minus strand of NC_044386.1, from coordinate 39,646,175 downwards.
TCTAAATATATATGAACCTAACACTGGAGATCCCAAATTTATAAAACAATTACTACTCAACCTAAGAAATGAGATAGATGGCAACACAGTAATAGTGGGGGAATTTAATACTCCACTGACAGCACTAGACAGGTCATCAAGACAGAAAGTCAACAAAAAAAACAATGGACTTAAACTATACCTTAGAGCAAATGGGCTTAACAGATATTTATAGAACATTCTATCCAACAACTGCAGAATATACATTCTATTCATCAGCACATGGAATATTCTCCAAGATAGACCACATGATAGGACACAGAACAAGTCTCAATAAATTTAAGAAAATCAAAATTGTATCAAGTACTCTCTCAGACCACAGTGGAATAAATTGGATATCAACTCCAAAAGGAACCCTCAAAACCATTCAAATAGATGGAAATTAAATAACCTGCTCCTGGATGATCATCAGGTCAACAAGGAAATCAAGATAAAAATTTAAAAAATGTTCGAACTGAACCACAATAGTGACACAACCTATAAAACCTCTGGGATACAGCAAAAGTCGTGCTAAGAGGAAAGTTCATAGCATTAAATGCCTACATCAAAAAGTCCAAAAGAGCACAAATAGACAATCTAAGGTCACGCCTCACAGAACTGGAGAAACAAGAACAATCCAAACCCAAACTCAGCAGAAGAAAAGAAATAACCAAGATCAGAGCAGAACTAAATGAAATTGAAACAATAAAAACAATACAAAAGATAAATGAAACAAAAAAGAATTTCTTTGAAAGATAAATAAAATTGATAGATCATTAGCAAGATTAACCAATAAAAGAAGAGAGAAGGTCCAAATAAGCTCAATTAGAAACAAAACGGCAGATATTAGAACTGATACCACAGAAAAACAAAAGTTTATGCAAGGCTACCATGAACACCTTTACATGCATAAACTAGAAAACCTAAAGGAGATGGATAAATTACTGGAAATATACAGCCCTCCTAGATTAAAACAGGAAGACATAGAAACTCTGAGCAGAGCAATAACAATCAGCAACATTGAAATGGTAATAAAAACATTGCTAAAAAAAAGTCCAGGGTCAGATAGATTCACAGCTAATTCTATCAGACATTCAAAGAAGAATTGGCTCCAATCCTGTTGACACTATTCCAAAAGTTAGAGAAAGAGGGAATCCTCCCTAAATCATTCTATAAAGCCAGTTAACATCCTAATACCAAAACCAGAAAAGGACATAACAAAAAAAGAAATCTACAGACCAATATCCCTGATGAACATAGATACAAAAACACTCAACAAAATAATAGCTAACTGAATCCAACAGCATATCAAAAAGATAATTTAGCATGATTAAGTGGGTTTCATATCAGGGATGCAGGGATGGTTTAACATCCAGAAGTCAATAAATGTAATATACCACATAAACAGAATTAAAAACAAAAATCACACGATTATTTCAATGGACACAGAAAAAAACATTTGACAAAATCCAGCATCCCTGTATAATTAAAATCTTCAGCAAAATCGGCATAGAAGGGACACAACTTAAGGAAATAAAAGCCATCTATGACTAACCCACAGCCAACATAATACTGAATGGAGAAAAGTTGAAAGCATTTCCCCTGATAACAAGGATGCCCACTCTCACCACTTCTATTCAACATACTACTGGAAGTCCTAGCCAGAACAATCAGACAAGAGAAAGAAATAAAGGGCATCCAAATTGGTAAAGAGGAAGTCAAACTGTCACTGTTTGCTGATGATATGATCATATACCTAGAAAAATCTAAAGACTCCCCAAAAACTCCTAGAACTGATAAATGAATTCAGCAAAGTTTCAAGATACAAAATTAATGTACACAAGTTAGTAGCTCTGCTATATACCAACAGTGACCAAACTGAGGATCAAATCAAGAACTCAACCCATTTTACAATAGTTGCAAAAAAAAAAATTACTTAGGAATATATCTAACCAAGGACGTGAAAGACCTCCACAAGGAAAACTCAAAACTCTGCTGAAGGAAATCATAGATGACACAATCAAATGAAACACGTCCCATGCTCATGGATGAGTACAATCAATATTGTGAAAATGACCATACTGCCAAAAACAATCTACAAATTCAATGCAATTATCATCAAAATACCACCATCATTCTTCACAGAACTAGAAAAAAACAGTCCTAAAATTCATATGGAAACAAAACAGAGCCTGCATAACCAAAACAAGACTAAGCAAAAAAGAGCAAATCTGGAGGTATCACATTACCAGACTTCAAATTATACTACAAGGCCATAGTCACCAAAACATCATGGTACTGGTATAAAAATAGGCACACAGAGCAATGGAACAGAATAGAGAACTCAGAAGTAAACCCAAATATTATAGCCAACTGATCTTTGACTAAGCAAGCAAAAACATAAAGTGGGGAAAGGACACCCTATTCAACAAATGGTGCTGGGATAATTGGCAAGTCACGTGTAGAAGAATAAAACTGGATCCTCATCTCTCACCTTTTACAAAAATCAACTCAAGGTGGATCAGAGACTTAAATGTAGGACCTGAACCCGTAAAAACTCTAGAAGATAACATCGGAAAAACCCTCCTTGACATTGGCTTAGGCAAAGAATTCATGACCAAGAACCCAAAAGCAAATGCAACAAAACAAAGATAAATAGATGGAATTTAACTAAACTAAAAAGCTTCTGCACAGCAAAAGAAATAATCGGCAGAGTTGGCAGAGTTAACAGACAACCCAGAGAGTGGGAGAAAATCTTCACAATCTACACATCCAACAAAGGACTAATATCCAGAATCTACAAGGAACTCAAACAAATCAGCAAGAAAAAGACAAACAATCCCATCAAAAAGTGGGCTAGGACATGATTGGACAATTCTCAAAGGAAGGTATACAAATGGCCAACAAGCATATGGAAAAATGCTCAATATCACTATTATCAGAAAACTGCAAATCAAACCACAATGCAATGCCACCTCCCTCCTGCAAGAATGGCCATAACAAAAAAGTCCAAAAATAATAGATGTTGTCATATATGCGGTGAAAAGGGAACGCTTGTACACTGTTGGTGGAAATGTAAACTAGTACAGCCACTATGGGAAACAGTGTGGAGATTCCTTAAAGAACTAAAAGTAGATCTACGGTTTGATCCAGCAATCCCACTACTAAGTATCTACCCGAGGAAAAGAAATCATTATACGAAAAAAATACTTGCACGTGCATGTTTATAGCAGCACGATTTGCAATTTCAAAAATATGGAATCAGCACAAATGACCATCAACCAACAAGTGGATAAAGAAAATGTTATATATATACACCATGGAATACTACTCAGCCATCAGAAGGAATGAAATAATGGCATTTGTAGCAACCTGGATGGAATAGGAGACTATTATTCTAAGTGAAGTAACTCAGGAATGGAAAGCCAATCATTGAATGTTCTCACTCATATGTGGGAGCTAAGCTATGAGGACGCAAAAGCATAAGAATGGTATATTGGACTTTGGGGACTTGGGGGAAAGGGCAGGAGGTGGGTGAGGGATAAAAGACTACACGTTGGGTACGGTGCTCAGGTGATGGGTGCACCAAAATCTCAGAAATCACCCCTAAATAACTTATTCATGTAACCAAACACCACCTGCTCCCTGAAAACCCACCGAAATTAAAAATAAATTTAAAAAAACAGACAAGTAAGACAAAAGGATCAAAAAGCTCTATGTTTTGAACACAGACTGTCCCAGCCTGACTTTGTTTTTAGAAATTGCCTTGTTTCTCTTCAACAGACTGTACTTTTTAGCATGCACAATAAACAAGTGCTCAGGCCGAGATGCAAGGGAAAGGGATCCTAAGAGTTGGCAAACAATACATGGACATGCACGTTGTTAAAAAAAAAACAAGGAAGCCGAGCCTGTGCTCATAGACCCAGGAATACCAAGCAGTGACTGCGCCGAGTTCCACAGGCAGACAATGGGTCTTCTCAGCTTTCATTTCTGGCAGTTCCGCTTGGGGAGAGGGATGTAGCTCCTCCTGGCAGTCAAGATGTTACAAGAATAATGTGCCCCATATTCTTGAGGAAATATTTTAAGAACGTGTCTGTAGTTTGTCTTTTGGGGTTTCTTAGCAAGTAATCAGAAAGTCAGCATGTTGATAGTTTAAGGCTAGTTGATTTTTATTTTCATGACTCTGTAAATGGTACAATTTAAAAAAAAAATGTGGAGGCTTAAAGTACCAGTTTTATTTAATGGAAAAGCTGGATGGAAGAAAGATGTGTGGATTAAACGCCAAAACACAGCTTCCTTGTCTTTTCTTCTACAAATTGAGTTAATTCATTTAGCTACTCAGAGTTTAAAAATAGCCAGTGGAAACTTAGCTGGGCCTGCTTGAGACGGAGGAAGGCAGGGAGCCACTGCCACTGGTCAAAGGCAGGTAGGGAAGTTTGCAGGAGGTCATAGACTACATTGGATTTGAGTGTCTCTAAATGGAGAATGGGATGGGAGTCAAGCCCCTAAACACATACATTAAGGAAGTACATGATTTGTAGCTCTGGTGAAACAGATAATTGAATTGGGCAGAGTTTCTGGCTGCCTTGTAAGCTCGGTCTGGCTTGACCATGTGACCCTGATGAATAATAAATTGGCAGAACAATGAGATCTATTGACATATCCAAGCTAGTTTTGAGTTCTGCTAAAAGCAAAATCAAACTATTTCTATTGTAGTACTGATTTACAGAAGAAATACAAATATATTTAAAACAGGTTTTACAAAACTATTTAACATACAGACCTCTTTTAAGGGGAATAGTTTATGGATTTCCACCACTGACTTAAATTTCTTTTACTATATGATAATCTCTCTTTCTTTTCTTTTTTTTTTTTTTTCTTGTACTTATTGAGTAATAAGCCCTCAATTGAGGGCTCATTGAGATTCTTGGATCTTGAGTTTCTAGAATTTGGAAAAGTGTTAGCCATTATTGCTTCAAATATTTTTCTGCCCCCATCCCATCCTGGTTAATCTAGTAACACATATAATTAGCTTGCATGAAGTTGTTCCATGGCTCACTGATACTCTGTTTCTTTTTATTTTTGAGTTTTTTCTCTTTTTTAGGGATCATTGTCCTGCACAATCTGATGTCCCATGTGTCTTACATTTTTTCCTGCTTTCCAGTTACTTCCAACAGGTGGATAAAATTGGTCCCTGTTAATTCATCCTAGCTGGAAGTGGAACCAACAAGAGCCACTTCCAAAACCTCTCTCAAAAGATTAAGGAAGCTTTCTTATTCCAAAAACCCTCTGGAAATGTCTTCTTCAGGTTCATTGACCACTTAAGGTCATGTGTTTACCCTAAATCTATAATTCCTGCAAGATAGGACTGTGATTTTTAAGCAGGCTTGAACTACCTGTGCCACTGCTAGAGTTAGAGGTAGAGTTAGCTGTTCTGTAAGTCAGCTTCTCACCTAGAGCAATAGTGACATTGTGGGCTGGATAATTCTTTGGTGTGAGGGGCTGTCCTGTGCACTGTAGTATATTTAGCAGCGTTCCTGTCCTCTACTCATGAGTTGCCAGAAGTTGCCTATCTATATTGTGACAACTAAAAACGTCTCCAGACATTGCCAAACATCCTGGGTATAGGGGCAAAATAGCTCCCAGGGGAGACCCCTTGTTCTAAGTATGTAGGCTTCATGGAGGTGTGAATACCAAATAAATATGGAGTTGTTACCAACAGAAGGGGAGGCAACCACAGTATCCATTGCAATATACAAGCATCATATTTTATGGCAAAAGACATTTACAAATTATTTTGATATATATTTGGAGTAACGTATAATCCTTAGGTACTAATAACAAGCAAGTTAAAGATAGCTAAGAGAATCAAATTAGGTACATATACAAAGGCACAGTGTGAAGTATAAAACCCTAAACACTTAGTGGTACAAAAAGTGAAAACCCTAAACACATACTATGTATGTGTACCTAAGTTGATCTAATTTGTACACCATTCCATGTTTCATGTTATGATTAGGGTAGATGGTAGTGAAGATAACACCTGATAAATTTAGGACCTAAAGAACATTTAGGGGAACTTCATCATTTTGTAATAAGCACCACCCTGTGTGGTGAGCATTCTTCCAGGTATAGCTACAGGTACCTGGAAGGCATATTGGGAGAAGATAAACAGTGACCATTTTGCCTGAGACCTTGAGAAGACTGCCCATCTGCTCTCTCTGATGTTAGACTCACTAGGGATAGATAAAGAATGAAATATTGGCTGTCTAAAATGCAGTTGCTGAAGCCTTTAAAATTCAATGGTGGTATCATTAGGATTTATCTATTCTTTTGAAACTATTACCTTTTAATGAAACTATTACATGTAGAGCACTTAGTTTACAAAAGGACTTTTCAAATAATTATCTTGTTTAATGGGCAAAGTCCTTGTGACTTGGTTAATATTAATATTATTTTCCTTTTAGACTTGTGGAAATTGAGTGTCAAAGGCTTTAAGCAACTTACCCAAGGTCACACAGAAGGTAAACAAAAGAGCTGGATTTTGATACCAGATCTGAACGCTGTCATTCCAAGTCGCATTTTTTCCCTCTTCAATCTACTTTTTTAGGCTGATAGACCATGATGCATTCTTTCTAAATTAAGGAGTGGGGAAATTTGCTGTTTGCAAAATTACTAGCTCTGAATCTCTAGATGCTCCAATGCAACCTTCAGGGTCAAGCACTTTGGCAGTGCCAAATAGTCTGTTTCTGACTAGTGTAGACAAGCATTTAGACAGCACATAACTAGCTTTGTGAGTGTTCCTTACACAAAACACCTGCCACCAACCCTCTCTGGCCATCAGTGTCCTGTCTCAGAGAAGCACAGCTTCTTTGTCATAGACCCTGGGCAATTTTTAAGCACAGGAAAAAGCTTTGCTACTTCAAGGCTGGTCCTAAGACTAGCAGTGTTGATATCACCTTTGTTAGAACTGAAGAATTTCAGGCCATAGCACAAACCTACTTAATCAGAATCTGCATTAACAAGCTCCCTGTGTGATTCATATACACATTAAAGTTTGAGAAACACTGTATTAGATACAGGTTCCCTATGTGACTTCTCAAAGTCCTCTCCAGTCTAGTGGTTCTTTGACCCAATGGCAAATGATCTGGGCAATTTTGATAATTCTGATGGGGTGTGCCTAATCACATTAGTGATGTTATGGCTTTTGCTAAGGCTGTTATAGATGGTATCAACACACAAGATCTGCCTTAACATACCATGAAATCATGCAAGGTATTTGTCTCTGAAGATCCCAGGGGCATGAGCACATTAGACAGGCACAGGCTGGACATGAATACCACCCAGGAGCATGGCTCCTAGTGCCAGATGCATTACGCTTATACTATCCACAGTGATTAATTAGGTGGCTATAAATTGTGATGTTTTAATGAGTGATACTTTTAGATCTTCATAGGTAACTGCTTTTATTCTGTAACCTCTAAGGAACGTAGATATTATCTCATAGACTGATGATAATGATGGGTCCAAAATTTGATTTTCAAATTTGTCACCTACTAGTTACTAAATACAAAAAAATCTGATTTTTCCAGGCCTCATTTTCTGTAAATTGAAAAGATTAGACTGATAATCTAATCTAATCTTGTTGTAATCCATTAAAACAAACTCACCTGTGGCCAGACAGAGTTAGAGTGATAATCTATTTTTACAACAGCTATAAAGCATGATCGCATGTACACTGTGTATCATTTTATGATAATTGACCAATTAGACCATAAAAATGGTGAACCTAAACTGACAGGGACTTGGAAAGGAATTTGAAAGATTGCTAAGAATACTCTTCCAGGATAATTTAAGTGATAACCACAAACTGAAAGATGGAGGCCACCAGGACTTGCTGAGACAGCTTGTGACTGAAAACTGTTGTTTGAGCTTGATTCATGTGCTCAAAGTTCAGAGCCTTAAAGGGACACTTCCCCTAAAGAAACAGAAAACAATATAACATTTAATTCCGCTTCTGGAGGAGGCCAGAGCCTATCTAGACAAAACTGAGCTTTGCTAGTTCAGCTTCTTTATTTAATGAAGGTTCAGCGATTATGGCATGTATTATCAAGCAAAATCTTTCTATTGAAAGCACCAGGAACTTATTCTTTCAAAACAATATTTAACTGTAGAATATATAAAAAATACAGAAAATAATAACTAGATACCCATATCTATTGAATTAATAAATATTAACATTTTGTGATACTTCCTTTAGATTCTTCATTTTTTCTCTATGGAAATTAATTATATCTACAGTTGAAGTCACACTCATTCTTACATCCACCCCAAAACTATGATTTTAAAGTAGTTTGTATTATTCCCTTGAATATTTTTGACACTTTTACACATATTTATGTATCTGAAATAATGCATACAATCATTTTGATTTAATTTTTCAAGGATGCGATTTGTAGCACATGCTAAATTCCCTCAAGCCACTGGATTTTAGGGAACCTGTAGGGGACAGTTGCATGAATGCTGCCAGGTCCCCTTCAAGCAATTTTCAGTGAATCTCTGCTCTTCTACATCAGAGTTTTGCCTGAAGACCTGGAGGTTCCTTGGCTGCACAGGCACAGACTACAACTGTGGAGGAGTAATACCAGGAGCAACCTTGCACTAATGAGCAGCAGAGTCAAGGGATAAATTTTCCAGGCTCTTGTTCTCTTCATGAAAATTTATGAGGCACAGTCCATGCTATTCCTTGGAGATCCCAAAGCAGGATAGTATCATAGTTGCTCAAAGAGGTAACAAACACAATAAAACATTCTGTATTTGCCTTACTTCCTTCCTTGCCTCACTCTGTTTGCCCCTTTGCTCTGTTTCCTGGGATCACTTCCCAAATAAACCACCAAGTCCATATCTCATTACTGAATTCTCTAATTAGCTCAAATACTTTGGTTACAAATCATTGAATTTTACTGCAGTGTGGTCCAAAAATGTGGTATGATTGTTACTGATGATTTCTGTTTATTGAGACTGGTTTTGCCACCTAGTACATGACTAACTTTTGCTAAATGTTTCATGTTTGTTTGAGAAGAAGGAGTATTCTCTAATTATTGAGTGCAGACTTCTATATATGTCTACAAATCAAATTTGTTAAAATTTTGGTTAAAATCTTCTATTAGGTTTTTGTCTTCTTGATAAATTTCTGAAAGAAATGTGTAGTTGTAGATTTATCATTGTTTCCTTTTCAGTCTGTCAGTTTTGATTTTTATATTTTGAGGCTATATTAAGTGCATATAGCTTCAGGGTGGGTATATATTTATCTGAAATAATACATTTTCTCCTAATGTATTTTGTCTTCTACTAATATAATTCACTCAGTATTTTTTCTGTTCTAACTTTTCTCATCCACTTTCTCTCAAACTTTCTCATGTAGTTATGATTTAATGTGTCTCTTGTGATTGTTAATCCAGAAAAATGATGAGACAAGTCTCAATCATTTTAGCAAGTTTGTTTGCTGAAGTTAGGGATGCACGCCTGGGAGACAGGTCTATATGCCTTTCTCTGAAGAAAGGGGAAAGAAAGGCTGTGATATTGAGAAGTACACAATTTTTATGTAAGAAGAGGTAGGGAAAAATAGTTATTCATGCCTTTGGCTCAGTGAATCTTCATTTTTTTTTTTTTTTTACATAAAATGACATGAACAAATGGGGCAGAGGAAAAATGCAGGGAAAACATAGACAAGATGGGGCAGGGGAACAATCAGATGTGCATTTGTGTCTGGTGGACTAGGAGTGACTGCACCTATAAAGATAAGCTATCAATTTACATGGCCATGGTGGAATTTTAACAGAAACACCTTAAAAGATCTTGCAGCTCACTAGGAATTTCCTTGTGGGAAAAGTGTGGGGGAGGCGTGTAGCTTTTCATCTTGTAGTCACCTTATTTAGGAACCAAAATGGTGAGGCAGGTTTTCGTGACCCAGTTCCTAGTTTGACTTTTCCCTTTGGCTAAATGAGTTTGGGGTCTCAAAATTTAATTTTCTTTCACATGATGAACACACAGTTGGACTTTTTTTTGTTTTGTCAATTTTATGAATTACTGTATGTTTCACTAGGAATTCTGATGAATTTATATTTATTATAATTATATTTCTATTGCTTACATTCTGTTGTGTTTCTATTTGGCAGGCATTTTTTCCTCTCTGTGTCTTTTTTTCTCCTTAATATTATAGGGGTCAGCAAACTATTTTATATAAATAAAGTTTTTATTTTTCTCCTTAATATTATAGGGGTTGTCACCAAACTATTTTATATAAATAAAGTTTTATTGGAACATAGCCACACTCATTCAATTATATATAGCACATAGCTGCTTTCATACTACAATGGTAGACCTGTATAGTTGCAACAGAAATTATATGGTCTGTAGTGACTAAAATATTTACTATTAGGACATTTCAGAAAAATTGTCAACTCCTGTTGTAGTGGATTCAAGCATTTCTTGTCTCTTTTCCTTTGAAATTAGAGATTGTAATTTTATTCCTATAATAGTTACCTTTACATTAAAAAAAGAAATCAGGATCTTTTTATCCAAAAACAGTTTGTCTTGATGGAGGGCATCTGGCTATTTTGGGGAAAATATTCCTGACCTTCTTTTGACTAAAAAGCTGCCTGCCTGCTATACCAGCAAAAAATCACCATGTACCCCTCGTCTCTACTAAAAATACAAAAATTAGCCAGGCATGGTGGCATGTGCCTGTAATCCCAGCTACTCAGAAGGCTGAGGCAGGAGAATTGCTTGAACCTGGGAGGTGGAGGTTGCAGTGAGCCATGATCGCACCACTGCACTCTAGTCTGGGCGACAGAGCAAGACTCTGTCTCAAAAAAAAAGAAAAAATCACCATGTACCAACCTGTCCAAACTTATCCATGGACGGCACTACCGGGAAAACAGGAGTTCTGATACTTGCCTTGCTCTGAATGTCTGCTTGTCACCTGCTTAAGGTTATCGACTGTGATTCCGGGAATCATTGTTGTACATGACCCCCGTGACTCTGTGGTTTCTCTACTGGATTAACAATGATAGCCATAGGGTTTTTTTTTTTTTCCTTACTGGAGTGACAGCCCTGTGTAAAGTTACAAAGTTACAGTCGACGAGAGCTTGCAGAAAACCACAAGGCCAAGACGAGGAGTGATACGAAGGAGTGGAAGTCCCCAAGGCACTATAGAATCTTCCATGACTCAGTTACTAATCACAAGCACCTCGCTGTAGCTGTACATTGAACCTTGATATCTTCAGGTCTTTGGAATGTTTAAGTCTCCTGAGGATTTTTTTTTAATACAAATAAAATCTGGCTTAAAAAAAAAAAAGAAAAGGAAACAGGCCAGGTGTAGTGTCTCATGCCTATATTCCAAGAACTTTTGGAGGCCAAGGTAGGAGGATCACATGAGGCCAGGAATTTGAGATCAGCCTATGCAACACAGCAAGACTCCACCTCTACAAAAAAATAAAAAATAAAAAGTGAAAAAGCATACCCATAAAAAGCCAAAAGTTAATATATCTACATTTTTGTGAACAGAACAATGAACTTCAGAACTCTTTAGTTCTAATCATCTTCTCCACTTTCCATTTTTGTTTAATATTTTAGTTTCATCTCATTAAAATTCTTCTTTCTAGTAGCCATTATTATTGTTGTTTTTCAATAGCCAATTTTTATTTACTCAAATATTTACCAAATTATTTGATACATACTGGTTTTTTATACCCAACTCTTTTCTTTTCAGTTGAATTTCCTCTTTCTAAAGTACTTCCTTTATATAACAGTTCTTTCAAGAACCATTTGAAAATCCATACTGCTCATTGCATATGGCATACACATTCAGATTTATTTTATTTTATTTTATCTCGATATTTTTCCTCAATACTCTGGAGATATTATTATATTATTTTGGGATCTTTATTTTTTTTCTATTGAGAAGTCAGCTTTAGTCTAACGGTCACTTTGTAGGTAATTGGTATTTTCATTCTAGCTGCTGTTAAGATTTTTTTCATTATTTACGGTGTTTTACAGTTTTATTCTGATGTGTCTAGGTGTGAATTAATTTTTATTTGTTTAGCTTAGTGGTGAATGCTGCCAGCTCCCCTTCAAGCAATTTTCAGTGAATCTCTGCTCTTCTACATGAAATTCTTATATTTGAGAATTAAGAAATGAAATTCTTATATTTGAGAATTAAATTCTTTCACTGATTCTGAAAAATTCTCATCAAATACTACCTCTTCCCCAGTTAATCTATTTCTTCCTTTGTAACTTTTCTAGATATATATTGTCTGATATCCTCTATCTCAATAGTTAATTTCATAGGATTCATGAACACTAATTCTATCCAACACAAACTCCCACAAATTTCTTCCTCAATATCCTGCAAATGTTTCAATATATGCAACTCTACTTATTTCTTTTCTTTTTTAAATTAAAATAAAAATTTGTAGAGACAGAGTCTCACTACGTTGCCTCAGGTGGACTGAAACTTCTAGGCTCAAGGGATTCTCCTGCCTCCGCCTCCTGAGTAGTTTGGGACTACAGGCACATACCACCTCTCTTCTTATTTCTTTACTTCGGTTTCACATAGGCATTAAGACACAGGTTTTGGTATGAAACTTATGTTTACTTTTCTGTTTTATTCATACTATATATTCCCAATCTCAGTTTTAGATTCGAACAGATGCTAAATGGAGAAAAAAAAGAGTATATACCACTTACGGTTGTTGTGAGGACAAAATAAGATAACACACATAACACTTAGTTGGGTGTGTGGCATAGTAAGCACTCAATATAATGGAATAATGAAAACAGTTATTATCCTCTACTCAAGATAAATTTTCACACCTATGTTCACTGTCCATCTCCTCTGTAATTTTCAATATTTACTTTTTCCTCTAGTATTTTCAGCTTCTTTCCCTCTACTGGATCCTACCTCATAGGTTATAAAAATATTCTCTTTGTCCAAAATAAAAATTTCTGTCTCTACCCTGAGGTTTCCCTTCAGTTTCCACACTTAAAAAAAAATCTTCCTCCATGGCTCACGCCTGTAATCCCAGCACTTTGGGAGGCCGAGGCGGGTGGACCATGAGGTCAAGAGATCGAGACCATCCTGGCCAACATGGTGAAACCCCATCTCTACTAAAAATACAAAAAATTAGCTGGGCGTGGGAGCACGTGCCTGTAGTCTCAGCTACTTGGGAGGCTGAGGCTTCCCGAGTATATACTACACTTTGCATATCTATCCACCCACCGGTGAACATTTGGGTTGGATCCATGTTTTAGCTATTGTGAATAATCCTGCTATGACCATGAGTGTACAAATATCTCACTGAGACTTTGCTTTCAATTATTTTGGGCATATACACAGAAGTGAAATTGCAAGATAATATGGTAATTCTATTTTTAACTTTTTGAGCACCAACCATACTGTTTTCTACAGGCAGCTGCAACATGTTACATTACATTTTACTGTGCACAGGAGTTCCAACTTCTCCACATCCTTGCCAACACTTGTTATTTTCTGTTTTGTTTTGTTTATGATGGCCATCCTAGTGGATGTGAGGTAGTTCAACATAAGTTTTTATTTCATGTGGGTAAATACCTAGGAGTGGGATTGCCGGACTATATGGTACATCTATATTTAAATTTATATTAAATTGTTGAGCCATTTTTCAAAATGAAGTTACCATTTTACATTCTGTCTAGTAATATTGAGAGTTTTAGTTGCTCTGTAGCTTTGTCAGCACTAGATATCCTCCTACAAAATTTTAGCCATTCTAGTAAGAAAATGGTAGTATCTTATGGTGGTTTTAATTTTTATTTTCCTAATAACAAATGATTTTGAACTTCTTTTCATGTGCTTATATGCCATTTGTATTTGGATCTCTTCTCCAGTCACATGTTCAAATCTTTTGCCTATTTAAAATTGGGTTGTTTTTACTATTATTTGATTTCTTAATATTTAGATACAAGTCCTTTATCAGATATCCTTTTTTGCATTTTCTTTTGGTAGTTTGTCGCTTTGTCTTTAAATTCTCTTTATAGCGATTTTTGAAGAGCAAAAATTTTTGTAGATTTTGTGTCTAAAAGTCTTTGTCTAAGCCAAGGTCACAAAGATTTTCTCTGTTTTCTTCCAGAAGTGTAATAGTTTTAGATCCATGATCGATCTTGGGTTGATTTTTGTGTATGCTGTGAAATAAAGTTGAGGCTTTTTTGTTTGTTTTTGTTTTGCATATAGATGTCCAGTTTTTCTAGCACATAAGGACGTGTTCAATAACATTAATACAATATTCATTATACAATAGTATGATATTCATTGTACAAATAGAAGAAATAGAAGAACCAGCTGGACCCCAAAGCTGTCTTGGCTTTCTAATATGCCTCAGTGGGAAAAATGTTCTAGTTTAACTACTTTCAAGCACAAATGCCTAGTTAGAAAATATTAATTGGACCAGCTCTATCTCTGCTGATTTCTCTCATGCTTGAGTTTTTATGACATTGACTATTATACGATCTAGTGCTTATTGTTTTAAATATTTTCCTGTATATTATAAATATAGTTCTGCATTTCACTTTCTGTTTTCCTGTGCATTATTAATATATTTCTACAATTCATTAAATGCTCTGACAGCATCTTGATTTGTGACTCTAATAATGGTTAGCTAAGTTCCTCTCCATTGGTTACTGATAGATTAGCTGACGCCTGACTTCTGAGTAAAGCAGTTGCTGTACAGGTAACATTTACTTTCTTTTATTTATTTATTTTTTTTGAGACAGAGTCTCACTCTGTCACCCAGGCTGGAGTGCAGTGGTGTGATGTCTGCTCACTGCAAGCTCCGCCCCCTGGGTTCACACCATTCTCCTGCCTCTGCCTCCTGAGTAGCTGGGACTACAGGTGCCCACCACTACGCCTGGCTAATTTTTTTTTTTTTTGTATATTTAGTGGAGACGGGGTTTCATTGTGTTAGCTAGGATGGTCTCGATCTCTTGACCTCATGATCCACCCGCCTCAGCCTCCCAAAGTGCTGGGATTACAGGCGTGAGCCACTGGGCCCGGCAACATTTACCTTCTTTGAGTTGAACACTGTCATGTGATATAGTTTTAAAAGTAAACCAGTGAGTGAAGATTATATTCTCTTTTAGACATAACTATGACAAACAACACATTGTGCTGACTTGTTCTTAGACTGAAAAGTACAAATTTTGAGCACAGCTTCCTGTTTTTTAGAAACGTAATTTTAGTCAGCAAACATTAGCAAATTGGAGAGTTTTGAATTATTTATTTATTGCACAATCACAAATTTACAGCCTTGTGAATGTTAATATTTTCTGGGAATGAGAACAGACAAAAAGATAAAAAGCTTTAGAGATAGTTCTTAGTTACCCACAGTTTTGAAGCCTAAATTCAATTGCACAGAAAAACAAAAAAACAAAAAAAAGACACCAAAAAATAAAACAAGATACAGAACTAGAGTGGTAAGTAGCCTGAAAGTCAGAAGATCAGAGTTCTTTAGTTCTGGCTGTTGTTCTAGTCAACTGTGAGATTTTGAGTAAGTCTAAAATCTTGCTGGGTCTCCAAATCCTCATATTTAAAACCAGAGGCTTGAATTTTTTTTTTTTTTTTTTTTGAGACGGAGTTTCACTCATAGCCCAGGCTGGAGTGCAATGGGGTGATCTGGGCTCACTGCAACCTCCACCTTCAGGGCTCAAGCCATTCTCTTGCCTCAGGCACCAAAGTAGCTGGGATTATAGGTGCCTGCCACCACGCTTGGCTAATTTTTGTATTTTTAGTAGAGACAGGGTTTCACTATGTTGGCCAGGTTGGTCTTGAACTCCTTACCTCAGGTGATCTGCCTGCCTTGGCCTCCCAAAATGCTGGGATTACAGGGGTGAGCCACCATGCCTGGCCTCAGAGGCTTGAATTCTGATGATTGGTAATGCCTCTTCCTGTTTTCAGATTCTACTATTTATTTAAATCAACAACAACTGTGGTAGAAAGAATATGTAATGATAATGGAAAGTGTTAGCAGTAGAAAAATGGGCTGTAGAATGGAGAGGAATAAAGGAATGTTTTTTTATTTTTTGGGAAGGAGAACTTCTCCCTGAATGAATGATCTTTTGATAGAGGAAGGCTTAATACTTTAACCTGAAAGCTGGCATTTCACATAATCTGAACTGAATAGTTTTGTGATCATTTCACTGTTTAAAAAGATGTTGAAGTTCATAGATATGTCCATCTAAACATTGAGTGAGACCAAGATATAAATGGATGAGTTACATAGAACTAAGACTTTTTTTTTTTTTTTTAGAAATAGGGTTTCATGAAGAACGTCCCATGCTCATGAGTAGGAAGAATCAATATTGTGAAAATGGCCATACTGCCCAAGGTAATTTATAGATTCAATGCCATCCCCATCAAGCTACCAATGACTTTCTTCACAGAATTGGAAAAAACTACTTTAAAGTTCATATGGAACCAAAAAAGAGCCCGCATCGCCACATCAATCCTAACCCAAAAGAACAAAGCTGGAGGCATCACACTACCTGACTTCAAACTATACTACAAGGCCACAGTAACCAAAACAGCATAGTACTGGTACCAAAACAGAGATAATAGACCAATGGAACAGAACAGAGCCCTCAGAAATAATGCTGCATATCTACAACTATCTGATCTTTGACAAACCTGACAAAAACAAGAAATGGGGAAAGGATTCCCTATTTAATAAATGTTGCTGGGAAAATTGTCTAGCCATATATAGAAAGCTAAAACTAGATATCTTCCTTACACCTTATACAAAAATTAATTCAAGATGGGTTAAAGACTTAAATGTTAGACCTAAAACCATAAAAACTCTAGAAGAAAACCTAGGCAATACCATTCAGGACACAGGCATGGGCAAGGACTTCATGTCTAAAACACCAAAAGCAATGGCAACAAAAGCCAAAATTGACAAATGGGATCTAATTAAACTAAAGAGCTTCTGCACAGCAAAAGAAACTATCATCAGAGTGCACAGGCAACCTACAAAATGGGAGAAAATTTTTGCAATGTACCCATCTGACAAAGGGCTAATATCCAGAATCTACAAAGAACTTAAACAAATTTACAAGAAAAAAAACAAACAAGAAGTGGGCAAAGGATATGAACAGACACTTCTCAAAAGAAGACATTTATGCAGCCAACAGACACATGAAAAAATGCTCATTATTGCTGGCCATCAGAGAAATGCAAATCAAAACCACAATCAGATACTGTCTCATACCAGTTAGAATGGCCATCATTAAAAAGTCAGGAAACAACAGGTGCTGGAGAAGATGTGGAGAAATAGGAACACTTTTACACTGTTGATGGGACTGTAAACTAGTTCAACCATTGTGGAAGTCAGTGTGGTGATTCCTCAGGGATCTAGAACTAGAAATACCATTTGACCCAGCCGCCCCGTTACTGGGTATATACCCAAAGGATTATAAAACATGCTGCTATAAAGACACATGCACACGTATGTTTATTGTGGCACTATTCACAATAGCAAAGACTTGGAACCAACCCAAATGTCCAACAACGATAGACTGGATTAAGAAAATGTGGCACATATACATTATGGAATACTATGCAGCCATAAAAAATGATGAGTTCATGTCCTTTGTAGGGACATGGATGAATCTGGAAACCATCATTCTCAGCAAACCATCACAAGGACAAAAAACCGAACACCGCATGTTCTCACTCATAGGTGGGAATTGAACAATGAGAACACATGGACACAGGAAGGGGAACATCACACACTGGGGCCTGTTGTGGGGTGGGGGGATGGGGGAAGGATAGCATTAGGAGATATACCTAATGTTAAATGACGAGTTAATGGGTGCAGCACACCAACATGGCACATGTATACATATGTAACAAACCTGCATGTTGTGCACATGTACCCTAAAACTTAAAGTATAATAATAAAAAAAGAATAAATTTTACATCTTTTATATTAAAAAAAAGAAATAGGGTTTCACTTTGTTGCCTAGACTGGTCTCAAACTTGTGGCCCTCAAGTGATCCTCCTGCCTCAGTCCTTCAAAGTGCTGGGGTTACAAATGTGAAGCACTGTGCCTGGTGTAAAACTAGAAATTCTTGCACAGTTCTCAATTATTTGCCTTTTATTCTGGATCCACAGGGACTACATCTCTATGATCTCCATGACCAAAACTTTTCAATAATTTCTGCAAGGTTATTAATTAACCAATTCAGCTAAAAGTCCAATTAGTGTGGAAGACAGCATGTTGCTAAAAATGATGGTTGTGGCTCTGTGAAGCCCGTTCTGGGTGGCAAGCTCATACTCCTCTTTTTCTCTTCTTTGCGGTTGACAGTGGTTGCTCTGTCCCAGCCTGTGTCGTGGGTGGTCCTGGCTCACTATCAGGTGATGAGTGGACATTTTAGCACTTTCCATTTGAAGGGTTAAAAACTCACTCTGGCTGAGTAATTGAGGTTTGTAGAAAGGAGAAAATTATTGAGATTTATAGAGAGGACAGAAGTGGCTCTAAGAAACAGAAAATTCATGGAGAACAAGGAATAAGTGGGGTGATAAGTTTCAGGGAATAAAGAGAAACAGTATTTGGGACACAAGAATGACAGAGATCAAAAATCTAAGTTATCTTACTGAATTCTCACCACTGGAATTTGTTCTCTTCACTAGAGCAGTGCCATCGATGCGACTCAACCATTCTCTTAATTTTTGCTTCTCTCCTCTGTGTCTGGTCACTTATTTCAAAATCAGCTACCTGAGGCTTTTTGTGTTTTTCAAGTCAAATTCCTGAGAGAGAGTTTATTAGTCTAGCTGATATTCTGCGATGGGCAGAATGTCAACATAGCAGGCCTAAGGCTGCTATTTTTAGTAGGGTCTGCTTGCAAGGTTGGCCCTTAGCACAATAATTTCCACAGATAATTATTTGGAATCAATTCCAAATGATAACGAAGTTTCACTGTGCCTAGACTGTTCACAAAAATGTGATTTATGCTGAACACCTGCTTTCCTTCTGCAAGTCTGAAATTTTGGCATGTGTTGGGCAGAGAGTAGATGTGACCAGACCCCAATAAAAATGTTGAACGCTGAGTCTCTAGTGGGATTTCCTGGGCAGAAACTTTGCATACATGGTACAGCATTTTTAATTGCTGAAGGAACTAAGTCACATCATGTCTCCCTTTACAGAAGGAGAGACCATAGGAAGCCTGTGCATGGATTTCTCTAAATTCTGTGTCTTTTTCCATTATGATCTCACTGTGTATTCTTGTTATTTCATCTGTGTAATAAATCCTAGCTATGTGGTGATTTCCAGAGTCCCATGAGTCCTTTTAGCAAATCTCTGAATATGGGGATCATCTTGAAGATCCTGACACAGGCTATTTCAATTAATTAACAAGATCAATTGCATATAGGGGAGAGCAGCTAGAGTCTTAAGCCAGCCACCCCAGCTTATGGAATGATCTAGAGCAGTGGCTCTCAACTCTGGCTGCAAAACAGAATCTTCTATAATGCCTTTATAAATTGAACCCCTTCCAAGATTAATTAGAATCTGCAGGTAGGTTCTGGATGGTGACAAGTTTTTTTTTTTTTTTTTTTTTTTTTTTTTTTTTTTTTTTTTTTTGAGACGGAGTCTCACTCTGTCGCCCAGGCTGGAGTGCAGTGGCATGATCTCAGCTCACTGCAGCTTCCGCCTCCCAGTTTCAAGCAATTCTCCTGCCTCAGCCTCCAGAGTAGCTGGGATTACAGGTGTGTGCCACCATGACCAGCTAATTTTTTTTTTTTTGTATTTTTAGTAGCAATGGGGTTTCACCATGTTAGCCAGGATGACCTCGATCTCCTGACCTCGTGATCCGCCTGTCTCGGCCTCCCAAACTGCTGAGATTACAGGTGTGAGCCACCATGCCTGGCCTGGACAGTTACAAGTTTTAAAAATTCTCCAGTGATTCTTATGTGCAGCCAGAATTAGGACCAATGGTCTGTTGCAATTCTCCTCCACAGGGTTCTAGCTGGCAGTTTTCTTTAGAAAACTGTAGGCTAGGGAGATTTGGGAGGCATCATTATCTATCTGGCAGTACAATGTTCATTTTTCAGACAAAGAAATGAAGAACCCATGTTTTCAGGCATGCTTACAAAAAATGAGTGAAATTGTTTAGTTGTAAACAATAGTCTGGGAATTGTGTTATTTTAGGGGTCCTACAGCAGCCATCTTTATAGCATAAAGTTTATGCTGACAATGTTCCATGCTTTCAAACTCTGGTAGAAAAACCAGCAGAAAAGAACAATATTAAAATAAATACAACCAACTGCAGCAATATTTTGCCATTGACCCACCTTCTTGAACATATTGTTCCATGAAATTTATCTCTTATGAAATAAAGTCACATCTGACTCTTATGGTTATTCAAAGATCCATGTTAAATTCTTTATTCTCATCAGAGGCAATCTAATTTTGTCTTTTTTGAAAAAGCTAGCTGGCAGGAAAGCCCTACTGGGTCAGCCTGTGGTATCGTGCTCCTTTTTCAATGTAGACATATGTGGCAATTGACCATTTGGGTATGAGATGTGGATCTCTCCTCCAGTCTTCCTATCACTGGCTTCCTCACAGCCTCCCAGGCCAAAATCCTCTGATACAGCTGCTGCAAAAAAGAGCTGCCACCTTCCCAGAGCAGCCTCCATTTGGCAGAGCTACCTTCATGCCAGGTCTTGCCCATCCTGGACACCTGACAAAGATATGTTGATTTGATTTGATGTGATAATGGAAGCACTGGAAGAAAGAACTACTGTTGACAGGCAGGAGCTCACCACACTTCCTGTCTTGTGTCTTTCTATAGGGCCCAAGGCTGCTCCCTAAAGTGCCACTGGATAAAAGCAAGGGTTTTTTATATGGAGACAGCCTTATCCTGCATGTACAAAAGTGATATCTTGATGCCCTGCTAGGATGCAGTTTTTCCTCATGATAGCTACACGGTGTTTGTAAGCGACATTGACTATCTATTACAACACCCCTTCCCCTGCACAGCTTTGACTGGCCCTTGCACAGTTGGAGGTAAACCAAGACTTAACTGAGCTGGCTTAAAGCTTCAGCCTCCAGCTTTCCTTTTATTTGTTTCACCCTTTGGAGCTGGTGTCTCTCTTACACACATGGGCTGAGTGTTCTCTCAAGCTGTTTCCTTCCCCCCATGAAAACCCACTTTGAAAAAGAACTAGAAACTCATTCATCCTAAAAAATTCAGGTTGAAATTCTCTTGTGAGTTTATGCCTTTTAGGAAAGCACAATGAACAAAACTTCAGGTGAAAGAGGTTGCTTTTTGGTGGCAGTTGTGGTGTAGGGGGCATGGAAGAGGTGGCTTCCTGATACACTTAGTACCCTGACTGCAGTTACCTCTTATTGGTGCATTCCACCCCATGGCAGCCTGCCACTGGCTCAGACCCGTGGGCTTGGCATATAGATGACCCTTAGATCTGTTACTAAAAGTACCAGAGGGGTAAACTTCAATTCTGCCCCCAACATTTTGTGGTCGCCAAAGCATTTCATTTCGCAATTCCATTTTGTTTCCCTTTCCACAAGTTAACCAAGGCATCTGGCAGCTGTGATGCAGAGTCAGCAAGAACTGTTGTTTTTCCTTTACTGCCTGGCAATGTCTCAAATTTGAGTGAGTCTTCAACCCCAACTGTGCTTTTAGAAATTTCCCTAAACAAAAGGAGATTGCTAATAGAACAAGAGTCTTAAAACTGCATGAAATTCTACACCGAGAGTCTTGAAGAAAGGCTGTTCAAAAACTCCATGAAACCAGGAGAGGACATTCTTATGTGTGGGTCACTTTTATACCCAGAAACAGAATGTAACAAATAACTAGAAGTAGCTATATAAAACATGAAAAAAAGCAGATTGCAAAAATAACATGCAGAAAGGCCCTCTTTTGGTAAAATGCAGGACATACAAATAATACAGACCATTTATTGTTTGCTTACTAGGTTCCAGGCACTTTATTAAGTGCCTTGTATATAGCACTTTATTATATATCATTAACAAAAACCTGAAGGGTTCATATTATCCTCATTTTACTGATGACAAAGCTGAGGTGTATGGAGGTTAACAATGTGCCCAAAGTCACATTGACAATATGTAAAAAATATCCATGATGTGTTAGGATATTTTGAACCATTAGTGTATGTATTTGTAAAGAAAAACCACTGGCAATAAACTCTAATATTAACTGGTTAAGGATAATGACTTTTTAATTTTTAAATTGATTATGTATATTTTAAATGCATCTCCAATGAATGTCTTTTATTAACAGAAGTTTTTTTAAGTGAGAAAATTATGTGAAACTGTTTATAGATGAGTTAAATATATTTACTGTTGGATGATAACAAGTTTGAGTAAATTTTTTTTTTCTATTTATTCTGTTTGTGAAACTACAAAGACTGCTGAATTAGTCTGCTGGAGCTGCCATAACAAAATATCACAGATTGGGTAATTTAAACAACAGCAATTTATTTTCTCACAGGTCTGAAAGCTAGAAGTTCAAGATCAAGTTGTTTGTAGGGTTGGTTTCTAATGAGGGTTGTTCAACTTGGTGTGCAGATGACCATCTTCTCTCTTTATTCACATGATCCTCTGTGCGTGTTTGTGTCCTACTCTCCTTATAAGGAAACCACTTACATTGGATAAATACCCACTCATATAACTTCATTTTATCTTAATTACTTCTTTCAAGTCCCTATTTCCAAATACCATTACGTTATGAGTATTAGGGGATAAAATATCAACGTATGAATTTTAGGGGGGACACAATTCAGCCTCCATAACAATGTTCATCATTGAAATGTCTAAGTTAAATAACTCAAGACATTAAAAATTGATGCCAGTGATAAAAACAACATTAACAGGTGCTTGAGAGGATCCTATATCTTCTCTTCAAACACTTCACTTCTGAAATAAGGAATATTTTCAGAGTAAAGCTTACAAGATTTTTTCCAAACATTCCAGAAAGAGCCATGGAAAGGTCTAATGCTAATATCATAGAAGTGCACTTGTTGTATATCTGAAATTCAAAACTCTATGATAATCATCATTCTGTCATCTTTTCCAATGGCGTTTTGCATTTGTGGCTTAAAAATTTCTCTCTTCCCACATTTCATGACACACATACAACATTTTAGCTAAATTTCTAGAATCTAGCTGATAAGATATAAATCCTCAACAAGTTGCATCTGAAATTTTTTTTTTGTTTTGTTTCTCCCTCATTTTTAGTGATAAATGGTTAATTCAAGCTTAGGAACAATGTAGTAGTATAACAATGGTCTCATCAAAAATGGTACAATAAACCAAATGAAGAAATTATGTCCTGTGCGTTCCCATCTTTGACAGAATTAACAAGTTGTATGTACAATATTAGGGTCGGCAGAGGATGGCCTTTCTTTCCACAGAGTCCCTGATGCTGGTGGTGATTGGCCAGAAAGGAAAGTTTAAATGAGCCTTGCTCTTTCTCTTCTGTGTTTTTTCCCCTCATACTTTTCACTAACCTATACAGTCTCAGATTCTAGACCTGTTTCCTGTCTGCCACCATCCTTTCACTTCTCCTCTTGTTTTGTCCCCATCCTGCCTGCCTGTTGAATACTATCTATCCAACCAGGTCTGGCCAAGAACTCAGTTTACCTTCTCTGGAATGCCTTCCCTGACTGGGCCTTCAATACTTCTGCCCTTTCTAGATGTTTGTGGACTTCTATAAAATGAAACTTGTAGAAGACAGAGAACTCTTCTTGTCCTTGGGATGGTTTTATCTCACCAATGCTCAAAAAATAAGTGTTAAGTGAACAAATAAATGAATGAGTTAATGGGGCCCTTACTTTTGGCACAGTGTCTGTATTAATTATCTATTACTGTCTAATAAATGATCCCAGAACTTAACCACTTAAAACAATAAATATTTATTATCTTAGAATTTCTGGATCAGGAATCAGGGAGCAGCTTAGCTGAAATAGATCTCTCTCAAAGTCTCTCACAAGGCTGCAGTCAAAAAGGCAGCCAGGGCTGCAATCTCATTTGAAGGTTCAGTGGAGGCAGGTTCTTGTTCCAAGCTCATTCATATAGTTGTTGACATAATTCATTTCTTTGCTTGCTACTGCATTGAAGGCTTCCCTCAGTTCTTTGTCACATGTACTTCTCCATAGGGAAGCTCACAGCCTAGCAGCTGGTTTTGCTCAGAGCCAGGGAGGAAATGGAAGAGGGAAGAAGGATGGAAATTAGAGTCTGGGAAGTGACAGCTCATTATTTTGCTATATTTTATTCCTTAGAAATGAGTCACTATGTCCACCTATCTCAAGGAGAAGTTGTGTCTGAAATTGGTGGGTTCTTGGTCTCACTGACTTTAAGAATGAAGCCATGGACCCTCGCGGCGAGTGTTACAGTTCTTAAAGATGGTGTGTCCACAGTTTGTTCCTTCTGATGTTCGGATGTGTTTGGAGTTTCTTCCTTCTGGTGGGTTCGTGGTCTTGCTGGCTTCAGGAGTGAAGCTACAGACCTTCAAGGTGAGTGTTACAGCTCTTAAGATGGCACATCTGGAATTGTTCATTCCTCCCTTCCAGAGTTCATTCCTCCTGGTGGGTTCATGGTCTCACTGGCATCAGGAGTGAAGCTGCAGACCTTTGTGGTGAGTGTTACAGCTCATAAAGGCAGTGCGGACCCAAAGAGTAAGCAGCAGCAAGATTTATTGCAAAGAGTGAAAGAACAAAGCTTCCACAGTGTGGAAGGGGACCCCAGCACATTGCCGCAGTTGGCTTGGGCAGCCTGCTTTTATTCCTTTATCTGACCCCACCCACATCCCGCTGATTGGTCCATTTTACAGACAGCTGACTGGTCTGTTTTACAGAGAGCTGATTGGTCCGTTTTGACAGGGTGCTGATTTGTGCATCCACAAACCTTGAGCTAGACACAGGGTGCTGATTGGTGCATTTACAATCCTTTAGCTAGACAGAAAGGTTCTCCAAGTCCCCACTAGATTAGCTAGACACAGAGCACTGATTAGTGTGTTTACAAACCTTTAGCTGGACACATAGTGCTGATTGGTTCATTTACAACGCTCTAGCTAGACATAAAAGTTTTCCAAGTCCCCACCTGACTCAGGAGCCCAGCTGGCTTCGCCTAGCAGATCCCATGCCCAGGCCGCAGGCGGAGCTGCCTGCCGGTCCTGTGCTGTGTGCCTGCACTCCTCATCTCTTGGGTGGTCGATGGGACTGGGCACCACAGAGCAGGGGGCAGCACCCAAGGGGGAGGCTCGGGCCACATGGGAGCCCACAGGGCTGGGGGTTTGCTCAGGCATGGCAGGCTGCAGGTCCTGAGCCCTGCCCCAGTGGGAGGTGGCTGAGGCCTGGTGAGAATTCAAGCGTGGCCCTGGCAGGCCGGCACTGCTGGGGGACCTAGCGCACCCTCTGCAGCTGCTGGCCCAGGTGCTAAGCCCCTCACTGCTCAGGGTGGCTGGCACTGGCTGGCCACTCGGAGTGCGGGGCCCATGGAGCCCGTGCCCACCGGGAACTGGTGCTGGCCCCTGAGTGCAGCAGGCAGCCCCGATTCCCGCCTGCACATCTCCCTCCACACCTCCCCACAAGCAGAGGGAGCCAGCTGCAACCTCTGCCAACCCAGAGAGGGGCTCCCATAGTGCAGTGGCAGACTGAAGGGCTCCTCAAGCATGGCCAGAGTGGACGCCGAGGCTGAGGATGTGGTGAGAGTGAGTGAGGGCTGCTAGCACGTTGTCACCTCTCAAAGTGATTACACAAGGACGTGTATATCAGGAGGAAGGAATCATTGGGGGTATTCTTAGAACCAGCCTTCCACAGTCCCACTTTCAATCTGCTTTTTTCTTGCTGCACTTAGTACTATGTTTTTTTCCCAGGAAGTCAGCTATAATCCCCTGAAACATGGCTCCTGGGGCCTCAACTCTGGGCTGGATATAAACCCAAAAGTTGATTGTGTAACTATTACTCTAATTTTAAAAGGTCTCAGAAAGATTCAAACATTTGCTCTTGCTGCTCTTTTATTTTCATTCCATTGATTGGGCTTCCTTTTTTTTTTTTTTTTTTAGAAAAACTTGTATTTTAGGTTCAGGGTACACATACGGGTTTGTTATATAGGTAAGCTTGTGTCACAGAGGTTTGTTTTACAAATTATTTCATCACTCAGGTACTAAGCCTAGTACCCAATAGTTATTTTTTTTCTGATCCTCTTCCTCCCCCCACCCTCTGGTAGGCTCCAATGTCTGCTGTTCTCCTCTGTATGTTTATGTGTTCTCTTCCACTTACAAGTGACAATATACAGTATTTTGTCTTCTGTTCCTGCATTAGTTTGCTAAGGATAATGGCCTCCAGCTCTATCCATGTTCCCGCAAAAGACAATCTTGTTCTTTTTTATGGCTACATAGTATTCCATGGTGTATATGTACTACATTCTCTTCATCCAATCTGTCATTTGTGGGCATTTAGGTTGATTTCATGTCTTTGCTATTGTGAATAGTGCTGCAATGAACATTCATGTGCATGTGTCTTTATGATAGAATGATTTATATTTCTTTGGGTATATACCTAGTAATAAAATGTCTGGGTCCAGTGGTAGTTCTGTTTTTAGTTGTTTGAGGAATCACTACACTTCTTTCCACAATAGCTGAATTAATTTATGCACCCACTGACAGTGTATAAGGGTTCCCTTCTCTTTGCAACCTTGCTGGCATCTGTTATTTTTTGACATTTTAATAGTAGGTGTTCTGACTGGTGTGAGGTGGTAACTCATTGTGGTTTTGATTTGTATTTCTCTAATGATCAATTGTAGGGAGACTCCCTGAAATTATTGCTATGGAATAAAAGATGAAATGCTCCTGATTATTGTAAATACAAAATTGCATGCAGGACTGTGTAAATGCAATGCCAGGTTGGGCTGCCAGAATGAGCCAACAGTGCGTAATGTGCTTCCCCCTGCAGAGAGCCTATAAACGGACGTGCAGTCAGGGAGGTTTCACATAACCAAGATTCCTATCCCAGAAAAGCAGATGTTCATAGCTCTGGGAATGGAATGCGATCCTTGTGCAGAGTCTATTAAACAGATGCATGGGGGTGCCTGTTCATATGGATAAGATAGGGCTATAAACGTCCTTATTTTGCCACGGCTCTTCTAGGCCTCTTTAGGGTTAAGGCATACTCCTTTCTGAGAATTTCTGGTCTAACTGGTTGTCTAGCTTCACATCCTGTTTCTCTTGATTGTTTGCAACCAGCTTTTGCTGCAACTGTTACTGCTGATTAATATCTTGTTAATCATAGGTTATGGAAAGACTGTGTTTCTGTTTTAAGGCTCTGTTAGAAATTGTTGATGCACACACTATATTGTAAATTCTTTTCTCTGTATACTGTACTTCTGCATACTGATGTTATGTTAAAGAATTACTTCATCCACACATGAACATCTCACCTCATAATCAAATGACCCTAAATCACTCACTAACCTACGCCTGCCCTAACTAAACTTAATAATAAATGCTGGTATATCTAGTGCATTGGCGGCATCATGGGACCAGAAGGCAGTGACCCCCCTGGACCCAGCTTTCACTATCTTGTGTGTGTCTTTTATTTCTTGACCTGCTGATCTGCCTGGGAACAAAGAAAGAGCCCCGTTGCATTGCAGTCTGCAGGCCAGATCCCGCAATAATCAATGATATTGAGCTTTATTTGTATGATTTTTGGCTGCATGCATGTCTTCTTTTGAAAAGTGTCTGTTCGTGTCATTTGCCCACTTTTTTTGTTGTTGTAAATTTGTTTAAGTTCCTTGCAGAGGCTAGATATTTGACCTTTGTCTGATGCATAATTTGCAAATATTTTCTCCCATTCTGTAAGTTGTAAACACTTTGTTGATAGTTTCTTTTGCTGTGCAAAAGCTCTTAAGTTTAATTAGATCCCATTCATCAATTTTTATTTTTGTTGCAATTGCTTTTGGTGTCTTTGTCATGGAATCTTTGCCCATTTCTATTTCCAGGATGATATTGCCTAGTTCTCATCAAAGGTTTTTATAGTTTTGGGTTTTACATTTAAGTATTTCTTCCATCTTAAGTGGATTTTTGTATATGGTGTAAGGAAGAGGTCCAGTTTCAATCTTCTGCATATGGCCAGCCAGTTATCCCAGCACATTTATTGAATAGGGAGTCCTTTCCTCATTGCTTTTGTCAGCTTTGTTGAAGATCAGGTGGTTGTAGGTGTGCAGCCTTATTTCTGGGTTCTCTATTTTGTTCCATTGGCCTATGTGTCTGTTTTTGTATTAGTACCACGGTGTTTTGGTTACTGTTTGGATTCTTCCATTGTTATTTTGAGTGACTGCCCTGGAATTTTAGCTTTCTTTACTCTGTAGGCCAAACTATAATTCTGGGTTTCTTACTGACCCATTATCCTCAAATAGGATTCCTCCCACTATGTCACTATAAAGACCATCTGGTTTGAAACTGGCTAACTCTTATTAAAGTCTCTTCAGAAACCATAATGGGAAAACTTTGATTTTGTAGAATACTACTGCATGAACTTAATTTAGGTTGAAGTAATTTTTAGGGTTAATAAAAGAAAAGCTTATTCTTGAAACATCAAATTACTGAAATATCAATTCTAGTTGTTAATTCAGAACTGACAAGAATATGCCTAATTAAGCATGTACTAGTCCATTAATATAGGTAGTTAGCAACTCTTACTCAAGGATCAGAAGTATTAAAACTGGATATTGAAGATCTGGCTCTGATACTTGCTGTGGCCATAATATATAAATGAGTGTAGACCTTTAGGCAAAAAATAAATAAATAAATAAATAAAAATAAAAAAAAAAGAAGTAAATTTGAAGGAGTATAGTTAGGCTGTCATTATGTCTTTTTTATTTTCTCTAATATTAATAGCTAACATATATTAACCACTTAGGTAAATCTGAAAGCTTTATAAGCATTATCTAATTCTTATGTCAACCTTCTGAGGTAGTTACTACCTCCATTTTCAAGATGTAGAAATGGAGACTTAACAAGATTAGGTCATTTTGCCAAAGATCACGTAATATGATGTGGTAGAGATGAGATTCAAACATAGATTTGGCCCCAAAATATGTGGTTTTAATAAATTTGCTATATCGCCTTCTCTAACAATACAATTTAGTAACATTCATTCAAAAATATTTTTTGAATGTCTGCTATGTGCCAGGCACTTTCTTATATATGGAGAATACAGAATAAGTAAGATAGCCATGATTCCTGATTTTACTGGAAGAGACATGTAATAAAGAAACACATAAATAAGAACCCAGAAAATCTAATTATGGTCTGAGCCATGGATCGAAGTAAGATGAGGTGACACAATAACTGGATGACAAATTAATTAATTAATTAATTAAAGATGGAGTCTCACTCTGTTGTCCAGGCTGGAGGGCAATGGCACAATCTCAGCTCACTGCAACCTCTGCCTCTTGGGTTCAAGCGATTCTTCTGCCTCAGCCTCCTTAGTAGCTGGGACTACAGGCGTGTGCCACCATGCCCGGCTAAGTTTTGTATTTTTAGTAGAGATGAGGTTTCACCTTATTGGCCAGTCTGGTTTCAAACTCCTGACCTCAGGTGATCCGCCCACCTCAGCCTCCCAAAGTATTGGGATTTTAGGCGTGTGCCACCAAGCCCAGCCTGGATGACAAATTTAGAGGTGAGTAAAGGAAAGTCTCTTTGAGGAGATGGCGTAAGCTGAAGTCTGCCTTACAGTACCATGCAGTGGTTAAGAGCTGGAACTTTGGAGCTACTTGCTACTTCTCTCATTTACTAGCCATGTGACCTCAGCCATATTATTTAAACCCTGTTCCTTAGTTTCTGGCAGTGTAACTGCTTGTAGGCTTGCATGTACAAGTTAGTATGTGTATAGTGCTTAGAAAATTGGGATTCTTGGCATTTTGTAAACACTATATAAATGTTAACTATTATTATAAGAAGGAATAACCATTTGAGAAGTAAAGAGAAAAAAATTCCAGACAAAGGATGCAACTGACACAAAGACCTTAGGGAAGAATGAGCTGGGTATGTTTGAAAACAGGAAAATCAACGTGGCTGGATCAAAATGTAAAGAGGATAATAGTAAAAGATGAAGTTAGAAACACAGGCAGGGACAGGCCGGATTACTAGTACTTTATAAAACAATATAAAGGTTGCTCTAAGTGCAAGGAGAAGTCAGGGAATGAGATTTTGAACATTTCTCCAACTTGGCACTATTGACATTCTGAGCCAGATAATTCTTTGTTGTGGGATGCTGTCCTGTGCAGCATCCCTGGCCTCTACCCAGTGGCATCTATTTCTCTGAGTTGTAATAACCAAAAATGTGTTGAGACCTTTCCAAATGTCCCTTTGGGGTCAAAATTATCTCAATTAATAACCACTGATTTTTAAAAAATCCACTTGGACTCTCATGTGAAGAATAGATTGTAGTGGAGCAAGATTGAAGAAGGAGACCAGTTCAGAGGCTACAGCAGTTTCCTTGAAGACAGAATATTAGTGTTTGGACTGGAGTAGTAGACATGAGAAGAAATAAATGTCTTTGTGATGCGTTTTGGAAATAGAGTCTATAGAACTTGCTGAAAGATTGATCATGAAGTGAGACAAAAGGAGAAATCGAAGCTAACTCCTAGGTTTGAGACCTGTGCAGTCGGGTGGATATAGTACCAAGATGGGGGAACACTGGGAGAAAATCAGATTTTGAGTGACCACAAGGAAGTCATAAGTCCTGATCTAGATATGTTATGTTTGAGATGCCTCCAGATATCCATCTGGAGATGGTGAGTCAGCAGAAGTGAGGTAGTAGTAGAGATATAAACTTGCTATCACCAATACATCGATGGTGTTAAGTATAAATATGAATAAAGCCATATAGACAGCATGTGTAGATAGAGACGAGAACCCAAGACAGATCCCTGGGACAATCCAAAATACAGATGTCAAACAAAAGAAGAAGAGCTAACAAGGGAGACTGAGAAGGAACAATGAGAGAAGAGAAAATAAAACCATTCAAGTATAGTGTCCCAGAAGCCAAATGAAGACACTGGTTAAGAAAAACTAAAGAGTTTATTGAGTCAGATACTGATAAGTAATCATAAGAAGACAGAAAACTGATCATTGGAGTTAGTAACATAAAAGCCATTGGCAACTTATACAAAGGAAGATGTAGAAATGAGTCATGAAGACAGAAACTTGAGACACTGCTGCAAAAGGAGTAAATGAGCTGAAGCTAGAAGGAGATGTGCTCTTAAGGAATACAAAAAAGACCAAAGACACATAGGGCAAGGTCTCCCTCCAAGCTATCATCCAGATTCTCTTCTCCAAATATGACCACAGCTTCAGTTTTTCCTATTTTCATAACGATATGATATGATGGAGACAGGCAGGTAGGTAGGGAGGGAAGTAGGTCGGCAGGCACAATCAGATGTACATTTTTAATCGGGTTTAGAGCCTCTGGTACTTGGGTATCTGGCACTAGGCCCATTAATGGGACTCTGTAGGCATGTAAACTCACAGCAAGGCTTCTGGGACAAATGTAGCCTGCATCTTGAGAGCTGATTCCAGGAGCTCAGACAGTAAGTCAGAAAGTGGCACTGTTACTGAAAAACCAGGGGTTCAGGCTAGGTCCTGCTGCTTGCCACACAGAAAGCCAACCACTGAGATGATGATTACTGCCTAGAAAGAAGGCTCTAACTGAGTGCTGTAGCTGAGGAGATGAAAGCTCATCCTCAAATCCATCTCCCTAACTGACTAAAACTAGGGGTTTATATAGCAAGAGAGAAATGTAACAATGTGTAAGAAAACAGGAACTACTACTATTTTTTTTTTTGAGAGGCCTGAGGGTCCTTTCCTGAGGAAGGAACTCAGATAAAACAAATACAAGTTTCAAGCGTTAACAGCAAAAGGGGCTGGGCACAGTGGCTCACGCCTGTAATCCCAGCACTTTGGGAGGCCAAGGCAGGCGGATCACCTGAGGTTGGGAGTTTGAGACCAGCCTGACCAACATGGAGAAACCCTGTCTCTACTAAAAATACAAAATTAACCGAATGTGGTGGCACATGCCTGTAATCCCAGCTACTCAGGAGGCTGAGGCAGGAGAATCACTGGAACCCGTGAGGCGGAGGTTGCGGTGAGGCCGAGATTGCACCATTGCACTCCAGCCTGGACAACAAGAGTGAAACTCCATCTCAAAAACAAACAAACAAACAAAAACCCAACAACAATTAAAAAAAAAACAGAAGAAGGGTCAATTTCTATGTTTATCCAAAAACAACTGTCTAGGAGAATATTGGGCCCATTTCAGCAGTAAAGGTCAGATATCCCCATGCCCTAGGCATTACCAGGATGGGGAGACTGCCTGGACCCTGGGAAGACCTATTTCTCCAAAATACTGTGAGAACTTAGTCTAAGCCAAGTCTAACCTGATGGCTTGAACTAAGGTCTGCACTGTGGCCTTCATTTTTGGGGATCTAGATCTCTAAGCTCACAAGATATTTATCCTGGTGCCACCCTAGTGAAATCAATGACACTAATTCCCATTACCTAGCACAGTGTGGCTGCTTAATCAATGCTCATTTATTTAGAAATAAATGAATAAATAAATGAAGGAATATAGCCAGTTTTTTTGCTTAGCATCTTTTACTATCTTATATAGATTCAGCTTTCCTGGTGTCAGTATTGTACTAAGGAATATTCTTTGTGTGAGTATGAAATAGCCAATGTGCATCCTGCATGGGCTCAGGTATGCCAAAGAAATTGATTACTTGGCTGCTTCCTGGAGCTTTCTCCAGCCAAAAAATTAAAAATAGCCATATAGGAACATACTGTTTTCCCTTTCTATAGGCCTCCAATTGCTAGGCATAAATTTCTTTTCAAACTTTCCAGAAACCCTTACCCTTGGACTAAGATCAAGAAAAGAAACTGCAGACTTTTCTCAGAGAAAATGCAAATAAGATTTGACTGAAGTCTTATGGCTACCTGGCCCCAGGCCTGAGGGGCTGTGTCTTGGCACTGCTAGTGGAAGCTCAGGAAGATGGGAGCCCGCTGAAAACTGCTTCTGACAGAAAGACAATCATGAAGCTGTTTTCCCCCAGGCTGTCATGCCAACTCACAAATTCCTTAAACACACACAAACACAATCCTCATAAGACTCTTGACTCTTTTCTCATATCAGTCACTTCTTACTGTTTGTAGAGAACCTAAATTGTGTTACTTTAAGGGAAAAAAAATTGACTTCCTTTTCTCAGGACACAAAACCAAGCATAATATACAATTGTGGTCACCAAGATGGTAAGGCAAGAATTTTGAGTCTTCCTAAATATTGAATCTGGCAACAACTTTAAAGCAACACTTTAAAATTGAGTCCTACGCCAAACTATTCTGACTCAGTGCATAAATGGCCCCACTAGGCTTCTTTTATAAAGACATAAAATCAGCCTAAATGCCCATCAATGATAGACTGGATAAAGAAAATGTGGTGCATATACACCATGGAATACTATGCAGCCATAAAAAACAATGAGATCATGTCCTTTGCAGGAACATGGATGGAGCTGGAGGCCGTTATTTTTAGCAAACTAACACAGCAACAGAAAACTATATACTGCATGTTCCCACTTATAAGTGGGAGCTAAATGATGAGAACACACGGACACATAGAGGGGAACACCAGACACTAAGGCTTATTGGAGGGTGGAGGGTGGGAGGAAGGAGAGGATCAGGAAAAATAACTAATGGACTAGGCTTAATACATGGGTGATGAGATAGTCTGTACAACAAACCCTCATGACACAAGTTTACCTGTGTAACAAATGTGCTCTTGTACCCCTGAACTTAAAAGTTAAAAAAAAAGTATCTATACTGGGTATCTGTAAGAAGAAAGCTGATGGTTGAAAGGCAGAAATTGGCCTTTTGAGGTTTTCTGGACTATCCATGATACACATGGCTGCTTTGCTGCCTTTCAATGCATTCCTCACCATGCACCAAAAGAATCTTTTAAAACACAAATCTGATCATGTTACACACAAACTCCCACAAAGTCTACATGGCCTGGCATGGTGTAGCCTCTGTGCATGTTTCCTATTTCATTGCTTACCTTTGGCTTCAAATACATAGGCTTTGCTCACTTCCTTCAATCTGTCCTCCTCCCTCCTACCATGTCCTTGCACATCCTCTTTCATCTGCCTCCAATTCCACCTGGTTAAGTTTCACACTTCTTTATAATTGCTGCTAATTTTTACCTCCCCAGGGAAGCTTTTGCCAACTTCTATGAATGGGGTGACTTCTCTATTTTTCTATTCTTTGCTACTTAACACTTACTGACATTTATTCTAGCATTGAATAATAAGCTCTATAAGGATAGGGATGTATTTTCAAGTGTTTAGAATGATGTCAGCACTTAGATATTCCAGAACTACTTGTTCAGTTAAGAAAAACACACCCTAAGGACAGTGACCAAGACACTACAAACAACATGTCTTTTGTTCCTGGGATTCCCTAGGATTTTTGCCATACATCTTTTTATACTACTTCTGGGAAACAGGAGGAAGCAAATATTATCTGGGAGAGCAGATCTATTAAAAAAGGAACTTTTCACATAGCCATCAAATGGAGATAGAAAACAGGTCTCTAACTCTTTGAAACATTTTTTCTCTTGACTGTGATGCAAATAAGTTTCCAGTTCTTGTTCCTGGCCAATTTCAGCTCAACTTAGTTTAGTGAAACATAATAAATGTTTTCTGAGGACCTTTTTTTGTGGCAAGTATTGTGATGGTAGCTGTAGAGTATACAAAACTGAGTAAAATACACTCTTGGCCCTTAGAAGTTCATAGCCTGGAAGGATAATTTTAAAAATACACAAATAGTAGAGGAATATGTTAAAACAATGCTGTGAAGGATCGAGGGAGGGAAGCATTTCCTGGACCACCTTATTCCTGCTTCTTCCCAGGGTGGGGACAAGGGGGAGGGACCTGTTGTTTTTTCAGAGGCCATGTAGTCCAAGTTATGCAAGTGAAGAAGTCACTACAGACAGTGCATTTTTCTCTTGCAGCTTTAGGTCTATTTATAGTCCAGTTCCTGGGGTAAGAGTAGCTTATTAAAACATTGTATTATTTGATGCATAATAAAGTTTGTATATATAGCTAATACTTCTATTAAAATGTATGTTGAATTAATAGCTTTTCAAAATCTACCATTTGATAATGTATCAATTCTACAGTAATCAAAAGCTAAGAAAAGGAAATAGAAGTTCATTACCTAGATATTTCCATAAAAAACAATCAACTGTTTAATTCAGCTAGAGAATTTATTAGTTTTAAAGATTCTTGCCATAAAGTAAAACAAGAAATGTGAGAATACAACCTTTCAAATGTTTCCAAAGCAGTTTCAAAGTTCCTGAATACATATTTTATTTACTGAATAGCACCTATATGCATAGAATTCAGATAAGTATTGTGGGAAATCTTAGGAAATACAAGTTTAACAACAATACAAAAACCACATAGCAGTAGAAGAGAATTGGACTTAAGATATGTGCCCAATGAGTAGTGCAAATTTTAAGTGCCATATTAAGGAGGGAGATCTCACAGAAGGGGCTTTGAAGCTGTCGAGTTGAGGTTTGAAGTAACAATGCCAGCTAACAATCTTTGTATATATATGTGTGTGCATGTATGTATGTGTGTATATATATATATATATATGTACACACACACATTTTAGAGATAGGGGTTTGCCATATTGACCCAGCCTGTTCTTGAACTCCTGGGCTCAAGCAATCTGCCCACCTTGGGCTACCAAAGTGCTGGGATTATGGGCCTGAGCCACCATGCTCAGTCTCTAGCTAACACTCTTATAAGCACTTATTATTCAAGCATTCTGCTAGTCATTGATGTGTGTTTTCTTATTCAACCCTCACAGTCACATACACACTGTTAGGTAACAGAAACCTAACTGAAATGGGAGAGTTCCCTGACCCTCTCATGGGACTTGCAACAGGGGTGTGGCTTGTTTGCTTGGCAGCTGCACACTCAAACCCCTTAAGGGAGGGGGAGCACGCAGACAGGCAGGTGCAGGAGACGGGGTGAGCGCTTTTGGGCTCTAGCCCCATGGCAGCATCTAGGGGTGTGTTACAATTAATGCTCTTTCAGCAGTTGCTGTCCGTGGATGGCTAAGTGTTAAACCAGCTCAGTGGAGAGTCAGGGTGACAGCCTTTTACACCGTGTCCTCTTGGTACCCGGGTCTTTGTCTGGCATCCAGGA
The DNA here is from genome assembly GCF_006542625.1 of Nomascus leucogenys. Taxonomy (NCBI): domain Eukaryota; kingdom Metazoa; phylum Chordata; class Mammalia; order Primates; family Hylobatidae; genus Nomascus; species Nomascus leucogenys. The sequence continues at coordinate 39,609,816 of NC_044386.1, read as the reverse complement.
AGAATCAGGTCCTACAGACTTGAAGGATGGTGAATACAGAGATTTTATTGAATGATGGAGAAGGCTTTCAGCAGGATGGATGGGGAGCTGGAAAGCAGATGGAGTGAGAAGATAATATTTCCCTGGGGTTTGGCCATCCCATGACTGATCTCTCTGACAGTCCCCAGCCAAACTCCTCTCGATGTTCAGACACTCTTTCTCCTCTCTCCTTCTCTGCCACACTGCTCTGCTGCTCTTCTGCTCATGGAGCCTGAGGTTTGGAGTTTTTATGGGTACAGGATGGGGGTGTGGCAGGCCAGGGTGGTCTTGGAAAAGGCAACATTTGGCACGAAAACAGGAATGCCTGTTCCTATTTAGGGCTGCAGGTTTCCAGGCTTGAGGATGGGGCCTTTGCCAGGGAACTGCTCTCTTTTAACCAGTATTTCCCTGCCTCTTGTCCATATCATAACCACAGTGGCATAATGAAGTAAACGCTCATCCTTCCTCACATAATAAGGTTCAGGAGTAGGCAGTCTGGGGCTGATACAAATGCTTGAGAAATCATCAAGTTTCTAGCTTCCTCTAACTTTCAGCTGCATCATGCTCAGTGTGTGTTTTTTAGCCCCATGGTTATAAAATGACTGGTCCACTTAAGGCATGGCACTGGCATCCCAGTAGAAAGACAACAAAAGCAACAAGTGCAAATAAATGGAAAGAAACACTTTCCTAAGATTTTCTAGCAGACTTCAGATTTCCACTCCATCCCATTGGTTACAGCGGTATCACATGGGCACCCAGTGGCATAACTGGTTGAGAAATGAAGGCTTTTTGTTTTTCTTTCATGACAACATAGTTGCCTAAAAGGCTACGGAGTTGGATATTGGTGAAGAAGGAAGGAAACTGACATCAAATAGACATTTAGCAGTGCCACCACAGATAAGTACTACTGTTATTCTCATTTTGCATGAGGAAACCTAGACATTAAGAGTTAAGTAACCTGCCCAAGGTCATCTAGTTAATATGTAGAAAAGCCGGATACAAACACAGGCAATCTGATTTCCATAGCCTGAACTTTTAACTCTGTGCCAGGATTTGAATCTGAGAGTAGGGGGAAAGGCAATTTGAGACAGGAAGATAGTGTTAACAAAGGTGCAGTTTGTGTGTACATGTGTATGTGTGTGCATGTGTATGTGTGTACATGTGCATGCATGTACGTTGGAACCCTAGATGCTGGTCATGTGTGAGAGAGGCCCTGAGGCTGGAATAAAGGAGCCACACTGAGGAGTGGAGGGAAGTCAGGTGGGAAGGAGATTTGGGTTTATACCGTCTGCCTGGGTAAGCCTTCAGGAACAGGAACTGCTTCGGTCCTGAAATTGAAATAATGACAATATATATGCAAATATTGGCAAGAATGCATGAGGAGATGCTAAATATAAGCAGAGCCAGAACCCAGGGTGTGGTAAATCAAAAGTTGAAGCTGGAACATCCCAAGAAGCAGTAGCCAAGGTTTGGTCCAGGATGTTGTGCAGTCCAGATGTGTCCAGCAGTCAAAGATATATGAGCTGGAGGCCAGGGTCTGATGGTTTGGAGTTAGAGTTGGGGAATTAGAATCCTGGAATATTACATACCTAGGTTCTTGTTTGTTTTATGGCAGTACATCCCAGCACTTTAGGAATATTATTGGCCCATTACTTAGCACTAGTTTTTAACCCTTATAGTTAAATGCTGTAACATTTAAGAGGATAAGATGACCCCAGACTATGAGAGCACCAAAGAAACAGATGTTTTCCATGAAACATGTTACTTTCAAATATTAGCTTTACCTTTGCTATCTCACAGGGTAAGTGGAGTGGGAACATACAAAAATAGGTAGAATTAAAAAGGAAGGAGCTGTGCAAAGTGATGAACCACATCGGCTTTGGCTTATATATTTTTCAGTGTCATTGTTGAGTACAGAGCTTGCACCATGAGATGTCAGATTAGTGTAAGGAGACCATTACTTAGAATATGTGACGCTCAGCAAGAGAACATGGCCCCACTCTGAGTGGTGGGCTTTCTGACCTGGTAGTGTTCAAACAGAGGCTAGAAGATTGTTGAGGAGAGAGATTTCAAAATTGCTTTCTGGATAAAGTTTGACTGAAAGGATTTCAAATCTGCATTTCATAATTGTACAGTATGCCCATCTGAAATCGATCAGAATTGCAGTCTCCAAAAAGCAATCAGAATCTGCAAAGCCTTTCCTATTGCTTGCAGACTCAGCAGCCCCGAGTCTGCTGCTAGTCAAGTAGTAGGAAAGGTTGTGCAGAGCCTTTGTCCTCCTCACTCAAGTTTCTTCTTTGTCCAGTTGAACAAGCCTAGCAAATGAGGTCTTTTGAAGAATAGTTATAATGACTATTCTCCAGCAACCACGAGAATGGAATTCAACTTAAGATGTTATGCATTTATTCAAATGTACCAAGCTTCAGCATGCATGTGTCTAGCCTTTATATACATACATATATAAATGTGTGTGTATGTATATATATATATTTGTATGTACATACACACTTATCCACATTTATGATGAAAAATAAATTCATGTTTATTGTTGCAGTTAAACTCTGGAGCTGTGAAACCATTGGGTTTGAATCCCAGCTCCTCTATCTCCTAGCTGTGAATATAGATCAAGTTACTTAACATCTTTGTACCTATTTTCTCACAGGGTAATGACTATTGTGATGATTAAATGTGTTATTTATTACCTATAAAAGACTTAGAATATGACTGGAATATAGTAAACATCCAATAAACGATAGCTATTATTATTCTAGGCTTTCTAGAAAATACATAAAAGTACAAAGAAGAACTAAAAATCATGTTTATTCTGAAGGGGAACCACTGTTAATTCTGAGCATATCTTCCCAGTCTTTGTTCATGTGCTTGTCTTCTGTTTACTCCCACTCTGGACTCATGCTCCAGAGCCTAGGTTTCCAATGCACATGCATGCACATGTACACATGCACATACACAGAAATATACATGCACACATGTTTTTATGCTTCTTGTAAAGGTTAGAATATGTGCCTTAATGATTAGTATAGGGGAAAGGGGAAAACTTCCCCTTTGCTCTCCGAGATTCGCAGAAAATCACTGACAAGATGCATATTAACAGGAGAAAAGGCATACACATTTATTAATGTGTACATGGGGCCTTTAAAATTAAGACCCAAAGATACAGGGGAAATTGTCCATTTTTATGTTTAGGTTTAACAAAGTATGGACAGCAAGTAGAAATATGATTGGACAAAAAATATGATCTAATGTTAATAGACTGAGTGAGGAAACTCAGAAAGGTCTGTCTGTCTAGATTTTTCTTCACCTCTCTGAGCATGTATTCCTTTTTTTAGATATGGCACAGGGCCCTCTCTGGAATGGGGGTCCTATGACCTATAATCAAACAAGATAAGTCTAGTTATCTAATTTTTTAGTGGCCAGTTTTTGTGCAGTTATAGTGGAGGGAAAGTTGGAGTAAAATGTTTAGATTTTATGGCTGGCTTTGGGTAAAGGGGTTCTAGTTTCTATGACCCACCTTGAGTAAGACAAATTCTAGTTTTTATGGCTAGCCTTGAGAGAGAATGGGATTGAGAGATAGTAGGGTAGGAGAAGGTCAGAGAAAAATTTCTGTTTTGAGGCTGCTTCTGTGGCCTTCATTTTGGGTATGTTTTTCGGAGTCCCAACATTAGATAATCCTGCACAAATATGTATTCAGGACTAAGTTATGCCCTAAAAGGTCATGGCTTGTTTTAATAGTTATAACTCTTAAATGACGATTGAGTCATTTTTCAAAGAGAATAAATATTTTGCCATTTTTTCATTAATTCTCAGATCAGAGAAAGTATATATTCTAAATTTGATTGCTTTGTTTAAATATTTATATTTTTCAGTTACATAAACATGGAAAACTGTAAAATAAAAATGAATGTCTTATTTACAAAATGTTTGCTTCAGTTAGAAAGGGAACATGAGTATACACATTACAGACCATTCACAGAATAAAATAATGTGCATTTTAAAAAGAATGAGGTAACTCTATAGACACTGGCACAGAAGAATGTCTGTGACTGGGAAAGATGTCCATGATGCTTAAATTAAAAGCATTGTGGAATAATAAATAGAGAATGACCATCTTTATACATGGTCATTTATGCATGGCCAGGCGCGGTGGCTCATGCTTGTAATCCCAGCACTTTGGGAGGCCGAGGCAGGTGGATCATGAGGTCAGGAGATCGAGACCACGGTGAAACCCCGTCTCTACTAAAAATACAAAATATTAGCCAGGCGTTGTGGCGGGCGCCTGTAGTCCCAGCTACTTGGGAGGCTGAGGTGGGATAATGGCGTGAACCTGGGAGGCAGAGCTTTCAGTGAGCCGAGATTGCGCCACTGCACTCCAGCCTGGGTGACAGAGTGAGACTCCGTCTCAAAAATAAAATAAATAAAATAAAATAAAATAAAACTTTTTTTAGCTCATCAGCTATTGTTAGTGTATTTTATGTGTGGCTCAAGACAATTATTTCAATGTGGTCTAGGGAAGCCAAAAGATTGGACACCCCTGGTCTAGGCAGTGCTGTGGTCAGGTTTGCTGAGTATTCTGTAGGTGGAATGTAAAATCCAAGATAATGCCTGCTGAACTTGCTGGAAAGTGGACCAACCTGATACTGATCCTATCTCCAGGCTGGGTTCAATGCTTCTGTCTTCATTTCCAAGTTTCCAACAGAAGCTTGTGCTTACAGTCATCCTAGAGGGGATCAAGCTTTACACTTTGTTTTTTCTGCTTACTTGTCTGTCTACCCTATCAGATTTTGAGGTCCCTTAGAACAAGAAATACCATTTTTTGTTTTTATTTTTAAATCTCTGTAGTCCCAACATTTAGCATTGTGCCTAGCATAAGCAACCAACAAATGTTCCTTTGATTTGTTTGATTTAATGTAATTTTGTATAATACCGAGTTGATGTTTGTTTGGAAATTCTGCTTTCTTGAAAATGCTGACTGGTTCCAGGTTGCCCAGCACAGAAGAGACTGTTAGGAATGATCAATTTCTTTCTTTCTTTTTTTTCTTTGAGATGGAGTTTCTCTTGGCATCCAGGCTGGAGTGCAAGGGCATGATCTCTGCTCACTGCAACCTCCGCTTCCAGTTTCAAGCGATTCTCCTGCCTCAGCGTCCCGAGTAGCTGAAATTACAGGCGCCCGCCACCACGCCTGGCTAATTTTTATATTTTTTGTAGAGATGGGGTTTCACCATATTGGCCAGGCTGATCTTGAACTCCTGACCTCAGGTAATCCACCCACCTTGGGCTCCCAAAGTGCTGTGATTACAGGAGCCACCACTCCCTGCCCATTTTTAAATTATTATTATTTTCTTTTTTTTTGAGACATGGTGTTGCTCTTTCACCCAGGCTGAAGTTCAGTGGTGCAACTGATAGAGACAGGAGACAGCCAAATGCTGCCCAGGTCACTGTGTACAGGGGGCTTGCCTAAAGATGCCCACAACTGACTTGGGGTCCCCTTGTGTCTGGAATTAGTGGGTTCTTGGTCTCACTGACTTCAAGAATGAAGCTGTGGACCCTCGCAGTGAGTGTTACAGCTCTTAAGGTGGCGTGTCTGGAGTTGTTCATTCCTTCTGATGTTTGGATGTGTTTGGAGTTTCTTCCTTCTGGTGGGTTCGTGGTCTCGCTGGCTCAGGAGTGAAGCTGCAGACCTTCGTAATGAGTGTTACAGCTCTTAAGGCGGCATGTCTGGAGTTGTTCGTTCCTCCTGGTGGGCTCGTGGTCTCGCTGGCTTCAGGAGTGAAGCCGCAGACCTTCGCGGTAAGTGTTACAGCTCATAAAAGCAGTGTGGACACAAAGAGGGCGCAGTAGCAAGATTTATTGCAAAGAGCGAAAGAACAAAGGTTCCACAGTGTGGAAGGGGACCCGAGCGGGTTGCCGCTGCTGGCTCAGGCAGCCTGCTTTTATTCTCTTATCTGGCCCCACCCACATCCTGCTGATTGGTAGAGCCCAGTGGTCTGTTCTGACAGGGCGCTGATTGGTGCATTTACCATCCCTGAGCTAGACATAAAAGTTCTCCATGTCCCCATCAGATCAGTTAGATACAGAGTATTGACACAAAGGTTCTCCAAGGCCCCACCAGAGCAGCTAGATACAGTGTCAATTGGTGCATTCACAGACCCTGAGCTAGACACAGGGTGCTGATTGGTGTGTCTGCAAACCTTGAGCTAGATACAGAGTGCTGATTGGTGTATTTACAATCCTTGAGCTAGACATAAAGGTTCTCCAAGGCCCCAGCAGAGCAGCCAGACACAGAGTGTCGATTGATGCATCTGCAAACCTCGAGCTAGACACAGGGTGCTGATTGGTGTGTTCACAATCCCTGAGCTAGACATAAAGGTTCTCCACATCTCCAGCAGACTCAGGAGCCCAGCTGGCTTCACCCAGTGGATCCTGCACTGGGGCTGCAGGTGGAGCTGCCTGCCAGTCCCGCGCCATGCGCTCGCACTCCTCAGCCCTTGGGTGGTCAATGGGACTGGGCGCCGTGGAGCAGGGGGTGGTGCTCATCGGAGAGAGGCTCGGGCCACACAGGAGCCCATGGAGGGGGTGGGAGGCTCAGGCATGGCGGGCTGCAGGTCCTGAGCCCTGCCCCCTGGGAAGGCAGCTAAGGCCCGGTAAGAAATCGAGCGCAACACTGGTGGGCTGGCACTGCTGGGGGACCCAGTACACCCTCCATAGCCGCTGGCCTGGGTGCTAAGCCCCTCATTGCCCGGGGCCAGCAGGGCCTGCCAGCTGCTCTGAGTGAGGGGCCCGCCAAGCCCACGCCCACCCAGAACTCCAGTTGGCCCGCAAGCCCCGCGCGCAGCCCCAGTTCCCACTCTCGCCTCTCCCTCCACACCTCCCTGCAAGCTGAGGGAGCCAGCTCCCACCTTGGCCAGTCCAGAAAGGGGCTCCCACAGTGCAGCGGTGGGCTGAAGGGCTCCTCAAATGCCACCAAAGTGGGAGCCCAGGCAGAGGAGGAGCCGAGAGCAAGCGAGGGCTGTGAGGACTGCCAGCACGCTGTCACCTCTCACCCTTGTGCACTGGGAGAATGGGGTGGAGCCACTGGGAATTCTTACCTTATGGAGTGGGGAGGAACCCTGTCTCTTCAGCTCTTGTTTGTTGGGCTGGTATTCAATCTGTGAGGTGGAAGTCTGTTGGCAGGAACCCCCCATTTTAATTTTTTAATTTTTTTTTTTTTTTTGCTGAGAGCTTTCTTTTAATAAATTCCACTCTCCTTGCCTTCCAATGTGTCTGCATGCCTAATTTTTTCTGGTCGTGAGACAAGAACCTAGACTTTAGCTGAACTAAGAAGCAAAAAATCCTGCATCACAATCATAGCTCATTGCATCCTTGAACTCCTGGGTGCAAGTGATCCCATCTCAACCTCCTGAGCAGCTGAGATTATAGGCATGAGACACCATGCCCTCTAAGAATAAATTCCTTTCAAACATTACAAGCTCCTCATCTTTTCCTTTTGCCACCTGAGGTTTTAGACATACACTGGCCTCAATACACATAATCCTTGGCACTTTCTTTTGAAACCACTTTCGAAACTACTTTCTTTTAAGTTGGTAACAATCAACTTGAACACTTGGATGAAATTCTTTTGGGTCAGGAGGTTCCTGCTAAGCTCACATGTAAAGAAAAGAGGACATAGTGAAACACCTGCTTTCTGGTTGCAGATAGACCAATATTGTAGCAGGATGAGCTGCAGAAAAAATCTTTCAGACACTGAGTTGTAGTAGGAAGGGCTTTATTCAGCTGGGAGCATCGGCAAGCTACTGCCTTAAAATCCAAGCTCCCAGAGTGCACAATTTTTCTGTCCCTTTTAAATGCTCACAATACTAAAGATTTCATATGAAAGGGTCACGATTGATTTGATCAAGCAAGGGGTACGTGACAGGGGCTGCATGCACCAGTGGTCAGAGAGAAACAGAACAGGGCAGGGAGTTTCAGAATGTTCTTCTATACAATGTCTGGAATCCATGAATAACATCAGTTTCTAAGTTATGAGTTGATTTTTAACTACTGGGTTTAGGCCAGGCAGGCCCAGGCCTGGTTTTGGGCCTGGCGCTGGGCTGCCTGTCTTTGATTTCACTTCCTTTTTTTTTTTTTTTTCTTAAAACAGGTACTGAGTATAAAACAATATAGAAGAATATGAGAGGGTCTCTCTTTTTCCTCATTTCCCTCTTTTGAGACTCTCACTTTTTATTAGTGGGAGTTCTCACTCTTATTTTTGCTACTTATGTCTTTTTCTGCAATAGATTGATAGTGATTCATATAGTACATTTGTGCTGAAGCATTTTGGTGAACTAAGGTAGCGATGAAGCTTTTTATCCTTTGAAGAAGTACACGTAGTAAACAAGGGAGCAGTAAGCAGGTTTCTATTACTATTATAACTCCTATTACAAGAGTTTTAAATCCTTCTATTGCTGGGAACTAGTTTTTAAACATGGCTCCTGGATTGAGTCCGTGCCACGCTTGTACGGGTACATGTGCCAGTTCTGTTATATCTTTAACTATATTTTTAACTACTTGCCCTTGATCATCTATGTGTAGACAACAATTAGTAAGGTTAAGTTTTTCACAAACTTCTCTTTCAGCTGTTAGCAAGTAGTCAAGAGCTAGTCTATTTTGATAGATAGCATTTCTCATCAGAGTCTCTTGCTGGGCAAGAACAGTCAAGGCTTGACCAGTTTTATTAGCAGTAATTTCTAAAACAGCTTGTAACCGTATGATTCGGTTGAGCATGTAGATGGGGGTCCGATATCCCCACGAGCCATCTTGTGCCCAAGTGGCGGGTCCATAGTATTGTATGATTCTTTCAGGAGGCCATTTATCATCTTTCCAATCACCTATGGCTATGCTTCATTTTTTTGTGGGAAGCATAGACTGGGAAGCCCAGAAGTTCACCTGCTTTTATGGGCAGTAAGAAGAAAGATGGTTTAATGGTGTCAATTACACAGCTACCTGTCCACTGATCAGGCAGCTTAGCATAAGCTCTGTATCCACATATCCAGTATAACCTGGTGGGGGCCATCCAGTCCCAGCGGAATTCTGGGTGGGCCCAAGCAGTCTGCAACTTTGGAAATCTACTGAATGGATCTCTTTCTGTGTAATTGGAACTCCACCATGTAACTGTTTTTGTGGTACCATTATACAGCTTTTGCCTAAGACAACTAAGCCGCCTTATAGGATGAGTGAATCCTTTTCCTTCTCTAGCTATGCAACACTGTCCAATAATTCAGACTTTTAGGACCTAAAAATTGTCAGGGTGGTTCTTTTGGGCTGGGAATTCATCAGGAACTGGGTCTGTAGGAACTAATTCTGGGGCTTCTCATGAAGCTCTTCTTATGGAAACTCTTATTACAGTTTTCCTACAAACATAACATGAAGTGACATTTAGAGACTGGACTACATGCTCGGCTAATTGCAAAAACAAATTTCTGGTTTTTCCTGGAGCCTCTGGTACTGGCACATTTAGTTTATCATAGGAAGTCTGAAATACTGGTTCTGGAGAGCATCTTTGAACCTCTCCTTTTATTAGGATGCGTACACAAGGATCTAGTCCTTTTCCATCAATGCCTAATGTTACATATTTTCCTTTATTTCACTTTGGGTCTGAGGGGATTGTGATTATCAGTTCTAAAGGGTTGCAGCTCCCACTCATGCAGGAGGGGCTGGCTTTTCCTTTTTGGAGCCAAACGGGATTTTTAAATCTTTTTTCCAAGTAGCCTAAATGACATGAGACCAGTATTGACACATCTCACATAAATATGATTTTTGACAGATATACTTATTTTTTTACTGTGTAACTTTGTTTCCAATTTAGAGAACCGCATCTTATTCCATGCTGATTACTATCAATAGCAGCACAAGCATCAAATTTTAAGGTTACATTTTTGGGGACCCCTCTTTCTTCTGTTCTAGCTATTACCTTACTTGTGTCACCTAGAAAATGACCAGTCCTTAATTTTATTTTAAAAACTGTAAGCATGGGAGGCTTAAAGTGGGTCATAACACGCATCAGTTTGGTTATTTCCTGGGCTACATACCTTGGATAGAATAGCATTATAAAAACAAGTTTCTTTTAGAGTCCTGGTACAGTTATAATAACCATAAAATAATAGGACTGTAGCAATCTTTTGTCCTACTTCACTGACTTCATGTATATACTGGGAACAGCTCTCAGTCTGAGGAAGGTCAGTTGAAGTCCAAATTTTAAGGAAAATGAGTCCCGCGATGAGTTTCCTCATGCTTCGGCCGTGCGTGGACCAGTCAGCTTCCGGGTGTGACTGGAGCAGGGCTTGTCGTCTTCTTCAGAGTCACTTTGCAGGGGTTGGCGAAGCTGCTCCCATCCACGTACAGCTCCCAGTCTACTGATGTTTAAGGGTGGTCTCAGAGGTTGGGCCTACTAGAATAAACTGAGTCCAACACTTCTACATAGTTTATGTTTAACTAGGCTCTCTAATATCAGGAGTAACGTGGCGGGGTTAGGATGTTGCAAACTTCAATGGTTATGCGGGGATTTTCACAGAGCAAGCTTTGGTATCTAGTTAGTCTAGCATTCATTAGCTAATGGTGTCCTTTGGTATTTATTAAAATCACCACAGCATGGGTGGGGGGGGGACTTTATGTTTAGGTTTTGCCTAAGAGTTAGCTTATCTGCTTCTTGTGCTAACAGGGCCGTTGCTGCCAGGGCCCTTGGACATGGGGGCCAGACTTTGGAAACCCCATCTAGTTGTTTTGAGAGATAGGCCACTGGCCTTGGCCAGGGCCCCTACAGTCTGGGTTAAAACTCCAACTGCCATTTTTTTTCTTTCTGACACATAGAGTGTACAGAGTTTTGTCAGGTCAGGTAGCCTCAGGGCTAGGGCTGACATGAGTTTTTCTTTTTAACTCATGAAAAGCTCGTTGCTGTTGGTTGTAATAGATGTAGTTTATCTAATCTACATTTTTATTGACTGTCATCTACTAAAATATTGATTTAAATCCTGTAACTACTTGATTTCAAGCTTTAAATTAATCTGGTATTACTTGTAGGGCTCCAATTGTATCTAAATAGATGTGAGAGTTGAAAGACCTATAATGGGCTTCTCTTGCTTTATGATGTCTTATTATTATTATTTTTTCCTCTGGTTGATGAAAAATGCCAGGGTGAAAGGGATAGCCAAATGGACTAAAGGACAAGTGCCACTCTAGTTATCTGGCAGAGTGCCCAGTAAAGGTCCACCACAATACCACCACACATCTGCTCACGGATGAACAAGGGCAGACTGATTGATAAAGTCTTGAAAATTCTTAAGCTCACTGCATCCCTTCAGGTCTCCAAGGAACGCTAAGTCTCCTCCCTGCCGTGAGAGACAAGAAGTGAACTTAGTGTTGGGAGACGGAAGCTGGATGGCCCTCGGGGGCTGACCTGCAGGGACTTTGGGATATAGTAGAGACAGCTTGGCATGATTTATTACTCCAGGCTGTAGAATCCTGGAAAAGAGCTACATGCAGCCCACACCTGGTTGACTGGAGGACCACCTTAGTGGAAGGGGGAAAATCAGGGCCTCTGGCCTGCTATGTGCACAAGCATAACAATTGCTTTTGTTTAATGTGCAGATGGAATATTTGATCCATTCCAACGAGGCATTTGCATCTTGGTACGCTGTCTTAATTGCCAAAGTTTAAGTCTTTAACTTCTGTGATCCTCTAGTAAAATGAATGTTCCCTTTAGACCGATTTTTATTAATTTTTAGATCGAAGAAAGCTAAACACCATTTTACATTTGATAATGCTTCTTGTATGATTTCTATACCAGATGAGTTAAATTTTACCTTTATATTAGTGTGTTATTAATGTTAAACTTAATTTTAATGAACCTTGTAGATATATTTATCCAATTTTTTATGTTTGACCATAAGGTAAGATTTTATAGACTCTTTTTAACCCTTTATAATTTTTGTTAAAGAGCAGGTTGAAGCTTTAAGAAAAACCTGTTGCATTTTTATTTTGATGTCCAATTCACAGAAAAACTGGATGATACCTTTTTAACTTTAGCTAATATGTTTACACACAGAATTTTCTTTAAAATTAAAGTTTTAAAACTTGATTAAACTGTTAAAACAATAATTTTTTAACTATTTAATGTAGGTAAAAATTAATTCTTATGCCTCCTTATAATTTTTTTTACCAAAGGTATATTTTACTTTTTTAATACACCTTGTACATAAACTGTTTCTTTAATAGTACTCAGGAGGCCTTATTACTTTTAAATTATACAACATTTTTTGCATAAAAATTTTTTTATAACATTTTCTTTTATGACTTTCGCAGACAATTTTTTAACATGTCTCAACTTTCTGACTTATTACAAACACTTTTTTTTTTTTTTTTTGAAACAACCAGTTTATTTTAGGGCAAGAATTTACCTTATAACTTTCTTTTTACATAAATTCTGCCTCTCCCCCCTTTTTTTTCTTTTTTTTTTAAAGATAACCATTCCTTTTTTTTTTTTAAAGCAAACTTTCTTATGTCTTTGGACTAGACAGTCTAAGGCCACAAGATTAGAAGTTACCGTAATACATGTTACACTGTTAACTTTCAGCAAACTTCACTTTTGTTGAAAACCTTGTAAGTTTGGGATTTCAATTATCCTTTGCTATTAATAAGACCTTGTTTAGTCTAAATTAACTTAGAATTTGTATAGATGGTCTCTTTTTCTCTCTGCTGGTCTTTCCTTGCCTCTGCCAGCTGCTTATGCTGCTGTTCTCTTAACTACTGTAGGGGGGAAGGGGGTCTAAAAGCAGCTGTAACTGTCTATGTACTGAAACTAGTCTGGGTGCCTTGGCTTACAGGTTACCTTGTGTCATACCTTTGAAACCAGGGACCTGTCCAGGCTTCATTCTGATGGCCAACCCACCTCTAATGCTGGCCAGTCTATTTCACAAAAAGTTCTAAAATTTCCTGGTGTCACAGTAACACCGTAATCTCCCTTAAATTCTTTCTTGAAATTTTTTTTTTAACATCGTTCCTAGTGGGGTGGGTTTATTTGTGCCTGACCCACTTTTTTTTCGAGACAAAATACCACGCTCACACCACACACACACACAAGACAAAGAATGGGTAAAGAGGCACACACACACTTTTACCGTTTATACCAAACGAAAATCACGAAATTCAAAATCCGAGTACCAAAAAATTCAAGCCAATCAAAACCAAAACCAAAGTATGCAGCAATTCAAGTCAAGTCAAAACCAGAACAAAAGTGCCAATGCAGGCACACCATGGGTGATCAGGCCATGCTTCCACTCAGATGGAGTAGGGCAAGTTCCAAAGACTAGTCTTACCAAGTTTCAGATGCCGGGACTCCAAGTGCCAGTTCCTTCCCGGTGTTCAGCCACTGTGTTAATCCTACGCAGGGGCCTGCTATGCGCTGCTCTGGTGAGGTGTTCCACCGGGGCAATTTCCTACCCGGGAGCACTCTTTGGATCACGTCACTCAGGCTGGCTGGAGTCCCTCGCAGGGATGCTCCACAGGGCAGGCCTAAGCTGCCTAAGGGGCTGCCTCGGCCATCCTTCAGTTACCTCGTTTCCCAGTCAGGGAACCAAGAAATGTAGCAGGACGAGCTGCAATCAAAACCTTTCAGACACTGAGTTGTAGAAGGAAGGGCTTTATTCAGCTGGGAGCATCGGAAAGCTACTGCCTTAAAATCCAAGCTCCCCGAGTACACAATTTCTGTCCCTTTTAAAGGCTCACAATACTAAAGATTTCACATGAAAGGGTCGTGATTGATTGGAGCAAGCAAGGGGTACATGACAAGGGCTGCATGCACCAGTGGTCAGAGAGAAACAGAACAGGGCAGGGAATTTCACGGTATTCTTCTATACAATGTCTGGAATCTATGAATAACATCAGTTTCTAAGTTATGAGTTGATTTTTAACAACTGGGTTTAGGCCAGGCAGGCCCAGGCCTGGTTTTGGGCCTGGCGCCGAGCTGTCTGTCTTTGATTTCACTTCCTTGTTTTTTTTTCTTAAAACAGGTACTGAGTATAAAACAATATGAGAGGCTCTCTCTCTTTCCTCAATATGACTACTTAAATTTGTCAAGGAAATGAACTACAGGGAGGAATATCTGCTTTGTACAAAGTTTTTTTATGATACTCTTTAAAAAAATGAGTATGTATATGTGCATTTTAACTGGATTCTCAAAGATATATGGGACTCCAAAAGGCAAGTAACAACTGCTCAGAGCAAGTAAAGAGAACTTGGATTTCAAATGGTAACCTCCTAATCTGATAGGAAGTTTCTTGAAAGGAAGGATAACATCTGAGTCTCTTTGTATTTCCTGCACCTTGTACAACAGTATTCAGCATATAGCAATCAGTAGGGGATTATTTGGAAAAAAATTGATGACAAAAGCAAGGCCTACTCAAAAACCATTGCTATCTAGGAATGACATCATTTGACATTGCTCCTTACCTCACCTACAGTGAGCATGCCAACTTACAAGCGTTACCAGAAAGAATTTACCCTCTTCTGAAATAGTAGGAATTAGCTATTTCATTTGTACATCTTGAAATTTCCACACTCTTTCCATGTCCAACTACTACCATTAATTTTTATTTTTATGGTATTCACATTTGTAAAGATTTTATATTCGATTCTCAAAAAATTCTGGGGATGCATAGGTCTTCCAGGAAGTACGACTTCAGTGACAATAAAAATGAAGCCTGATTTCCCTCAGATAGGAAGTCTATTTTTCTATTTCCTTAAATTAACAAGAAAAGAGCAGTGGTCCTGTGAAATCCCATATGAATTCAAGTTATAAACATAGAACACAATCGACGTGTAAGTCTGTAACAACAGGAGACTAGAGTAACTTATAACAGCAGGTGACTTTTCTAACAAAGGTCACACAGTGTGGGCTAAGCTAGCACCTCATCACTGCAAAAGGAAGCAAAACAAAAGGAAAAAATAAAGTTTCTCTTTTTTTTTTTTTTTTTTTTTTTAAAGCAGCAGCATAATTCGCTGGCTCAGCAAATGTTTTTCCCTATTATAGTTTGAGAAAGAAAGAGACTTGGAGGCCTTGTTTACTCTTAGCCCTTCCTCCCGCCCCCGACTGTACCATTAAATACTAGATTCTGGGGTGACTGAAAAGGATAGGGAATAAATTAGTAATTGTCAAAATGTTTTCCCCATGTTATGCATGGCAGCACTTTTTACTTTCTTTTAAGTTGATAACAATCAGCTCAGGGGTTTGCTCTGCTTGCAAGGTCACTGCAAGAATGAACATTGAACTTTGGACTATACCTGAGGGGTGAGGTAAACAACAGGACTATAAATATCAGAGTGTGTTGCTGTGGCTTTGTGGAGCTGCCAGAGTAAAGCAAAGAGAAAGGAAGCAGGCCCGTTGGAAGGGGTTATGTAAGTAGGAACTTCGTGTTTTCTGACACTTTACTCTTTTAGAGTTTGGTAAATATTTTTTGAGTCTGATAAAATGTTTTTATCCGTAGAATAGATTCAGAAAACAGGGGGGTAGAGGAAATAAAAATAATAAAAGAGAAAAAGAATAAGAGTCTGAACTTGGGTGTGGTAGGTGAAGTTCCCAGTGGGCACATTTGTCAGTTCTTGATTTCTGCCCTGTCTTCTGCACAGCTGAGAGCAGAGGAAGCTGGAGAAATCCAAACCTTTTATTCCATAATCTGTTGTGATGTTACATAGGCAGTATTATATGTTCAAATTTAAATATTTTCCACTGTAAGGCAGAGTAAGAACAGACAGGGAAAAAACCCAGCCATTTGGAGTTGAAGAGCAGACACTGAAATATGCTCATTCTAGTGTTGTAGAAATGTCCAGGGATATTGTGAGCAGTTTCAGAAGAAAAAGTGGTGGAGTGGGGTACAGCAGGTTCAGTCCACAGTGCAGAAGTGGTCACCCTTAAAAAAGCTAAAACCCATGTCACAATTAGGTAGTCTGTGATTAAATGCAAAATTTTGTATTTTAAATGGTGAATGAGAGCATTCAGGTGAATTGGGGGCTTTCAGATGCTGGCCTAAAGTTCAGAGGTGGAGGACAGAGAAAGTTTGTACATATCCTGCTTTTTAATGAGGAATTTTAAATAAATGTAGATCTGAATGTGGCCATGAAATCTAAGTTGTGCAATTGCAAAGTGGTGACATTAGTGAAATTTACAACTACTTTTCAATTCTTATTGGATCAGCTTCCAGGAAATCCAATTTTGTTATTTATCTTCATTATTTTTATATAGCTGTCTGACAACTATAATTACCAAAGGTTTATTGTGTAAGAAATAGTTTCAAGAAAACAAAATTGAGCAACCTGTTGATTATGACAGAAATCCGAAAGTGTGAACTCTAAGCCACAACTCTGCCAATGGGTTATTTTTTCATCATAAACCTAAATGAGGGAAATGAGTGAAATAGTCTTTTCATTTGTATTCACCATTCAGCTACTTGAAGTATGTGCTCTGGGCTGGACGTGGTGGCTCACGCCTGTAATCCCAGCACTTTGGGAGGCTGAGGCAGCTGGATCATGAGGTCAGGAGTTTGAGACCAGCTTGGCCAACATGGTGAAACCCGGTCTCTACTAAAAATACAAAAATTAGCAGGGGGTGGTGGCGGGTGCCTGTAATCCCAGCTACTTGGGAGGCTGAGGTAGGAGAATTGCTTGAACCTGGGAGGCGAAGGTTGCAGTGAGCTGAGATTGCGCCATTGCACTCCAGCCTGGGTAACAGAGCAAGACTCTGTCTCAAAAAATAAACAAATAAATAAAAAAAAGATATATGTGCTCTGTGGCAAAGTGAAAAAACCAAGTGCTGATTTTTTGTCTAGGTTCTGTAACTACTGAATTTGTGGTCTAGGAAACAGAGAAAACCTAGCCATTCTATTAAGAAATAAAACAGCTTGAATTATTTTTATGTTTTCTTTGGCATCTTACTGCATAAACAAAAATAGTTGGCGGCCATAGTTATAACAGGGTGATCTATCTAAAAACTCTCAATATATTGCAGTAGCTAAGATGTAGCTTAGGATTTGACAGAACTAGTTTTAATCCAGTCTCTCTTGTGACTGACTTTCTCTCCGTGTGATCATAGACAAGTTACCTAAACTCTTAGCCATGGTTTTTCTCAACTTCAAAAGGGGATAATGGTCACATAATTGTTTTAAGGATTAACTGATATGATATATAAAAGTGTTAGTGCCACCAGAATATATTTGTACAAAAGTTAAATAAACATTAGCTATAATAAGGATAATTGTATTATCATTGTAAATACCATTCTAGAGAAATTTTCTAGAAATAGTTCAAATATATCTTCTTCTTCTTAAAATATTAGAACATTTTAAATATTAGAATAAGTAGTTGGGGTGGCCTTAAATAAGTAGGTTAATTTGTCCTCTCTACCTTTCTCTCACCTCACTCTCTCTGTCTAGTTTTTTCTCTTCCTTTAGTCAAGTTCTTATCAAGATATCATAATAGGTAGGAGTTTTGATGTGTTAAATAATGTGAAAGACAATCAGAGTTAAAAATTCTATCTATATCTACCAGTGCATTAAAGCCCAGATCAATCTGATTTTAGCTTTTCTATTCTCCTCTTAATTCTGGGCTCACTCTAAGTAATTTACCATTAGCTTCCCACCTCCAAAGAAATGCGCCTGCTTTTAAAAATCTCAAATCAGTGCTTGAAAATGTATTGACTTCCCAGTTTTCAAATTTTGTCCTAATCTCTCCCCACAGATTCTTATATCAAAATGAGCCTGAATTACTTGTGAGGATTTTTCTTTGCTCCTCTCTGCTGAATGTGTTCCTTTTTCTTATCACCTGTCTACAGTTCACCTGTTTTTGAACCTCTCTGTTTAGAGAGCTAGCCCTAGTTTTGAGGATATTTCTAGTCAGGTATTTAAAAGCATTTTAATTTCGTTGCTCAGAGGAAGCATCTTTTTACCAAAGAAAGTGCTGTCTAGTCATAGGAATTTTCTAGTCATAGGAACTTTCCAATAAATAGGCTAATTGAGTGTGGATTTCCACGAGTCTTAAATGGTAGAGGGGGCAGTGATGTGTGATATTTCTACTTGGTTAAATACATACAGCCAGACTTCAAAGAATAAGAGAAACAAAAGGGAGCCGTACCCAGGAGATAAATATAGAATGTCTGAATTTGAAGAGCTAAGGGCCCAACATGAGCCACATTCATGTTGGTATACTGTCTTCTCTGCCATCACCTTTTTCCCTTGGTTCTCTTTTTTTGCTGGCTCTTTTCATTTCTGTGCAGAATTCTCTATTTATCCCTTTCTTCTTCTTCTTTTGTTTTTTTTTTTGAGACAGAATCTTGTTCTGTCACCCAGGCTGGAGTGCAGTGGCGTGATCTCGGCTCACTGCACGCTCCGCTTCCCGGGTTCATAGCATTCTCCTGCCTCAGCCTCCTGAGTAGCTGGGACTACAGGCATCTGCCACCACGCCCAGCTAATTTTTTTTTTTTTTTGTATAATTTTAGTAGAGATGGGGTTTCACCGTGTTAGCCAGGATGGTCTCGATCTCCTGACCTCATGATCTGCCCACCTCGGCCTCCCAAAGTGTTGGGATTACAGGCATGAGCCACCATGCCCGGCCTATCCCTTTCTTCTTGGAGGATAGGAAGAAGAGTCAGAACTTGATGTGTCTCAAACAAAAGTTGGGTTGTGTTTGCAGAATGTTATATAAGTCACAGACTTATTTATATAAGCCACAGTCTGAACATAACTTTCTGGAGACAGAATTCATGGGCTAGGTATTTTTAGGAAGTGGAATTACGTCTGCAGGATTTATAGAAATTCATAGTTAGGACTGTGAAGTTAACTATGAAGAAGAGTGACAGGTTTTCTCTTTTACAGGACAACCCCAGCAATGTGGAGAAGCCTGGGGGTTGTCCTGGCTCTTTGTCTCCTCTCATTGGGAGGAACAGAGAGCCAGGACCAAAGCTCCTTATGTAAGCAACCCCCAGCCTGGAGCATAAGAGATCAAGATCCAATGATAAACTCCAATGGTTCAGTGACTGTGGTTGCTCTTCTTCAAGCCAGCTGATACCTGTGCATACTGCAGGCATCTAAGTAAGACAGTATTTCTGTGGCTTAAAATACCTTGAGGGGAAGGCTATTAAATACACACACGCATATAAACATAAAATAAAAGTGTAAACAATGTATTAAGTCACACTTTTAGAAAAACTATGTATTTGCATAGAACATATTAGAAGAGAAAAACTAGGATGATACACACCAAAATGTTTACAGCGGGTTTCCTAGGGTTATGGAAATTTTTTCTTCTTTTTGTGGACATATATTTTATAACTTCCTACTAAATAATGTATTACTCATGTAATGAAAATGTTCTAAAATGTACTTCTGCAAATAGAACAGTTACTTCAATAAAAGAAGCAGAGAAGACTGTTTTGTCAGAGTAGAAAGAACACTAGGCTTGCTATCAAAGGTCTTGGGTTATTTAACAAATAAATATCAAAAATATTTGTTGAGTTATTCACCAGATATTCACTGGGTGGAATTCTCCTTACAGTCATCCAATGGTATCTGTGCAGGATTGGTTCCAGGATCCCCCTCATACACCAAAATCCAAGGAGCTCAAATCCTTTATATAAAATGGCATGTATAACCTATGCATATACTTTCACATGCTTTAATCATCTCTAGATTACTTATAATACCTAACACAATGTAAATGCTATGTAAGTAATTTTTATACTGTATTTAGTGAATAATGAATGACAAGAAAAAAAGTCTACATGTTCACTGCTATAGATGAAGCCATCTTTTTTTTTCCAACCATTTTTTATCTGTGGTTGGTTGAATCTGTTCTACCTATAAGATACATTTAAAATATATACACTTCATCGTGTTAGTTTGAGAACTAAATGAACCAATGTTTGTGTAAGCATAAGGTTTTAATTAAGCACAAGTTTTAAGTAATTCTAAAAATGAAAGTTTTAAAATCTTTTACCACAATATAAAGAATAGGTGCAGTATGGGTTAGTTAAAAATAAGAAGGGGAGTTTCACACAGAAAATTAAGGAAGAGGGAGAAAAACCACTAATCAAATCAAATGAGATTATTCATTTTATGTGTTTCTTCTCAAATATTTTAGATTGGAAGATCTGCGAGTAAAACTGAAGAAAGAAGGATATTCTAATATTTCTTATATTGTTGTTAATCATCAAGGAATCTCTTCTCGATTAAAATACACACATCTTAAGAATAAGGTTTCAGAGCATATTCCTGTTTATCAACAAGAAGAAAACCAAACAGATGTCTGGACTCTTTTAAATGGAAGCAAAGATGACTTCCTCATATATGATAGGTTTGTACATACACACAAACACATCCCAAATCTAAAAATAACTGTTTCATATCTATTTATTTACTTCCCATCACACATAACAATCTTCTTTACTGTTAAATACAATGCCATATTTCAGTCTTCATCTCATATAATCTCTCTTTAACATTTAGAAGTAAAAATCACTCCTTATTTTTGAAATACTCTCATTTTAAAAAATTTCTATGACACTATACCCTGCTGGTTTTCCCCATATCCCTCTTCTTCTTTCTCCTCCTCCACACTTCCTCCTCTTCCACCTCCTGGTTTTTCTTCCTCCCACCTTCTTCCTTGGTTTATTCTGTATGTGTTTGTGTTATTCAGGGCTGTATAGGTTTCCGCCTATTCACACTCTGCACATTTTACCTGAGCAATCTCATCTATCCCTTGATTACAATTACAACACATATTAGGATGATCCCGTATATACAAAGCTGAAACACAGTGACTGAACTCCAGAGTCTATCTACTTCCTAGACGTATTCACAAACATCTTAAATTCAATTATTCAAATCTGTATTGATTATCTTCTCCTAAAACATGCTTATACTTTCACTTTTGTGTGATTTTTATATACAACCTATTGGAGGCAGATGCAGCCAAACACTAGGGCATATAATCCTATAATTTTCAGACCCTGCGCTCCCAGTCATTATCCACTATTTTGCAGGACTTCACAAAAACCATCATGTATGGCAGCCTTCTGCCATTTACCCCTTCACAAAAGTGTGTGACAGGAATGTATTACTGACTCCTTCCATCACACTTCCCACCTCGGGTCAGTAATCAAATTCTATGGGTTCTTAATCCTGAGTATATTTATCTCATATCCGTAATTATTATCTCAAGTTACTTCCCGGTGACCACTCCTCTAGATTTTTCTACTAATCCCTTCACTTGATTTCTTCTTGTTTTGTATTTAATAGTAAATGATTTAAAATAATATATTTGCTTTTGATTATTGCCAAATAGTTTATAAACTCTTTATTCACATTTTTTTTGAAATGACTTTTATTTTTGAAATGACTTTTTAAAAAGTAAGGCATGTAAAAAGAGTTCACCATTCCAGGAGGAAAATGCAGAAAATTGATTATCCCCGTAAATTGGCATTTTGGTTAAATAAAAAGAATGACTAATTTGTATATCCTGTACAATTCTAACCTAATTCTTTTGCAAATGAATAACCATATATTCTAATTAATTTTAATCTAAATAATAATTTTAAGGCTACATACCTGAATTTCTGAACTGTAAAGTGAGTTAATCATTTAAGCATGATCTGCACAAATCTACTTTTGATTCTATGAACAAATAAAATATTGATATTTTGAGGGAATCTCAATTCATGCACTATGCCATTATAAACATTCTCAGTTGGTGCTTTGTTTTCTTTGACTCTCCGGAGTCTGGTGAGCCCTACTTGGTCTTATACTAAATTTTAAAAATTCACATTTCATTCTTTTAGGCCTTTAAACTTCTAATTTTTAGGATAACCTAGAAGTATAACCCTTTGATAGTCACATAAAACCATATATACTAGGTAAAATGTGGACAAGAAGAACATTTTAACCCCACCATTTCTGACAATGCCACATGTTCTAAAACTTTCATTGTGCTGAAATTTTCATTGCATTAGATACATTTTTAAATAAATGGGCTACTGGCCAAGGCTTGGAGATCTTTTTGTTATGTGATGATTTCTTGTTGTGTCAAATTTGTGCTGCCTTAGCAGTTATGACAAGCTCAAATGATTTTCAGAGCCTAATTTATAAGTTAGTGGTTTGGGCACTGGTAGAATTTGTAAGTCAGTCACAAAATTGTATTTGACCAAGTCACAGTGATGACATTTTTGATATTATGTAGTGACATATCTATAACATTTCAAAATACTAGTATTAGACGAATTGTAGTGTTGCTATGATCTGACCTGGTGTGCAGTGCCTGGGAGCTCATTTGTAGCTCTCATCCAAAGAAATTTAGTAAAGGCGTGAAAGGGTCTTAGTTATGACCATTAAACCTGTAATACCTATCCCAGACTGCATTTGAGTAGGATCGTGATACAGAAAATATTGTAGTGACACTGTATTTGTCCTTTTTCTTAGATGTGGCCGTCTTGCATATCATCTTGGTTTGCCTTTTTCCTTCCTAACTTTCCCATATGTAGAAGAAGCCATTAAGATTGCTTACTGCGAAAAGAAATGTGGAAACTGCTCTCTCACGGTATTTTTCTGAATTATTTTTCTTGGGAGAAAAGAGGAAATCTTTTAAGAGTTTATCATGAAACACTAACTTATTTAGATAACTCAATGCTTTTGCAGGTGTACTAAAAATAAATAATAATAATTTTTATAATTAAACACATATCCTGTCATCTAACCTCTACTTTATTTATTTATTATTATTACTATTATTCTTTTTTTTATTATTATTACTATTATTCTTGAGAAGGAGTCTCGCTCTGTCACCCAGGCTGGAGTGCAGTGGCGCGATCTCGCCTCACTGCAAGCTCCGCCTCCCGGGTTCATGCCATTCTCCTGCCTCAGTCTCCTGAGTAGCTGGGACTACAGGCGCCTGCCACTACGCCCGGCTAAATTTTTGTATTTTTAGTAGAGACAGGGTTTCACTGTGTTAGCCAGGATGGTCTCGATCTCCAGACCTTGTGATACGCCCACTTTGGCCTCCCAAAGTGTTGGGATTACAGGCATGAGCCACCGCGCCCAGCCTAACCTCTACTTTAAAACATCTTTTGAAGATCGGCGTTGCTGCCTTTATCTAGAAGGGCTTTAGAAATTAAAAATCAATGTATCATATTTCAGTTACCACCAAATGACATTGCATGAGCATAAGTGCTCAAAGAATTTAGTCAACACAAAAAAGCAGTATTATTGTAGTATCCTGAACATGTTAGCACAAGAACATAACAATAGCAAAGCTTACCCACAGCATTACTTGGAATGGAACTGGGGTCAGAAACTAGTTAATTTATTGAAGATGCAAGATTACCAGATTTTTCCTGAAGCCCTTCCACTGTCTGCCTATCTGCAGTTTGAGTTTACTTCAAAATGGAGTAAGTTTTCTACTCATTACTGGTATTTATTTCCTAACAACCATGAAAATATTTCTTCCTTGTTATGAGAAGAACTATATTTAAATCTTTTTTAAATAAAAAAGGCACTCAAAGAATTTAATTTGTATTAAGTAGACTTGTTTTCCTTCATAATAAAAAGGAAAATAATTCTAAACAATGTTCCATTGATAGGTCAGATTGGGAAAATTTGAACTTAGGTTTAAAAACAATTCTCAATTTTATCTGTAAGTTGTATTTCCTTCAGATTTTCCCCAGCTCTAAAGAAAGCCGCCTCAAATTTTTAACTAATTTAATTAATTAATTTAGTTGTTAAAGAGTACAAGTTACTCTAGTTTTGTAATTTTCACATTTTAACCTTTATAATGATCTTTTGAGGGTTATTTTATTACTTTTAAAGATGAGGAGACTGAGGTAATGGAAGAAAATACTAAGAGTAATGAAAGAAAAGTACTAACTCAACCTATACTAAGCATTTAATAAATACTAACTATAATGTTTTGGGATTATTTCTGCATTTCTCATTTGTGCAAATGCTTGCTAGTTGCAAATAGACCCAGTTATATTGAAAAAGGCAGTTAGCAGTTACCACAATATGCGTGAAATGTGTGAATCATCTGTAAATAAGAATTACAGATTGGACACGATTAGTATCTGATATGCCATATCAAATTGGAGTTTTTCTATTTCATTGTCTCCCAGATACCACTGATTATATGACATATTATCTTACGTACTATTTAGGAAAAAAAATGCTGCTAATTATAGGACACAGTGAGAAAACACCACCAACAGTGTGGTACATTCTAATTTTAGAGATATTAAAATCTAAAGAAATATGCATCACATAATCAGTAAAATATAGTAATGCATTACTGAAATTAGACTACTGGCAAGGTGCAGTGGCCCACGCCTGTAATCCCAGCACTTTGGGAGTCTGAGGTGGACGAATCACGAGGTCAAGAGATCGAGACCATCCTGGCCAACATGGTGAAACCCCATCTCTACTAAAAATACAAAAATTAGCTGGGCGTGGTGGCACGTGTCTGTAATCCCAGCTGCTTGGGAGGCTGGGGCAGGAGAATCGCTTGAACCTAGGAGGCGGAGGTTGCAGTGAGCCGAGGTCGTGCCACTGCACTCCAGCCTGGCGAAAGAATGAGACTCCGTCACTAAATAAATAAATAAATAAATAAATGAAAGAAATTAGACTTCTACCGTAGGTATTTGTGATTGTTTAAACCTTGAACACTTTGAACATTACACAGTATATTTTAAACATATATCAAATTGTTTATAAGTTTGTAAGCAAACACGGTTAGCTTCTAATGTAGAAGTAATTCAGAAATAACCAAATAAAGTACCACGTAGTAGTTGTATGCTAAAATTTAATGGAATTTATAACCTTTTAAAACCTTCAAAACATCAAAAGCATATCACTTAGTGAGTCTTTGGGTTCTAAGTTGATTTTGTAATTTTATTTTCAAATTAGCCTTAGGTTGAGATTTAATGTTACATTTCTGTATCTATAGGCTTTGAGTCCCCGATTGGTGGGTACCACAAAACAGTAAAGACTTCCAGGAAATTAAAGAACTAGGATCATGCGGAATGGATATTATGGTCAATGGGAGTCGGGCAGTAATTTGCTATTTTCAGCTGACAGCCTTATGGTAGGGAGACATTAGCAAAGCTTTGGTGAAGTTCAAAACGTTTCCTGGCATAGGATGAAGTATGAAAAACTAACACATTTGAGCAGAGTTTATTAGCATTTTTGAATTATCAGAGATAAATTAATATTAGATTACAGTGTCATATAGTATTAGATAAGATGCACCGTTGACACAGGTACAGAAGTTTCCATATAGTTCAACTGATTTTTTATTTTTTTTTATTTTTTTGAGATACGGTCTGACTCTGTCACCCAGGCTGGAGTGCAGTGGCACCATCTGAGCTCACGGCAACCTCCACCTTGCGGGCTCAAATGATCCTCCTACCTCAGCCTCACAAGTAGCTGGGACTACAGGCATGTGACACCACACCCAGCTAAGTTTTGTATATTTTGCAAAGACGGGGTCTCGCCATGTTGCCCAGGCTGGTCTCTGACTCCTGAGCCCAAGCAATCTGCCCGCCTTGGCCACCCAAAGTGCTGGGATTACAGGCATGAGCCACCATGCTCGGCCCAGATCAACTGAATTTAGGATTTGATATTAGTTTGACTTTCCTGCAATCTAAGTTCCTTTTGCCAGTTTACTTCATTTGCTTCTGCAAATCTAAGTACAGTGGTTTGGCTTTCTTTTTAAGCCTTTAATAAAATGTCTAGGTGTTGAGACTAATATCAGACTCTTTCTCATTAATATAATACAAAGCCAGCTCAATTCTAATTAACTAGATGGAATTTCACATACGTTAGCTCTACAAATCATTTTTCACGCATTATTCCTATCTCTATAAACTTGTTAATAAGTGATTTATAAATTTGTTCCAGACTCCCAAAGATGAAGACTTTTGTAAAAGTGTATCTTTGGCTACTGTGGATAAAACAGTTGAAGCTCCATCATCCCATTACCATCATGAGCATCATCACAATCACGGACATCAGCACCTTGGCAGCAGTGAGCTTTCAGAGAATCAGCAACCAGGAGCACCAGATGCTCCTCCTCATCCTGCTCCCCTAGGCCTTCATCACCACCATAAGCATAAGGGTCAACATAGGCAGGGTCACCCAGAGAACCGAGATATGCCAGGAAGTGAAGATTTACAACATTTACAAAAGAAGCTCTGACAAAAGAGATGTATAAATCAATTACTCTGTAAATTGCCCAAAGATTCAGAGTTGGCTCCTAGGAGCTGCTGCTGCCATTGTCGACATCTGATATTTGAAAAAACAGGGTCTGCAATCACCTGACAGTGTAAAGAAAACCTCCCATCTTTATGTAGTTGACAGGGACTTCGGGCAGAGGAGAACATAACTGAATCTTGTCAGTGACGTTTGCCTCCAGCTGCCTGACAAATAAGTCAGCAGCTTATACCCACAGAAGCCAGTACGAGTTGACGCTGAAAGAATAAGGCAAAAAAGTGAGAATGACCTTCAAACTAAATATTTAAAATAGGACATACTCCCCAATTTAGTCTAGACACAATTTCATTTCCAGCATTTTTATGAACTACCAAAATTAGTGAACCAAAAATAGAAATTAGATTTGTGCAAACATGGAGAAATCTACTGAATTGGCTTCCAGATTTTAAATTTTATGTCATAGAAATATTGACTCAAACTATATTTTTTATGATGGGGCAACTGAAAGGTGATTGCAGCTTTTGGTTAATATGTCTTTTTTTTTCTTTTTCCAGCGTTCTATTTGCTTTAATGAGAATAGAAACGTAAACTATGACCTAGGGGTTTCTGTTGGATAGTTAGCAATGTAGAATGGAGGAAGAACAACAAAGACATGCTTTCCATTTTTTTCTTTACTTATCTTTCAAAACAATATTACTTTGTCTTTTCAATCTTATACTTTAATAAAATAAGTGGATCTTGTATTTTAAGATCCAGAAATACTTAACACGTGAATATTTTGCTAAAAAAGCATATATAACTATTTTAAATGTCCATTTATCTTTTGTATATCTAAGACTCATTTTTACTATCACACATGAATAAAGCCTTTGTAGCTTTCTTTCTCTAATGTTGTATCACACTCTTCTAAAACTCGAGTGGCTATCTTAAAAGATGGAAGGGGAAAGATAATATTGTGTGTCTCTATATTGCTTAGTAAGTATTCCCATAGTCAATGATGGTTTAATAGGTAAACCAAACCCTGTAAACCTGACCTCCTTTATGGTTAATACTATTAAGCAAGAATGCAGTACACAATTGGATACAGTATGGATTTGTCCAAATAAATTCAATAAAAACCTTAAAGCTGACTTTGTTTGTTATGTAGGCTGTATGCGTATATTGAAAATAGAAGTGAAACTTTCGATTGCTTTTAAATAAATACTAACTAATGAATTTACTGCTAAACTTAAAACCTTCTACGCTTAAGGTGAGAATCTTTGCCAACAGAAAGGTGTTGCTCTAAATCGCGAATGGTATTACGAAGAATTGCAATCTCCTTGTTTTTTTCTTCTTGAAAATGTTGAAGTTTCTAAACGAAACAAATTTGTTATTACAATTCAGAAAATAAAATTTAGTACAAGGAACAACAAAATAACAATAAAGAAATACACTTCTGCTATAAATTTCTATTTTAAAAAATACCTTATATTGTTAATAAGAATTAGATGATTTTTATAGAAACACACTTAGAAAGTTTTCTTAAGCAACAAATAATGAGAGGAAAACTCACATACCCGTCTGTAGATACTTTGTGGCAAAACAGTAGAATCCTGATATGATTTTGATTTAGTCTGAACTCTTGCTAGTTTGGCATCAAACTGAATCAAATTGAAAAAGAAAATTATTGCAACTCTAGACAATTAGAAACAATTGTTTCTATAATTATAATCCATGGTATCTTTGACATGTAATCTGTAATTCAGGTGTAAATTACAATATAGACAATAGAAAAATCTTTCTTTAAGAAATAATTTTTCAGAAAGAGCAAAGAACAGAAAAACAAGATTAACCCTGATTGCATGGTAAAATTAACTGGAGAGGTTTTTTTTTCTTTTTTTTTAAAGTACCAAATGCCTGGGCACTACTTTAGAGATTCTGGTGCAGCTAGCATCATCTTTTTCTCAAAACATCACGTGATTCTATAGTGTAGACAGGGTTTAGAATCTAGTTTAACTTAAATATAGGTAAAATATTTTTATATTAAAATGAGTGTATTATAAAGAAAATGTAATAAACAGTCATGGGAGAAAACCTCACATAGCTTTCTGCAGGAACTTTGAGGCCGAACAGTAGAATTTGAATACGATATTGTCGATATAGTTTGAACCCTTGCTGGTTTGAATTAAACTGAATCAGGTTAAAAAAGTCCTCATAGGCCATTCTTACAGGCCATTTTTTTTTCGTTTTAGCACAATATTCCATTATATAACTCTTCTCTTTAGATTTAGTTAACATAGCCTCTCTGAGGACTAAGAATAAACTCTGAGGTTATGCTCTGGTTTGAGGAGAGAAGTGGTTAGGTACAATGAAAACAAATAACAAGGAGCTGTGTATACCAGTCAAATAATAGACCAGTGATAAGGCCCAAATGGCAAACAAAATGCAAATTTCCAAACAGAGGAGGATTAGAAGTTGGTAGTAGGTCTTGAAACATGGCCTGTTAATTTCAGTTGGCCATTCAGCCTTTCCTGTGGTTTGTGGTACACTTGGTCAGATGGCAGCAGCTGCAGCAGCAGCAGCAGCAAAGGGCATCTAAAGTCAACATCAGTCCTCTTTCTGCCCAGTGATTACTCATGGTAACTCACCAAGTACCCTGGGGATTCCAAAGTTTCAGGAATATGAGTAGTATGTGATTTTAATTAAAACTTGTGAATTCTTACAAGGTAAAATGAAAGTTGGGGTGGGGGGAAGCAACAGAAGAATGATAGAAGGGTAGGTTGATAAGAGTCTAGAAAAAATTTAAAGGACAAATATTTTGTCAAAGTACATTTGAGATTGTGATATCTGGTTAAATGAACTACTCAAGACTGTTTATTTATTTATTTTATTTTTTTCGTTCTGTTGCCCAGGCTGGAGTGCAGTGGAGCAATCTTGGGTCACTGCTAAGTCTGCCTCCTGGGTTCAAGTGATTCTCCTGCCTCAGCCTCCTGAGTAGCTGGAATAACAGGCATCTGCCATCACGCCCGGTTAATTTTTGTATTTTTTTTTTAGTACAGGCGGGTTTCACCACACTGGCCAGGTTGGTTTCGAACTCCTGACCTCAGGATTCGCTCACCTTGGCCTGCCGAAGTGCTGGGATTATAGGTGTGAGCCACAGCATCCGGCCTACTCAAGACTTTTGAGCAAAGAGCTAGAGCCTCAGCCTTTGAGATGCCCTATTAGAAGTCGCTTTAAAAAAAAAATTGTAGGAATTTGGTTTGTTTACCCCCAGGATATTTATTCTTGCAGAAAGTTATTAGGAAGAAATTTGTCTTTTTTATGAGAAATAAAGCAAAATAAATTTCTAGTTGGTTACTGGGGTTTGACAAATTTCTGCTGGGATGAGAATAATGTGAAGCCTTAGAAACATTCTTCCCATGCTGGAATGGTAGAAATTATGAAACCTGCATAGAATTTACCATAAAATGCAGATAATCCTTGAGTTTTCTGTCAGGGAAATGTGAGTGCTAAAAATACAGTAGCTAAAAGAAAGTTTCACTGTATTGGTTTAGTAGCCAATTAGATACACTAAAGATAGAATTAGTAAGCTGGAGAATAGGTTAGAAGAAAATATCTACCCTGAGACTGGGAAAAACAAGAAAATGACATATACAGAAAAGAGCATGTGAGATATAGGAACTGGTAGTAAAGTCTATGAAAGGCTGTTGTCTCTCACCTAGTGTTGGGCCTAAACTTGCTGTAGTCAGAAAAGCCTGCAGTAAAAAGGAAAAGTTGGATGTCAAGTGGGAAATACTGAGAAGAAAAGTTCTCAGAGGAAGCAATATCCTCCCTAAAAACCAGGACCTTTTGAACAACTCAGGGGTCCGCTTTCAGGTCAAGTGCTGAAAGACAATGCAGATGACAGTTGTATGGTATGTGATTACTGCAGTCATTTGATGGAGAATGAGCATGTGTGAAGCCCTCTCACAGAATTGCTTCTAATCCTAAAATGTATCTCACTGTGATGAAAAACAATCAAAGTACAGTTTAGACTAAGGGATGTGTCCTCAAGTTTAGCAGACTCTTAAACACTTACCTCTAGTTGTAGCTTGATTATTTCATTTTGTTTTTCTTTTTCTTGACTTCTTAGCTTTGCATTTAACTCTGAAATTTCCATCTCCTTTTTCTCTATTAGTTCTTTGTGCTTTTCTTCATTTAATTCAACTGAATCAAGTGAAATAAATAAAATTCATTCATTAAAAATTTCAAAAATATTATGTTTGTATTTCTTAGGTGTTTTAAATCATTCCTAAAAAAGTAAATTTTATTAATGAAACATATTTTAGAAATGATGTATGTATAGAATAGCTTTTCTATGTTTTTTACAAGACCCTGAATAATGTTTGAGACACAGAGGTCACTTGCCAAATATTTTTGAATGAATAAGGTAATTTAAACTATTAAACATCAAAGGCCTAGAAAATAAATGGGAGATACAGTGGTTGAAGAGAGACACAAAGCCTGAGTTTCTAGGTATGAAGGGCTCAAACTACTGGATGACTCTAGAGCTACATGAAGCCCCTGCTATACTATTCCATGTGATCAGGCCATTCTCATGTTCACATCATGTCTTTATGCTTTATCAAATTTCTTCTTCTCCCAACTTTCTTATTCCTGTTAATGACACCATGACATCTAGGATGAGAGGCTCAAGAAAATCTTTGATTTTTAATGAGAGAGGAGACAACCTACAAGCCTCACAAATGAAGGGCTTCCTAGCTTTCTGATATAGATATTTAGATAATAAATTTGTAGATCCTACTCTGTATGATTTAAACCTTTGAAATGGGTTGAAATTTGCTTTTTCATTTATGATATGGTCAACTTTCTTAAATGTTCCATGCATACTCGAAAATAATACGTATTCTGCACTTATTGGGTATATCATTTATGTCAATTAGTATCAGTTGTTTATTTTGTTGTTTAAATTTTCTATATCATTACTAATTTTGCATATTTGTATGTACTTTTTTACCACTAAAAGGTGAGTTAAAGTCTCTCATTATGATTGTGGATTTGTCTGTCACCTAATAGTTCTGTGAATTTTATTTGGTGCATATACATTTAGAATTGTTGTTTTATTTCCCTGGTAAATCGAACACTTCACATCATAAAATATCCATATTTTGCTGTAGAACTGCTTCTTGCTTTAAAGTATACTTTGTCCAATATTAGTATAGCTATGCCAGCTTCATGTTGGCTACTATTTGCATGGTATATCCTTTTCCATCTTTTATTTTAAATCTTTCTATAGCTTTGTATTTTAGGTATATTGAAAGCAGCATAGTAGCAGATTTTAATACTTATTGAGTCTGGCAATTTTTGTCTTTTAATTGGCAATTCATTCAAGTTTAACTTAATGCATTTAGTAATATATTTGGGTTTAAATAGACTAGCTTATTATTTGTTGGCTTTTACATTTTATGTTCATTTCTCTCTCTTTTCTTATCTTCATTTAGACAGAATAACTGTTTTTACTTCCCTTTTTTCCTCCTCTATTAGATTGATAATCATTAGCTTGATAAATATTCTTTTATTCTTCCTTTAGCGGTTACCTTAGAGTTTATAGCATGCATACTTGACTTATTAGAATTTAATAAAATTAGTATTTTTATCACTTTATGGACATGATACAAACCTTAAAAACATTTTAACTCCATTTATTCCCCCTTTTGTCTTTGGTGTTTTTGTACTATGTTAACTTAGCTAAATTAGAACTATGTTTTCCAGGATTCCCTTGTCTATATGTTCTAAGGTAGAGTTAGCCGTAAGAGAAATCTCCACAAGATTTGGAAGATGGAAGTATAGCAAGAACTAATTTTCTCTGATGTTTAGTATAGGATGCTGGGCAGTGTTTCAGTTCACATATGGTGTTGCTGGCCTTCTGGCTCACCAAATCAGCAGCTATTTTTTTTTGAAGGTCAATGTAGAGCCCCAAGGAATGCTGCAATTTATACAAGTTGTCACTTATCAATGGATCATCTCAGTGATAAGGAAAAACATTTGGTTCCATAGCTTCTTAAGCTCCCACCAGATTTCTTTTTTTAGCTGCTAGAAGTCTCAGGCCAGGTGTCCTTGAAGCTCAGTGGCGTAAGGCACCATCATTTCCTGCAGGTCGTCATGTCATAAAGGTTGAAGGAGGTACAAGAAAGATGCAAATTCCAGTTTGTTCTCAGTATTTCCACTTGACATCCAACTTTTCTTTTTACCTTCAGGCCTTTCTGACTGCAGCAACTTTAGGACCAACACTAGATGACAGACAACAGCCTTTCATAGACTTTACTACCAGTTCCTATATCTCACATGCTCTTTTCTGTATATGCCATTTTCTTGCTTCTCCCTGTCTCAGAGTTGATATTTTCTTCTAACCTGTTCTCCAGCTTACTAATTCTATCTCCAGTGTATCTAATTGGCTATTAAACCAATACAGTGAAACTTTATTTTTACCTACTGTGTTTTTAGCACTTACATTTCCATCTACTTCTCTAGTATACTTTTCAGTTCTCCATAAAAATTCCCCAAGTCCAGCTGAGCTTGGTGGCTCACACCTGTAATCCCAGCACTTTGGGAGGCCAAGGCAGGTGGATCACCTGAGGTCAGGAGTTCGAGACCAGCCTGACCAACATGGTGAAACCCTGTCTCTATTAAAAATACAAAAATTAGCCAGGGATGGTGATGGCGTGCCTGTGGGCCCAGCTACTCGGGAGGCTGATGCAGAAGAACTGCTTGAACCTGGGAGGTGGAGGTTGCAGTGAGCCGACATGGCAACACTGCACTCCAGCCTGGGTGACAGAGTGAGACTGTGTCTCCAAAAAAAAAAAAAAAAAAAAATTCCCCAAGTTCTTTATTTCTTTGATTATATTAATTAGAGTCATTGTAAATTATATATCTGATAATGCCATTATCTGGATCATAAATGAATTTATATTTATTTCCTTTCAAAAATGTTTATAATTGAGCTTGCTTAGGTTTTTTGTATTTTTAAAGTCAGATTTACTGCACCATAATTCATATATAGCAAAATCTCTTTTGAGGTGTACAGTTTGATGAGTTTCGAGGAACATATACAAGAATCTAACCATCACCACAATCAGGTAAAATTTTTCTATCACTTCAAAAGGAGCCCTTGTGCCCCTTTATAATCTATCCTTTTGCTCACATACTGGCAAACATTGATCTGATTTTTGTCACCATAATTTTTGTTTTCAAGAATTTTGTATAAACAGAATTATATAGTATGTGGACTTTTGTGTCAGACTTCTTTGATTTAGCATATTGCTTCTGAATTGATTGTATTGTTGAATGTCTCAGTAGTTTGTTGCTTTTTATTGCTGAGTAATTTCCATTACATGGATGTACCGTGATTTGTTTATTT
Source organism: Nomascus leucogenys (assembly GCF_006542625.1). NCBI lineage: Eukaryota > Metazoa > Chordata > Mammalia > Primates > Hylobatidae > Nomascus > Nomascus leucogenys. Next base: position 39,576,120 of record NC_044386.1, on the reverse strand, counting down.
ATGTTAACGGATTTGCTCGATTCCAGGTTTGGGCCATGATGAATAAGTTTGCTGTAAACATTCACAAACAGGTCTTTGTGTAGACATATGCTTTCATTCCTCTTGGGTAAATACCCAGGAGTGCGAATGCTGGGTCAGATGGTGTGTTATGTGGCGGCCATGACAATGAGCCTCTCAGATCTCAGGAATCCTAACTGATCACTTGCCCCAGCTCCTGCACTCTAAAATCCATTACTGCATTTAAGCTAAGGCCATGCTTCTATGGTTGCATGTCAATGACAGGGTATGAAAGGAATACTACTGTGGGCCAATTCTGGGAGATGTCTAATCCTATCTTGGTGTTTCCTTCTTTAAGGATCTGAACTAGCACAAGGAAACAGGTATAATGGGGTTCTAAGACTGACTCACTTACCACTTTCTGGGAAATGAAGAAGCCATCCTTAGTGGTATGTGGAGTACTGGTAGTTCCTAGTATACAATGGTGTTATAATTACTACAGATTTCACTGGAAGTAATCTGGAAAAATGTCCTGGTGGTGGGGAATGCCTTGCAAGGCATTAGTTATCATTAAGACATTTGAAATATGGATGGAAATAATGCCCACAAACGCAGTAGAGTTATCTGGTTACTGCTAAATTAAATTGACATTCTACTAAAGGATAATGAGAAATTGAGGGCTGTTAGCAAAAAGTTACAGAATTAAAGAATACATGTGAGAGTGAGCTTAGCCAAAGCAGGTCTACTATGATAAAATTTGGACCCCAGTTGGAAAGACCTGAGATCCTGAAAAATAGAATGGAAACACGTGGATGGATGCCTTTGAGAATGCTAGCTCTAAAGATTTCCCTAAGCCCTTGGAGTCTGCAGAGGTGGCCCACTCTTTCCTAGTAAAAGCTAGCAATTCCTCTGTGGTGAAGGATGCAGAGGCTCCTCTCAGAAGATGCCTCGATCTCCTCTTTTGGCTGCTAGGCCAGTAACTAGGGTCAAGATGCACCATAACCTGGCTGGGAGATAAGGGAGAAAGGTGATTATATCTAAAAGTATCTGCAAGAATTATCTAGGTTGTATTGGGAAGAGCTATGTGAGTACCCCTGAGAAAGATTTTGAGGCTGCTGGATCAAAGAAGATAGAAAGTAAGACTAGGTAATCAAGAATTCATTGACTCAGCATTACTCTTCAGGGACAACAGACATAATATCCTAGCAAGGGCTCTGGGAGATGGGGCAAATGCTCTGCTAGTGTGGCCTTAAACCTCTAAAGAAAGCAATGACCAAAGCTGAGTGAAGTGAAAATATGTGAGCTGCGTGACAGATAGTAAAGAAAGAAATAAGGAGGCTGTAGAAAATTGGCATGCTAGTAGGAATATATTACATGAGGTAAAACAACCTACAAAAAGATTATGCACTTCAGGAGGGCCCAGAAGACACATTATTAGCCAAGGCCACCAGAAATGTGCTGGTGAGGGGTAAAAAAGTATCACAAAAAATTCAGTGGTCAGTCTCCTTTGGAAGTGAGGGTTGACAGTAAAATAGGTTGCCATAGAGCTAGGTTCATTAATATCCATGGAGATGGCATGCCTCTCCACCACAAAGTAATAAAAGCCAGATGATAGTGCTTAACTGCCAAAAGGAAGGAGGCCACAATTACCAAATTACCAGGAAGGCTGGAGAGCAGCCAAAAAGACTTGATGTGCAGATAGTTGTAGAGATAGTTAATAGATGGATAGCCAATTCTGCTTAACAGGTACTACAATTTTAAAAAATCAAAAATGGAAGAACACAAGGCTTAGGGTACATGCCTCAATTAAAAAATTATCATCCTTTTCTCAGTCTCCAGACCTGAACCAATTTTGGGATCTGCAACCCATTGGCTAAATATATGGTCAGGTCACTAGGAAGAACACTTAAATAATACTTCTAGGTATCCCTTTAGGAAGAGAGGCCAACAAGAACCACAGAAGAGTTGCTACATGAACTCATGTAGAGAAGTGACTCTGTGTAGTACAATAGGTGGAGTGTTGTAGCCATGAAAATGCACCTTTCAGATCTCCAATTTCAGAGAGCATAATTGACTCCCTGTTTTCATGACCATGTTTATGCCGAGGTCATACTTCTCAAGAGCTACTCCTAGTCAATGATGGAGTTTGATAGGGCTACGAAGGCAAGCTTATTCCTGAAAGTTGCAGAACTCATTTAATGGGCAAATTTGGCTCAACTTTGTTGAAACTTTCTTAGAAATATGTTACAATCTAACACTTTCCCTATCCAAGATTCATTCTTTTCTTCTCTTCTTCATAGAGGTTAAACCTGTATTACAGACTGACAGCTTACCTAGTCTCTCCTGGTTCCCTTCCCATTTACCCTCACAAATGTTTTCCCCAATAAACTTCTCAAATGTCTAATCCTGTCTTGGCATCTGTTTTGCAGAGGACCCAAATTAACTCATTGCATTTTAAAAAAACTGCCAAAGTATTTTTAAAGGGACTGTACCATTTTATAGTCCCAGTAATAATGTTTCAGAGTTCCAGTTGCTCCATTTGGCATTATCAACATGGCATTGATAATTTTTAAGATTTTACCTGTTCTAAAATGTGTGAGGTTTTAATTTGCACTTCCCTACCTACTAATTATGTTGAGTATCTTTTCATGGCTTATTTTTCATCTGTATGTCTCTGAACTCGAACTCCCAACCTCAGGTAATCCACCCTCCTTGGCCTCCCAAAGTGCTGGGATTACAGGTGTGAGCCACCATGCCTGGCCCTTCATCTGTATGTCTCTGGGATAGTAACTGTCCAAATATTTTTGCCATTTGCTTGTTGAGTTGTTTGACTTCTTCTTATTGAATTCTTAGTGTTCTTTATATATTTTTGGATATAAATCCTTTATCAAATATCCATTTGCAAGTCTATGGATTGTCTTTTCATTTTCTTAACAGTATTAAAGAACATAAATTAATAACTTTGATGAAGTCCAATTTATAACTTTTGCCTTTATTGTTTGTGCTTTTTGTTGCTTTCCAAGAAGTTGCACTTTGGGAGGCCAAGGCAGGCAGTTTACCTGAGGTCGTGAGTTTGAGTTCAGAAGGCTAAAAAGAGGATCTCAGTCTCTTCTGGCTTGTGAGGCTTCTGTAAGGAGTCTACTATGTTAGCCTGATTGGATTTCATTTATAGGTAATCTGGCTATTTTCTCTAGCTGCCTTTGAGGGTTTTTTTTTTTTTTTGGCATTGACCTTAAATAGTCTAATGATTATATGGCAGACTTCTTACAGAAGCCTTACAAGCCAGAAGAAACTGAGGTCCTCTTTTGAGCCTTCTTAAAGAAAAAAAAAAATGCCATCCAAGAATTTTATATCCACCAAACAAGGAAGGAGAAATAAAGTCTTTTCCAAATACGTAAGTGCTAAAGGAATTCATCATCACCAGACCAGACCTACAAGAAATGCTCAAAGGAGTTTTAGACATGGAAACAAAAGGACGATACTTGCTACCATAAAAGCACGCATAAGTACAAAGTTCACAGATCCTATAAAACAATTAAACAATTGAGACTATAAAGCTCACTAACAACACTCTAATGGGAACAAAACCTCACATATAAATATTAATCATAAACAGCCTAAATGTTCCACTTAAAATACACAGATTGGCAAATGGGGTTAATAAAACAAGACTAAACCATCTACTGACTTCAAGAGATCCATCCTATGTGTAATGACACCATAGGTTCAAAGTAAAGGGGTGATGAAAGATCTACCATGCAAATAGAAAATGAAAAAGAACAGGGGTTGATATTCTTGTATCAATTAAAACAGACTTTAAACCAACAACAGTAAAAAAGACAAAGAAGGGTATTATATAATGATAAAGGCTTCAATTCAGCAAGATATAATTACCTAAATACTATTATATAATGATAAAGGCTTCAATTCAACAAGATTTAACAAGCAGATTTAACTGTGCACAACACTGTAACACCCCGATTTATAAAACAAATATTACTAAACCTAAGAAAATAGATAGACAGCTATACAATAGTAGTGGGGTTGTCAATGCCCCATTGACAGATAAAGAATTTAAAAATATGGATCACAAGGAAACTCAAAGAGATCCAAAAAGTTGAAAACCAACACAGAGAAACCAGGAAAATGATTCAGGATATAAAAGAGGAGGTAGCTACATTTTAAAAAGCAAAACAAAACAAAAACTTCTGGAATTAAAAAATTCACTAAAGGAATTTTAAAATACAGTTGAGGGTTTTAGCAACAGACTAGACCAAGCAGAAGGAATAATTTAAAAGCTTGGAGACCAGTCTACTGGATCATGGAGGCTGAAAAATAATAAAGAAACTCTGGACTTTAATTGGACTTTTGACCAAATGAACCTAATAGACATCTACAGAACATTCCACTCAACAACTGCAGAATATACATTTTTTCTCATCTGTGCATAGAACATTGTCTAAAATTGACCATATGCTTGATCATAAAACAAGTCTCAATGATTTTTTAAATAAAATTATATCAAATGTATATGTGGACCATAATGGAACAAAATTAGAAATCCATACCAAAAGGAACTTGCAAAACCACACAAATAGATGGAAACTGAACAACTTGCTCCTGGTTGACTTTTGGGTAAAAAACAACAACAAAAAAATGAAATAAAAACTTATTTTGAAACAAAAGAAAATGCAGTCATAACATACCAAAACCTCTAGGTTACAGAAAAAGTAGTATTAGGAGAAAAGTTTATAGCACTAAATGCCTAACTGAGGAAGACAGATGTAACATTAACAACCTAATGTTGCACCTAAATGAGCCAGAAAAACAAGAACAAACCAAATTCAAAGGTAGCAGAAGAAAAGAAATAACAAAGATCAGAGAAGAACTAAATGAAAATGAGATGAAAACAAAACTCCAAAAAACCATACAAAGGATCAATGAGACAAAAACTGGGTTTTTTGAAAGGACAAACAAAAGTGATAGATCACTTGCTAGATTAACCAAGAAAAACAGAAATAGAAGTTTTCAGATAAGCACAATCAGGAATGATAAAGTTGACATTACAACTAATACCACAGAAATACAAAAGATCTTCAGTGACTGCTATGAACATTTCTACCTGCACAAACTAGAAAATCTAGAGCAAATGGAAAAATTCCTGGAAACATACAACCTCCAGAGATTGAACCAGGAAGAAATTGAAATTCTGAACAGGCCATTAATGTATTATCAATTTGAATAAATAATAAAAAATATACCAAAGACAACAACAACAAAATCCCAGGACCAGAGTATTTACAGGCCAGCCAAATTCTACCAGATGTACAAAGAAGAGTTGGTACCAACATTACTGAAACTATTCCAAAAAATTGAGGAGGAGGTAGGCCTCTCTAACTCATGCTATGAAACCAGTATCATGCTGATATCAAAATCTGGCAAGTACCCAATAAAAAATAAAACAACAGGCCAATATGCCTGATAAACATAGATTCAAAAATCCCCAACAAAACAGAATCCAGTAACACATCAAAAAGATAATTCATCAGGATCAAATGGCCTTATTTCAGGGGTTCAAGGATGGTTCAATATATGCAAGTCAATAAATGTGATTCGCTACACAAACAGAATTAAAAACAAAAACTATATTGTCATTTCAGTATATGCAGAAAAAGCATTTGGTAAAATCCAACACCCTTTATAATAAAAACCCTAAAACATAGGCATTGAAGGAACATACCTCAAAATAACAAGAGCCATACATGACAAACCCACAGCCAACATCATACTGAATGGGGAAAAGTTGAAAGCATGTCCCCTGAGAACTGGAACAAAACAAGGATATCCATTGTCACCACACCTATTCAACATAGTACTGAAAGTCTGTAGCTAGAGCAATCAGGAAAAAGAAATAAATAGTAGCAATCCAAATTGGAAAAGGTGAAGTGCAATTATATCTGTTTGCTGATAATATGATTCTACATCTAGAAAATCCTAAAGATTCATCTAAAAGATTCTACACCTAGAAAACCCTAAAGATTCCTCCTAGACCTGACAAATGACTTCAGTAAACTTTCAGGATACAAAATGAATGCATTAAAATCAGTGGCATTCTTATAAACCAACAACACTCAAGCTGAGAACCAAATCAAGAACTCAATCCCATTAACAATTACCATATGCACACAAAATTACCTGGAAATACATTTAACAAAGAAGATGAAAAACTTCTACAAGGAGAAAAAAAGAGTTTGATAATATAAATCATAGATGACACAAACAAATGAAAAAGCATTCCATGCCCATTGATAGGAATAATCAATATCATCAAAATGACTATACTACCCAAAGCAATCTACATATTCAATTCCTATCAAATTAACAATGTAAGTTTTCACAGAATTAAAAAAAGCAGCTTTAAAATTTATATGGAACCAAAACGGAGTCTGAATAGCCAAAGTAATGCTAAGCAAAAAGAACAAGGCTGGAGGCATCACATTACCCTACTTCAAACTATTCTACAAGGCTATAATAGCCAAAACAGCATGGTACTAGTACAAAAATGGAAACATAGATCCGTAAAACAGAATAAAGAACACAGAAATAAAGCCACACACCTGTAACAAACTAATGTTCAAAAATTCTACAAAAAAAAACAATGAGGGAGGGGTGGAGCCAAGACGGCCGAATAGGAACAGCTCTGGTCTACAGCTCCCAGCCTGAGTGATGCAGAAGACGGCTGATTTCTGTATTTCCATCTGAGGTACCGGGTTCATCTCACTAGGGAGTGCCAGACAGTGGGCGCAAGACAGTGGGTGCTGCGCACCGTGCACGAACTGAAGCAGGGCGAGGCATTGCCTCACTCGGGAAGTGCAAGGGGTCAGGGAGTTCCCTTTCCTAGTCAAAGAAAGGGGTGACAGACGGAACCTGGAAAATCGGGTCACTCCCACCCTAATACTGCGCTTTTCCGATGGGCTTAAAAAATGGCACACCAGGAGATTATATCCTGCATCTGGCTCAGAGGGTCCTATGCCCACGGAGTCTCACTGATTGCTAGCACAGCAGTCTGAGATTAAACTGCAAGGCAGCAGCAAGGCTGGGAGAGGGGCACCCGCCATTGGCCAGGCTTGATTAGGTAAACAAAGCAGCCCTGAAACTCAAACTGGGGGAAGCCCACCACAGCTCAAGGAAGCCTGCCTGCCTCTGTAGGCTCCACCTCTGGGGGCAGGGCACAGACAAACAAAAAGACAGCAGTAACCTCTGCAGACTTAAATGTCCCTGTCTGACAGCTTTGAAGAGAGTAGTAGATCTCCCAGCATGCAGCTGGAGATCTGAGAACGGGCAGACTGCCTCCTCAAGTGGGTCCCTGACCCCCAAGCAGCCTAACTGGGAGGCACCCCCTAGTAGGGGCAGACTGACACCTCACACGGCCGGGTACTCCTCTGAGACAAAACTTCCAGAGGAACGATCAGGCAGCAGCATTCATGGTTCACGAAAATGTGCTGTTCTACAGCCACCACCTCTGACACCCAGGCAAACAGGGTCTGTAGTGGACTTCTAGCAAACTCCAACAGACGTGCAGCTGAGGGTCCTGTCTGTTAGAAGGAAAACTAACAAACAGAAAGGACATCCACACCCAAAACCCATCTGTACATCACCATCATCAAAGACCAAAAGTAGATAAAACCACAAAGATGGGGAAAAAACAGAGCAGAAAAACTGGAAACTCTAAAAAGCAGAATGCCTCTCCTCCTCCAAAGGAACGCAGTTCTTCACCAGCAACGGAACAAAGCTGGATGGAGAATGACTTTGACGAGTTGAGAGAAGGCTTCAGAAGATCAAACTACTCTGACCTACAGGAGGAAATTCAAGCCAAAGGCAAAAAAGTTAAAAACTTTGAAAAAGAATTAGATGAATGGATAACTAGAATAACCAATACAGAGAAGTGCTTAAAGGAGCTGATGGAGCTGAAAGCCAAGGCTCAAGAACTACGTGAAGAATGCAGAAGCCCCAGGAGCCCATGTGATCAACTGGAAGAAAGGGTATCAGTGATGGAAGATGAAATGAATGATACGAAGTGAGAAGGGAAGTCTAGAGAAACAAGAATAAAAAGAAATGAACAAAGCCTCCAAGAAATATAGGACTGTGTGAAAAGACCAAATCTATGTCTGATTGGTGTACCTGAAAGTGACAGGGAGAATGGAACAAAGTTGGAAAACACTCTGCAGGATATTATCCAGGAGAACTTCCCCAATCTAGCAAGGCAGGCTAACATTCAGATTTAGGAAATACAGAGAATGCCACAAAGATACTCCTCGAGAAGAGCAACTCCATGACACATAATTGTCAGATTCACCAAAGTTGAAATGAAGGAAAAAATGTTAAGAGCAGCCAGAGAGAAAGGTCGGGTTACCCACAAAGGGAAGCCCATCAGACTAACAGCAGATCTCTTGGCAGAAACTCTACAAGCCAGAAGACAGTGGGGGCCAATATTCAACATTCTTAAAGAAAAGAATTTTCAACCCAGAACTTCATATCCAGCCAAACTAGGCTTCATAAGTGAAGGAGAAATAAAATGCTTTACAGACAAGCAAATGCTGAGAGATTTTGTCACCACCAGGCCTGCCCTAAAAGAGCTCCTGAAGGAAGCACTAAACATGGAAAGGAACAACCAGTACCAGCCACTGCAAAATCATGCCAAATTATAAAGACCATTGAGGCTAGGAAGAAACAGCATCAACTAATGAGCAAAATAACCAGCTAACATCATAATGACAGGATCAAATTCACACATAACAATATTACCTTTAAATGTAAATGGACTAAATGATCCAATTAAAAGACACAGACTGGCAAATTGGATAAACAGTCAAGACCCATCAGTATGCTGTATTCAGGAAACCCATCTCACGTGCAGAGACACACATAGACTCAAAATAAAGGGATGGAGGAAGATCTACCAAGCAAATGGAAAACAAAAAAAAGCAGGGGTTGCAATCCTAGTCTCTGATAAAACAGACTTTAAACCAACAAAGATCAAAAGAGACAAGGCCATTACATAATGGTAAAGGGATCAATTCAACAAGAAGAGCTAACTATCCTAAATATATATGCACCCAATACAGGAGCACCCAGATTCATAAAGCAAGTCCTTAGTGACCTACAAAGAGACTTAGACTCCCACACAATAATAATGGGAGACTTTAACACCCTACTGTCAACATTAGACAGATCAATGCGGCAGAAAGTTAACAAGGATACCCAGGAATAGAACTCAGTTCTGCACCAAGTGGACCAAATAGACATCTACAGAACTCTCCACCCCAAATCAACAGATTATACTTTTTTTTTTTTTTTTTTTTTGAGACGGAGTCTCGCTTTGTCGCCCAGGCTGGAGTGCAGTGGCGCAATCTCGGCTCACTGCAAGCTCCGCCTCCCGGGTTCATGCCATTCTCCTGCCTCAGCCTCTCCGACTAGCTGGGATTACAGGCACCCGCCACCACGCCTGGCTAATTTTTTGTATTTTTTAGTAGAGACGGGGTTTCACCGTGGTCTTGATCTCCTGACCTTGTGATCCGCCCGCCTCGGCCTCCCAAAGTGCTGGGATTACAAGCGTGAGCCACCGCACCCGGCCCAGATTATACATTTTTTTCAGCACCACACCACACCTATTCCAAAATTGACCACAAAGTTGGAAGTAAAGCTCTCCTCAGCAAATGTAAAAGAACAGAAGTTATAACAAACCGTCTGTCAGACCACAGTGCAATCAAACTAGAACTCAGGATTAACAAACTCACTCAAAACGGCTCAACTACATGGAAACTGAACAACCTGCTCCCGAGTGACTACTGGGTACATAACAAAATGAAGGCAGAAATAAAGATGTTCTTTGAAACCAACGAGAGCAAAGACACAACATACCAGAAACTCTGGGACACATTCAAAGCAGTGTGTAGAGGGAAATTTATAGCACTAAATGCCCACAAGAGAAAGCAGGAAAGATCTAAAATTGACACCCTAACATCACAATTAAAAGAACTAGAAAAGCAAGAGCAAACACATTCAAAAGCTAGCAGAAGGCAAGAAATAACTAAAATCAGAGCAGAACTGAAGGAAATAGAGACACAAAAAACCCTTCAAAAAATTAATGAATCCAGGAGCTTGTTTTTTGAAATGATCAACAAAATTGATAGACCGCTACCAAGACTAATAAAGAAGAAAAGAGAGAAGAATCAAATAGATGCAATAAAAAATGATAAAAGAGATATCACCACCGATCCCACAGAAATACAAACTACCATCAGAGAATACTATAAACACTTCTACGCAAATAAACTAGAAAATCTAGAAGAAATGGATAAATTCCTTGACACATACACCCTCCCAAGACTAAACCAGGAAGAAGTTGAATCTCTGAATAGACCAATAACAGGCTCTGAAATTGTGGCAATAATCAATAGTTTACCAACCAAAAAGAGTCCAGGACCAGATGGATTCACAGCCGAATTCTACCAGAGGTACAAGGAGGAGCTGGTACCATTCCTTCTGAAATTATTCCAATCAATAGAAAAAGAGGGAATCCTCCCTAACTCATTTTATGAGGCCAGCATCATCCTGATACCAAAGCCAGGCAGAGACACAAGCAAAAAAGAGAATTTTAGACCTATATCCTTGATGAACATTGATGCAAAAATCCTCAATAAAATACTGGCAAACCAAATCCAGCAGCACATCAAAAAGCTTATCCACCATGATCAAGTGGGCTTCATCCCTGGGATGCAAGGCTGGTTCAACACATGCAAATCAATAAATGTAATCCAGCATATAAACAGAACCAAAGACAAAAACCACATGATTATCTCAATAGATGCAGAAAAGGCCTATGACAAAATTCAACAACCCTTTATGTTAAAAACTCTCAATAAATTAGGTATTGATGGGACATATCTCAAAATAATAAGAGCTATTTATGACAAAACCACAGCCAATATCATACTGAATGGGCAAAAACTGGAAGCATTCCCTTTGAAAACTGGCACAAGACAGGGATGCCCTCTCTCACCACTCCTATTCAACATAGTGTTGGAAGTTCTGGCCAGGGCAATTAGGCAGGAGAAGGAAATAAAGGGTATTTAATTAGGAAAAGAGGAAGTCAAATTGTCCCTGTTTGCAGATGACATGATTGTATATCTAGAAAACCCCATTGTCTCAGCCCAAAATCTCCTTAAGCTGATAAGCAACTTCAGCGAAGTCTCAGGATACAAAATCAATGTACAAAAATCACAAGCATTCTTATACACCAATAACAGACAAACAGAGAGCCAAATCATGGGTGAACTACCATTCACAATTGCTTCAAAGAGAATAAAATACCTAGGAATCCAACTTACAATGGATATGAAGGACCTCTTCAAGGAGAACTAGAAACCACTGCTCAATGAAATAAAAGAGGATACAAACAAATGGAAGAACATTCCATGCTCATGGATAGGAAGAATCAATATTGTGAAAATGGCCATACTGCCCAAGGTAATTTATAGATTCAATGCCATCCCCATCAAGCTACCAATGACTTTCTTCACAGAATTGGAAAAAACTACATTAAAGTTCATATGGAACCAAAAAAGAGCCCGCATCGCCAAGTCGATCCTAACCCAAAAGAACAAAGCAGGAGGCATCACGCTACCTGACTTCAAACTATACTACAAGGCTACAGTAACCAAAACAGCATGGTACTGGTACCAAAATAGAGATATAGATCAATGGAACAGAAGATAGCCCTCAGAAACAACGCCACATATCTACAACTATCTGATCTTTGCCAAACCTGACAAAAACAAGAAATGGGGAAAGGATTCCCTATTTAATAAATGGTGCTGGGAAAACTGGCTAGCCGTATGTAAAAAGCTGAAACTGAATCCCTTCCTTACACCTTACACAGAAATTAATTCAAGATGGATTAAAGACTTACATGTTAGACCTAAAACCATAAAAACCCTAGAAGAAAATCTAGGCATTACCATTCAGGAAATAGGCATGGACAAGGACTTCACGTCTACAACACCAAAAGCAATTGCAACAAAAGCCAAAATTGACAAATGAGATCTAATTGAACTGAAGAGCTTCTGCCCAGCAACAGAAACTACCATCAGAGTGAACAGGCAACCTACAAAACGGGAGAAAATTTTCGCAACCTACTCATCTGACAAAGGGCTAATATACAGAATCTACAATGAATTCAAAGAAATTTACAAAAAATAACAAACAACCCCATCAAGAAGTGGGCGAAGGAGATGAACAGACACTTCTCAAAAGAAGACATTTTTTCAGCCAAAAAACACATGAAAAAATGCTCATCATCACTGGCCATCAGAGAAATGCAAATCAAAACCACAATGAGATACCATCTCACACCAGTTAGAATGGCCATCATTAAAAAGTCAGGAAATAACAGGTGCTGGAGAGGATGTGGAGAAACAGGAACACTTTTACACTGTTGGTGGTACTGTAAACTAGTTCAACCATTGTGGAAGTCAGTGTGGCGATTCCTCAGGGATCTAGAACTAGAAATACCATTTGACCCAGCCATCCCATTATTGGGTATATACCCAAAGGATTATAAATCATGCTGCTCTAAAGACACATGCACACGTATGTTATTGTGACACTATTCACAATAGCAAAGACTTGGAACCAACCCAAATGTCCAACAATGATAGACTGGATTAAGAAAATGTGGCACATATACACCATGGAATACTATGCAGCCATAAAAAATGATGAGTTCATGTCCTTTGTAGGGACATGGGTGAAACTGGAAATCATCATTCTCAGTAAACTATCGCAAGGACAAAAAACCAAACACCACATGTTCTCACACATTGGTGGGAATTGAACAATGAGAACACATGGACACAGGAAGGGGAACATCACACTCTGGGGACTGTTGTGGGGTGGGGGGAGTGGGGAGGGATAGCATTAGGACATACACCTAAGGCTAAATGACGAGTTAATTGGTGCAGCACATCAACATGGCACATGGATACATATGTAACAAACCTGCACATTGTGCACATGTACCCTAAAACTTAAAGTACAGTAATAAAAAAAAATGAGGAAAAGATTCCCTATTTATTATAACAAACAGTGCTGGGAAAACTGGTTATCCATATGAAAAAGAATTAACCTGGACCTCCATCCCTTGCCATACACAAATATTAACTCAAGATTGATTAAAGACTTAAGTGTAAGACCTTAAACTATAAAAATCCTAAAAGAAAACATAGGAAAAACTCTTCTGGAGATTGGCCTAGGCAAAGAATTTATGACTAAGACCTCAAAAGCAAATGCATCAAAAACAAAAATAGGCCGGGCGCGGTGGCTCACGCTTGTAATCCCAGCACTTTGGGAGGCCGAGGCGGGCGGATCACGAGGTCAGGAGATCGAGACCACGGTGAAACCCTGTCTCTACTAAAAATACAAAAAATTAGCCGGGCGTGGTGGCGGGCGCCTGTAGTCCCAGCTACTTGGAGAGGCTGAGGCAGGAGAATGGCGTGAACCCGGGAGGCGGAGCTTGCAGTGAGCCGAGATCGCGCCACTGCACTCCAGCCTGGGCGACAGAGCGAGACTCCGTCTCAAAAAAAAAAAAAAAAAAAAAAATAGACAAATCGGATTTAAAGGGTTCCTGTACAGCAAAAGAAACAATCAACAGCATAAACAGACAACATACAGAATGAGAGAAAATATTTGCAAGCCATATATCCACCAAAGGACTGATATCCAGAATCTACAAAGAAGTTAAACAAATCAACAAGACAAAAACAATCCCATTACAAAGTGGGCAAAGAGGACTTGAGTAGACACTTCTCAAAAGAAGACATACACACAGCTGACAAGCATATGAAAAAATCTTCAACATTACTGATTATCAGATAAATGCAAGTTAAAACCACAATAAGATACCTTCTCAAACCAGTCAAAATGACTATTACTAAAAAGTCAAAAAAATAACAGATGTTGTCAGGGATGTGAAGTAAAGGGAACAATAATGCACTGTTAATGGGAATGTAAATTAATTTCACCCCTATGGAAAACATTACAAAGATTTCTCAAATAACTAAAAATAGAATTACTATTCAACCCAGTAATCCTACTATTGGGTATCTTCCCAAAGGCAAATAAATCGTTTTATCAAAAAGACACTTGTACTTGCATGTTTATCACAGTTCTATTCACAATAGCAAAGTCATGGAATTAACCTAAGTGCACATCAGTGATGGATTGGATAAAGAAAATGTGGTATATACACACCATGAAATACTATGCAGCCATAAAAAAGAATAAAACTGAGTTATTTACCAACATGGTTGGAGCTGGAGGGCATCATTCCAAGTGAAGTAACTGAGAAACACAAAGTCAAATACCACATGTACTCACTTATAAGTGGGAGCTAAACAATGGGTACTCATTGACATAAAGATAGAAACCATAGACACTGGGAACTCCAAAAGAAGGGAGGGTAGGAGGGGTGAGGGTTGAAAAATGATCTACCACGAGTTATGTTCACTATATAATTGATGAGTTCACTAGAAGCCTAAACACCAGCATTATACAAAATACCCATGTAACAAACCTGCACATTATATCCCTTGAATTTATAACACAAAAGCAAGTTTATTTTAAACTTACCTTTTTTCTGCATGTCCTGATACAGTTTGCTTATTTCTTTCTTATATCCCTCCTCTTTGATTTTCATTTCACTTACAAGTTTGGCAATATTATTCTTATGTTCCTAAAGATTAAAATATATATTAATTTTTAAAATTTAAATATGTGTATATAACTTTTGATTCCTAGAAAGGTGAAATTCTCCATTCATATTACTTTTTAAATACTTTAAAAATTCTCCATTTATATTACTTTTTTAAAAGGTACTATAAATAATATAAACGAACAATTTCACCTTTCTAATAATTAAAAGTTATCGTATCTACAAGGAAAAATATTGTTCATTGTTTGAATAATCAGCTTTGAGATAGACCCATTTTATTTTATTTTTTGTATGTATAAAGTATTTATTTTTTAATTTAAATTTTTGGCCCAGTATGGTGGCTCACGCTTGTAATCTCAGCATTTTGGGAAGCTGAGGCAGGCAGATCATGAGGTCAGGAGATCGAGATCATCCTGGCTAACACGGTGAAACCCCGTCTCTACTAAAAATACAAAAAAAATTAGCTGGGCGTGGTGGTGGGCACCTGTAGTCCCAGCTACTCGGGAGGCTGAGGCAGGAGAATGGCGTGAACCTGGGAGGCCGTGAAGCTTGCAGTGAACCGAGATGGCCCCACTGCACTCCAGCCTGGGTGAGAGAGCGAGACTCTGTCTTGAAAAAAAATTTTTAAATTTTTAATTTGAAAATTAAAAATTATATATATTTATGATGTACAACATGATGTTTTAATATGTGTATACATTGTGGAATGCCTAACTTAAGCCAATTAACATATCTATATTATGGATACGTTAAATATATGTTAAATATGTGAGGTATAGCCATTTGCCTCACATATTTATCACTTTTTTGTGGTAAGAACATTAAAAAACTACTCTCTTAGCAATTTTGAAGTATATGATACATCGTTATTGATAACAGTCACCAAATTGTACAATAGCTCTCCTGATTCTATTCCTCATTTCCAACTAAAATTTTTTATCCTTTCACCAACATCTCCCCAATTGCTGCCTCCACCACAGCCTAACCACCACTCTACTCTCTGCTTCATGAATTCCATAAGAAAGATCAATTTCTGATCCAAGGATATAAGGTAAAGATCTTATAGAAACAATGTCTTTTTTTATCTTTGCTTTCTAGATAGTCATCACCAGGGTTTAGAATATTAAGGATGCTCAAAATATTTAATTTTATGAATAAATGCCACTACAGAATTAAGGTATGTTCAATATAAGCCAAAATTATACATTAGAGCCAACAAAAGGCACTGTTCAATAGCTAGCAAGCTTACTATAATGTAAGATGAGTCTCTTTGAATATAAGCTGAAATTCTGTTTCCAAAAATTATATAAATATTCCTAATTCCCAGAGCAAGATTAAGCATTACCCATGGTAAGGGTATGCTTTATGAGGAGGCATAGAGAGAAAGATGAGTTTGGGATTTGGAAAGTGCTTGACAGCTGCCTGAGATTAGCTTCTTAGGTTGTTGAAGGATAGGAGTGATTTATTATGTTAAGAACAGGGAGAGGAGCATTGAGAATGGTGATGGAAGACAGTTATTTTACAATTGTGAAGATAAATTTTACAACTTTACCAGGGGTATGGTCCTACATGAAGAAATTATTCAGAGGCCTAAAATGTAGGCAAGAGAAAAGGAAAGCAGGAAGAATAAAAGTATGATAGTAATAAAAAGGCAATAATAAAGGCAAGAGGTCAATAAAAGCCTCTAATACCTAACAGCTGGGACTCACCATTGTATTCCCAACTCCTTGTGTGTAAATACATGTATATATGTGCACACACATGAATCTTGATGTATATTTCTTGAATGAATGGGAGTGCCAATAAGAATTATTTAAGTCAGAACTTTTAACCTAGACCCAGTGAATAGGCTTTTGATCAACTTCCAAAATTTAATGTAAAATTATACACGTATTTATTTTTGTGTGTGTGTGTGTGCATTTTTCTCAGTGAGGATTCATAGCTTTTAATAGATATTTCATGGTATTGAGGAGGTTAAAAAATTTAAAACAGGTCAAGACACACTGGCTTATATGCCTACAATTAAAAATTGGCATACATTCCTCCATGTTATATCTCAGTTCAAGATATTTTGTCTGGATTTCTGTTTGTTCTACTTATCCTGCCAGGCAACTTGTAGGAATGGACAAAGCTATTCAACTTCTCGGCTCTGATTAAAACTGGGCAGGTGAACCCAGAGGGCAATCCCACAAATTGCCATTTTCTATGTATCTAGATTTCCAGATGGGCAACTACAGAGCAGCTTTTATAAACTACTCCTGACAACCGTGTGCACTAAGCTGTTGCTGCTCTGAGAAACCACAAGAGACAAACCTATGTACCTTTCTATTCTCCACTGATTTTTGCCACAGGAAGATGTTACCAGGAAAGTGGAATGCTTCCAGTTAATTCGGTGAGACCCAGGATTTGCATTCCAGCCTCCAGGCATGAAGACTATTCTATCTGGGTTGAACCAAGCTCTATCTAACTAGATCTTCTCTTCCATTTTAGCCTGTGCCATTCCTAAAAAATGTAATCTTTTCATTCTTCTAAGGAGACTAATCCCCAATAGGTTACAATTGGTTGTCTTCTTTTCATATGCTTTCTGGGAACTTTAAATTCCAAGGAATAGCCTCTGGTTTCACTCTTGATATACAAAACAATGATTCTCTCTATACAAGTTGCAAAATCCTTCTACTCTCACAAATACTGCTATTGGGTAGCTCCTGAATTTGTTCCTGGGGAGCTGTTCTCCATGAATTTTAGATGTGTTCAGAGGTTTTGAATTAGCAAATCTGCATTGTCATAGTTTGCTTTGGGCAGCCCCTAAGTAAGAAATTCAGACTCTTGAGTTGTGGTGTTTTCTCTTTAATTTCTTCCCCTCGGAACATTCCTATAGTATTCTTGACAAAGCAGTATCCTAGTGCTTGAAGTTTTAGAAAAGAAAGTAGGTCAAATTTTCTCCCCCTGGTTCCCCACCCCAATTACAACCTGACTTTACCACCTATTTTTGAGATCTAGAGTCAATATGTGAAAGGGATTGGGAAAGAATAAAGGGAAAAAGGAAAAGAAAAGGGGAGAAAGGGTAGGATTCATTTCAGAAATACTTAAAAACCATCTCAAAATTGGTGATGAAAAGCTAAATTTTCTAAGAGCATAGCCAGAATGCTACTTATTACTGTACAGAATTAACCAGAAGTTCTGGGCAGGTTTCTTCAGAGGGTCCTCAGATGAGGAACCAGACTGAATTTAGAGAAGATTCTTCAAGTTGAAGCCTCCTATAGATTCAACCTGAGTTTTGAGGATCTTTTGTCTGCTAGAATTTGACATATTAGCTCTTGAGAGATGAGGAAGTTAGCATAATGAACCTCTCAAAGAGCACAAGGAACTGACATTTATTTAGCATCTTTTATGCTTTTTAGACATTGTTCATGTGCTCTACAACTGCTGTCACTATATATACTGTTCCTACAGGAGATAAGGAAAAGTAGCAGAGGGTATGGTGGCTCCTGGGAGAGAAATAATTTGTGATCCACATGAAATGCCCCCGTATTGGAATGATGTAATGATCACCCAAATCATAAAGAGTATAGATTCATTTACATTATAATAAAAAAGTTCACAAGTAGTAAAAATAGAGTTTACTAGAGTAAAAACTCTATTAACATAATTGAAAAATATGTAGCAAAATAACTGCATCTCTTTTTGGTAGAAAGAAAAAGTAATGCAAGTTATTTGTTAGTACCTTATATTTTGTAAAAATAAACTCTTAAAACTTGTATTGCTTTGAAAACAAATTGTCATTTACTAAAGATTCTAGCATATATATGTATATCTCCACACACACACACACCAACAAACATTTGGCTGTGTTTATTAATTTAAAAACCTCTTTTTTTTTCTAATTTGAAAAGATAAATCTCCACAGTGACTTGACTGAATAGAATGATACATAAACTCACCTGTTCATGAGACTTTAACTTCTCTTTTATAAGATCAGCACTTATTTTTAGTTGTTCATTTTCAACTGTGTAAGAATAATCAAAGAACATCATAATACATAGCACTTTTCAATTAATATGAAAGTATGTTCAACATTTTAGCTTCCATTATGTATGCATTCAACAAACATGAATCCAGCAGCTGCTACACATCAGGCATCACGCTAGACACTGAGAATATGAAAGCGAAAAGAGTTACTGCTCTTCAAAGAACTTACAGCCTAGTGCTGAGTCAAATGTGTTAGTAGTTATAATATGCTATGATAATTGCTCTTTAATGGCAGTATATCTGAAATACTACAGGAACCTGTAAAAAGAAAATCTAGGGCAGCCTGAAGTCAGGAAAGGATTTAGAGAAGAGAAGCTACTTGAGACGAGATTTAAGTGATAGGCTTACCCCATATTAAGAGAGAGCATTCTAAATACAGAAAATTGCACAGAAGACCATGGGCTTGAGTGAATACAGCTTGGAAAAACTACAATTCAAGTACGGTATTGTTGAAGTGTAAAGTGTGAGCAGGAGATGCTATATAGGTTGGGATCCTATCACTAGGTAGACATATTCTAGATGAACAATTTTGGATTTTGGTTTTAGAGGTTACAGGGAGTCATCAAAGAACTTTGAATAGTGCAGAAGTGAAATAATGAGAGTTACATGCTAAAACGATTATCTGGCAATGTGGATGATGAATGAGAGGGTTTTGACCCTAGAGGAATGGAGATCAGTAAGTATAGGTCAAGTAAGAGATAACAGGAACCTAAATTACGTCAGTGGCAGTATGGAAAAAAGGAAGCAACGAGGAGAATTATTATTTAGATGATAGAATTACCTAGGAATTTAGTGACCCCTTAGATACAGGAGGCAAAAGAGAAAGGGGGAGCCTTTTCTTTTTAGGTTTCTGGTTTGGGTAACTGAAAACAATACTTTAATATTTTTAACAAATTTTAAAAACCCTGTGGTTAATTTTGATTACTAAACATCCAGGTCGGTTTAAAACTGTAATTCCCTATTTGATTGAAAGTTTTCATGATCCTTATCACTGGCTAGATCAGTGGCTGTAAAGAGTCAATAGAAGTGGAAAAGAAGTCTTAGTTTACTCCTTAGTTGCTCTTCCTTGTCTTTCCTCTGGGTCATCTCTTGGGGGATGGAGACAGGAAATGAGGAGAGATAAAAAATTCTCTATTTAACTTCGAAGTTCCAGTCCTTTAGGTGGTTGTAGCAAATATATGCAGAGTCTGGACTCACTCCAACATTTGGCAACTTTTTAGCAGATGTCATTAGAATATAGAAATATGCAGCTATTTTGTTGTTAATTGTGGCATGGGCCCTAGTCATTAATTCCAGGTAAACAGGAAAAGCCTCAACAGACATCCTATTACAATTTCCCCTCTACGACCTTAACTAGAAACACAACCAAGAAGTAGTTAAACAAAACAACAAATCAGTAAAGATGCTTGACATTATCTGAATAATGCTTTTAGGAAGGTTTGTTTTTTGGTATAGTAAAGTTGAGAGGAGCCTTGGAAATAGAATTCACTTATGACACTATTGCAGAGGTATTAAATCACAGTATTAAAATTACAACCTTGACTATAAACAAAACCAAGAAGTAGTTAAACAAAACAACAAAAAATCAGTAAAGATTTTTGACATTATCTGAACAATGCTTTAGGAAGGTTTCTTTTGTAGTAGAGTAACGTTGAGAGGAGCCTTGGAAATAGAGTTCACTTATGAAACTATTGCAGAGGTATTAAATCACAGTATTAAAATTAAAACCTTGACTACAAACAAAACTAAGAAGTAGTTAAACAAAATAACGACAAATCAGTAAAGATTTTTGACAATACCTGAACAATGCTTTAGGAAGGTTTGTTCTGTAGCATAATAACATTGAGAGGAGACTTGGAAATAGGGTCCACATATAAAACTTGCAGAGGCATTATATCAAAGTATTAAAATTCAGTAAAAATCTAAAATCAATTAGTTTTCAAAGGTTGTGATGAGAAACCGATAGGAAAAGCATTACATTTTGAAGGGTCATATTTAATACAAATCTTAATCTTGATGATTGCTTCAGTTTGTCAGATTGGGTCTTTCAAGAAATTAGTCCATTTCACATAGGTTATCAAATATTTGAGTTGAGCACAGGTTGTTCAGAGTATTCCTTTATTATCTTCTTCTTCTTCTTTTTTTTTTTTTTTATATTGAGATGAAGTCTCGCTCTTGTCCCCCAGGCTGGAGTGCGATGGCGTGATCTTGGCTCCCTGCAACCTCCGCCTCCTGGGTTCAAGCTATTCTCCTGCCTCGGCCCCCGAGTAGCTGGGATTACAGGCACACACCATCATGCTCGGCTAATTTTTGTATTTTTAGTAGAGATGGGATTTCACCATGTTGGCCAGGCTGGTCTCCTTTATTATCCTCTTAATGAACATGACATTTGTAGTGCTGTCCTTTCTTTCGTTTCTGATATTATTAACTTGCGTAATCTCTCCTATTTCCTTAGTTCATGTGGCTAGAGACTTGTCAATTTTATTGATCTTTTCAAAAAAACAGCTTTTAGTTTCATTGCTCTCTATTGATTTATTGTTTTCAATTTTATTAATTTCTGCTTTACTTTTATTATTTCTTTTTTTTTACTTATTCTGGATTTAATTTGTTCTCCTTTTTCTTATTGCCTAAAGTGGAAGCTTAAATTAATTTTAGTTTTTTGTTGTCTTCTCATATACACATTTAACGCTATAAATATCTCTTTAAGCACTGTTTTTGCTGCATTTCACAAATTTTAATAAATTGTATTTTCATTTTTATTTAGTTCAAAATATTTTAAAATTTCTGTTGATATTTGTTCTTTGACCACTGTATTATTTAAGTGTTCTTTAATCTGCATATATTTTGAGATTTTCATCTATCTTTCTGTTTTTGATGTCTACTTTAATTCCATTGTGGCCTGACAGCAGACATTGTATGATTTCTGGTCTTTCGAATTTGCTAAGGTGTGTTTTATAAACCACATTGGGATCTATCTTGGTAAGTATTCATTAAGTTTGAGGAGAATGTGTATTCTGCTGTTGTTGGATGAAATAGTCTGTAGATGTCCATTATAGTCAATTGATTGATGGTATTGTTGATTTCAACTGTGTCCTTACTGATTTTCTGATAGAAGAGTGTTGAAATCTTCAATTACAATAGTGGACTCATCTATTTCTCCTTGCAGTTCTATCAATCTTTGACTCACATATTTTTGATGCCTTTGCTAGATGCATATATAAAACAATTTTATGTCTTCTTGGGGAATTAACACTTTTATCATTATGTAATACCCCTTTTTATCCTGGATAATTTTTCATGCTCTAAAATCTGCTGTTTGAAATGAATATAGCTACTCCAGTGTTCTTAGTGTTAGCATGGCATATCTTTCTCCAGCCCTTAGCTTTTAATCTATATGTGCCTTTATATTTAAAGTAGACTTTTTTTTGTAGAAAGATATGGTAGGGTAATGTTTTTTGATCCACTCTGATAATCTCTGTCTTGTAAACTGTGTATTAGGCTATTGATTTTCAAAGTGATTTTTGATAAAGTTGGATTCATATCTACCGTATTTGTTACTCTTTTCTATTCATAGACCTTGTTCTTTGATCCTATTTTTGTCTTCTTTTTCTGCCTTTTATGGTTTTGAGTATTTCATATGATTCCATTTTCTCTTCTTTCTTAGCAAATCCATTATACTTCTATTTTTAGTTTTTTTTTTTTTTTTTTTTTTAGGTATTGTCCTAGAATTTGCAATATACATTTACAATGAATTCAGGTCCACTTTCAAATCCATTATGCTGCTTCTCAGGTAGTACAAGTACTTTATACTAAAGTATTCATAATTCCTTCTTCTCATTCCTTACATCATTGATAGCATACATTTCACTTATGCATAAGCTATAATTACTTAATAATACATTGTTGCTATAATTTTGAATAAATTGTTATCTGTTAGATCAATTGAGAATAAGAAAAATAAGTTTTTATTTTACCTTCACTTATTCCTTCTCTAATGTTCTTCCTTTCTATGTAGATCCAAGTTTCTGGCCTATATCATTTTGCTTCTCTCCTCTTTCATCATTTCCCGCAAGGCTGGTATACTTGCAACAAATACTCTCAATTTTTGTCTAAGAAAGACTTTATTTCTACTTTCTGGACAATAATTTTGCAGGATGCAGAATTATTGGTTGGTGTTTTATTCTCTCTCTCTCAGCACTTTAAATATTTCACTCTACTCCTTTACTGTTTGCATGGGTCCTGAGAAGAAGTTGGGTATAATTCTTATCTTTGATCCTCTATAGGTAAAGAATTTTCCTTACTCTTGTTTCAAAATTTTTTCTTTGTTTTTTATTTTCTACAGTTTGAATATGACATGCCTATGGGTAGTTTTTCGAGCATTTACCCTGCTTGGTGTTCATTGAGCTTCCTGGATCTGTGGTTTGGTATCTGATATTAATTAGGGGAAATTCTCAGTCATTATTGCTTCTGATGTTTCTTCTGTTCCTTTCTTTCTTTATTTTCCTTCTGGTATTCCAATTAAGTGTTTGTTACACCTTTTGTAGTTATTACACTGTTTTTGGATATTTTGTTACTTTTTTCCTAGTCTTTTTTTTTTTTTCTGAGATTTCAGTTTTGGAAGTTTCTATTGACATATTCTCAAGCTCAGAGAGTCTTTCCTGAAACTGAGAAATTCTTTTCATTAGGCTATGTCTAGTCTACTAATGAGTCCAACAAAGGCATTCTTCATTTGTGTTACACTGTTTAGAGCCTTTAGCATATTAACTGTAGTTTTTTAAAATTTCTGGTCTAATAATTCCAATATCCCTGCCATTTCTGTGTCTGGTTTTGATGCTTTCTCAAACTATTTTTTTTCTTTTAGTGTGCCTTTTAATTTTTTGTACAAAGCTCAAGACCAAGTACCAGTAAATACGCCTTTAGTGATTTGATGGTAAGGTGTTGCGGAAGGAGAAGCATTCTATGGTACTGTGATTAGGTCTCAGTCTTTCAGTAAGCCTGTGTCTTTGGTCTATGAGTTACCCACATGCTTCTCAGTCCCTCTCCCCTTTGGTGAGATGGGATGGCTAGAGTGGGCTGGAGTTGGGAAGGCTAGGGGGAACTGAAATAGGATATTTTCCTCCTCTAAGGCAGCTTATCCTCGGCTAAAACCCCAGTAGTTTAGGCTCAGATAAAATAGCTTCTTTCAAGTCAGGCTTTGTTAAGAACAGAAGCTGTGGATTATTTCAAAATGGTTACTTTTCTTCTCCTCCGGCCAACAACATGAGGGAATTTTTCTCATATCTTAACTGTGAGATCTGAGTAGAGCTCTTACAGGTAAAACTTACAAAACTATAAGGGCTCTCCTATGGGATTGGGTCCCCTGAAATTTTTAATCTCTTAGATTTGACCACAGTGAGCCTCCTGCAATTCATCAAAATTACATTTTAGGGTTTCCTAGTCTGACAAACAGGGAGGTTTCTGCTCTTGTAAGTTGTGATTCTCTGAGTCTGCCTCCCTGTCTCCAATTTTAGGTGCATCAGTTTGTCCTGCGACCTCACTTCTCTGATCAAAAGAGTCTAAGAAATGTTGATTTTTCAGTTTGCTCAATGTTTTACTTGTTGTTAGCAGGGAGTGACAACTTCCGAGATCCTTAAATGTTTTACCAGAAACATGAGGTACATTTGAAGGATTTTCATTAAAGTTAGAATTCTGTTTCCAAGTTTTATGTGCAAGTGAGAATACTTAAAAGTGACACATTTTCAGCCCAGAAGTTGCTTAATGGTGGAACCATTTCTAAAGATACAATGGTTTTTCCATAAATTAATTTTCCAAAATCAGTTAATTGGCCACTGTTGGCTGACATTTTATCAAGTCTAATAGACTTTCACTACTTTTTAACTTAATATGCCTGATAAAGAGCTAGTATGGGGGTAGGAGAAGTGACAGCTCTGATACTTTCTTATTGTTGGCTTGTGCTTGCATTATTATAATTATTATTGTCCTCAATATATGTTTTATTTTTTAAAACTACTTGTCCATTTTGAAAGGATTAGTTTGGTTAGAACTAGCTAATTTTACCTATCAATCCTCTTATCCAGATACATATAAACTGTACTACATGGCCACACACTGAAACTAGGGGAAAAAGTAAACATACAATTGTTCAGTTTTAGAACTCCCATTCTCCTCAGAGAAAGAAGAACCTTGTGTATCGTGCATGACATATAATTAACTTATAGATAGAAAAAGGAATATTATCCCAGTTATTACATTTTTGTAAGGTGACTGGCTTTGAATTTTCAGATAAAAATAAAGATAAATAAGAATTGCAATTTTTTCTACATCTCATTGAATTATCTTTTACATAATCCATAAGTCCCTACTGAAAAGATTCATTAATAAGACTAAAGGAAGGTGGCATTTCTCTCATTGTAACTGAAAAGTCTCTTAGGGTAATTGATTAATCAGCTCAATAATGTTACCAAAAAACCAGATCCTTTTAGTTTACTTTTCTTGCTATCCTCCAAAATCATCCTGCTGGCATGATTTTTAGACTAGAAACAAGAAATCTGCAACAATGTTAGGCATTATATACAGTCTTATAACAACCAGAAGAACATAGTCCATCTCTTGGGAGAGAGGAAAATTATTCCAAAAGAACTCCCTTGGAGCTTGGATGCGATCAGCTTCCCCTGAGGCATATGGTTAAGTGAATGAAGGGTGAATGCCTGAAAAAGAGAAACAGTTTCCTATTAAGGAGAGAAAAGAGCTATTGGAAAGGAAACCACTGGGTAGCTTAAATAAGCAGATTAATCATACTATCTTGGCAATCAATTGGATGAAAATGGTCAAATATAGATAGTTCTTATCTATTACCTTGCTCAATCAAGGCTTGTAAAAGCATTGGGAAAGTGAACTCAATGAGTCATCATTTATTTGCAAGAGACATCATACAATATTCATTTTTAAGAATGGCTTTTTTTTTTTTTTTTTGAGATGGAGTCTCATTCTGCAGCCAGGCTGGAGTGCAGTGGTGCGATCTCGGCTCACTGCAACCTCCAACTCCCTGGTTCAAGTGATTTTCCTGCCTTAGCCTCTCGAGTAGCTGGGATTACAGGCATGCGCCACCACACCCAGAGAATTTTTGTATTTTTTTTTTAGTAGAGGCGGGTTTTCACCATGTTGGCCAGGATATGGATTACGGGTGTGAGCCACAGCACCCGGCCAAGAAAGGCTATTTTAAAACTTGTGCTTGCCTTGTACTGGATCTTAAAGAGAAAGTTTTCTGTTTTCTCCCACTGATTATGATGTTAGATGTAAGCTTTTCATCTATGGCCTTTATTGTGTTAAGGCAAGATCCTTCCATGCCTATTATCTTCTCTATCTATGCCTGTGTCGTGAGAGCTTTAATCATGAGTGGATGTTGAATTTTGTCAAATGTTTTTTCTGTATCTATTGAGGTGTTCGTGTGTTTTTTTTCTATTCATTTTGATAATAAATAGAAAACATATGGTGTATCACATTGATTGATCTGTGTATACAGAACCATACTTGCATCCCAGGGATAAATCCCACTTAGTTAGGACATATGATCTTTTTAATGGGCTGTTGAATTTTATTTGATAGTATTTTATTGAGGATTCTTGAGTTTGTGTTTATCAGGGATATTGGGATGTAATTTTTTTTCCTTGCAGTGTCTTTGCATGATTTTGGTGTCAGGGTGATGCTGGACTCATAGGATGAGTTTGGAAGTGTTCCCTTTGCTTTAATTTTTTAAAAGAGTTTAAGAAAAAGTGGTATTACTTTTTCTTTGAGTGTTTAATAGAATTCCCCATGAAGCCACCTCATCCTAGACTTTTCTTTGGTAGGAGATTTTTGATTATTTACTCAATCTCCTTATTTGTTATTGGTGTGTTCCGACTATTTCTGACTCAGTTTTGGCAGGTTGTATATTCCTAGCTATTTGACTATTTCTTCTAGGTTATCCAGTTTGGTGGCATATAGTTGCTCTTAATAGTCCCTTATTATCGTCCTCACGCCCCCTAGGATATCAGTTGTATCGTCTTCTCTTTCATTTCTGCTTTTATTTATTGACATCTTTCTTTTTTTTCAGTGTAGCCAAGCGTTTGTCAATTGTTTATTTTTTCAAAAAAAACAAATTTAGTTTTGTCAAATTTTCTGTTGTTTTTTATTTTCTATTTGATTGATTTCTCCTATAATCTTCATTATTTCTTTCCTTTGATTACCTTTGGGCTTAATTTGTTGTTCTTTTTCTAGTTCCTTGAGGTGTAAAGATAGATTACTTATTGGATATATATTTTTTTCCTTTTAAATTTAGGCTTTACAGCCATAAACTTCCCCATTAAAATGTCTTTTGCTGTATCCTATAGGTTTTGTTATGTTGCGTTTTCGTTTGTCTCAGATACTTTTAAAATTCCTTTGGTTTATTCTTTGACTAAATGATTGTTCAGGAGTGTATTTAACATTTTTGCCTCTTCTTTTAAACATAGTGCTGGAAATACTAGACAGAGCAATTAGGAAAGAGAAAGACATAAAGGGCATCCAAATCAGAACAGAAGAAAATTATCTATATTCACAGATGACATGACTATATACTTAGAAAACCTATTAGAACTAATAAACAGATTCGGTAAAGTTGCAGCATACAAAATCAACATATAAAAATCGATCACATTTCTATATACAAATTACAAAATATCTGGAAAGGAAACTAAGAAACAATCCTATTCACAATGGCAATAAAAATACTTAAGAATTAACCAAAGAAGGTGAGAATCTTGTACAGTGAAAGTAATAAAACATTGATGAAGGAAATGAAAGAAGACACAGATAAATAGATTAGAAGAATTAATATTGTTAAAATGTCCATACTATCTAAAATGATCTGCATATTTAATGCAATCGCTATCAAAATGCCAATGACATTCTTTACAGAAGTAGACAAAACAATCTTAAAATCCATATGAAATCACAAAAGACCTCAAATAGCCCAAGCAATCTTGAGTAAAAAGAACAACCCTGGAGCCATTGCACTATCTAATTTCAAAATATATTATAGAGCTACAATAATCAGAACAGTATAGCACTGTTAAAAAAAACAAACAGACATGTAGATTATGGAACAGAATAGAGAACCCAGCTGGGTGTGATATTTTAGTCACAAGGAAGGGAAAAGTTGTTTTGAGCCCTGGCATTGAAATAGGAGCAGGAGTGCCCCTTTTTAACACTCCAAATTACAGGAATCACATATATGATCAATATTTTATCTCACATAAATAAGGTGCTTGTTTTAAAATAAAGGCAGAGGTCTAAGATGAGAAATGCTTATTTGATGTAAGTTTTATGTGGAAGGGGCCTGTAAGGCAATTTAGTCTAATCTCTGACATAGTAGAAGAAAATCTCACAGCCATCACAGCTGACTCAGAACAGCACAAAATACTTGGTTGGTGTGTTTTGTGAATGGTAGGCCTGTTTGATTAACATGATTGTTACAAATAAGATAAGCTGAATGTGTTGACTTCACTTGCACAAATATAGTGCAGTGAATTTTTTGCACTATGACAAAAAATTAAATGGTAACTTATCACTGTGGTTTAAATAAAAAATTATGGTTTAACTAGTAATATCCACTCTTCAAAACTGAACACAAGGTTATTAAAGACCAAGAATGCTACTGAGAATAGAGTTCTAAATTTTTGAAGGTAATAACTATATGACCTATATAAAACATCCCTTTATGTCACTATCAGATAGAACATGACTGAATTGTTCTGTTCAGCATAACATTTATTTCATAATCATCTAGGAAAGTATTTTTAAGTAGTAAGGAGTCCTCTTTTAGTTGATAAATTGAAACTTATTATTAACAATGTAAAAACTCCTATTTTTAAAGGTGCTGAAATACACAATGCTTTTTTAGATTTTACTTTTTTTCTAACTTACCTTTCAAATTCTGTTGATATTCAATGGTTTGTTGTAGCCCTTTTATTATATTATGAAGAGTAGCACATTCTAAAACATAAAAGATAAATTTATTTTAAAATCGCTTGCTTTCATTTTGGAATTATTCTCTCAGTTGAAATTATTAAAATAAAATAATATTTAAGCCAGGCATGGTGATGTGTGCCTTGTAGTCCTGTTGACTCAAGAGGCTGAGGCAGGAGGATCACTTGAACCCAAGAGTTCAAGGCTGCAGGGGGCTATGCTTATGCCATTGCACTCCAGCCTGGGCGACAGAGCAAGACCCTGTCTCTCAAAATAATAATAATAACATTTAATTTGAAATTACAAGATATTAATAAAGCAGCCAAGCACCTTAAAGAAAATTATATAAAGGAAAAATATAATTTTTTTTTTTTGAGACAGAGTCTTGCCCTGTAGTCCAGGCTGAAGTGCAGTGGCATGATATCAGCTCACTGCAACCTCGGCCTCCCAGGCTCAAGTGATTCTCCTGCCTCAGCCTCCTGAGCAGCTGGGATCACAGGCACGCGTCACCATGCCTGGCTAGTTTTTATATATTTTTGTAGAGACAGGGTTTCACCATGTTGGCCATGCGGTCTCAAACTCCTGACCTCAAGTAATCCACCTGCCTCAGGTGATCCACCCCCCTTGGTCTCCTAAAGTGCTGGGACTATAGGCGTGAGCCTTTACTTTTAACTCACTCATTAAGCCAAATGAATTTCAAAACTTGGTAATGACTTTCCTAAAGCACAGAATAGTATGGATCCTACCATGTGCCTAAGGAATCTCTGCCCTAAGTAGTAAGGCACACCTGCATATGTCTGAGGAACTATAAGAAGTATGTCCATGCAAATCTTCCATGAAAGAACATCCTAAGGAAAGGGAGTCCAATTATATTGTTTTGGTATAAGACAATGTGTGGTACAATTGTGTGGTATAAGACAATGCTTTTCTTAGTCTGTCTTCCAGTCTGTCCTCTTAGTACTTAGGCTTGAGTCTTAGACCAAAAGATTAGCAATAAAAGGAGTAAAAACTCAATAAGTAGTGTTCCAAGGCTTCAGAAACTTTGCTGCCAATGGCTGCTGACATAATAGAAGATAGAAGTTTCATTGCAAATATTAGAGCCTTGACATGCGCATCCAAGCCTTGACTATAATATTGGTAGCCACCAGCAACAGCCAAGATGGACAGCAATAGTAGTGGTAATTTCTATTACTTTAGAAATCCACTTGGCTATTAGGGCTATGACAGCAGAGACTATTTTTTGTTTTGCTTACCATTGCTTCCTACTGTTTAGAACACTTGTGGTCCATAGTAGGCAATCCACAAATATTTGTTTAGTGATTATTGGGTTGATAGGTACTATTACAGTAAGCTGAAGCAGATAAGGGGTAAGTAGAGAATCTCTGGTATGAAAATAACGTATATTTTGTCGACTGAATGAAAGAACCAATACTGCGAAGAGAGAATTCAAAACTTTTCACCTTTTAATTAGAGATTCTGCACTCAGTCTCATGTACTTTTTCAACTATGCTGATAGAAATGAAAGTATTTTGCAGAAGTTTAAAGCTTTATGATGCTATAAGGTTCTGCTATTGTGGCTCTTCACTCCTCCCTGCTCTCCCTACCATCCCCACCATATACTCAAAGTTCCCATCATCCTCCATTTTCTCTATCTTGCTATTTCCCAGTAAGAGAATAACGGTTAAATTACATTGGACAGAAATTAGCTGAGAATCTGCTTCATGAGTGTCACTGTGCTAGCTGATAGAATTCAAAAATTAAAGAGGCATAGACAGACTCTGCCATCACTTGTCTTTGTGCCTTTTAGAGTAATTAATCCAGTGATTCATAGAATATAGTAGCTGAAGTTACCTCAGTAATCCGTAAATTAAAAACAGAACCCTGCAACTGAATGTTTCAAAAATGTGTATTTTCAAAACTTGAACACAAGGTGGCTCTCTCACCACATTTTTCTACAATGGAACCTGGATAAGAAATTCCTCACGAGAATACCATTCACTAATTTTGAATAATGGCTTTTAATTCTCTTTGCAAAATTTAATCCACACTGTTGCTGTTGTTGTTGTTGTTGGACTTCACTGTGTAATTTGAAAATGCTGGCCTACTAAATTCTTCCTAAAAAACCAGAGGTCAGAATATTAAGCTATTTCTTATACTATATAATTTAGTAAATCAATAATCATTTTGAGCTCAAATATGGGCTCTAAGATTAACCAAAAATATGAATATTAATATGTATTTCATACAATAGTTGCAAATATTAAAAGCAATTATACATGTAAAGAGTTTTCTGCAGTACTTGATTCTCAATACTAATATTATTACTCTCTTTAACTGGCAAAGAAATTATTTATCTGGCTGGCATCAAATGTAGAAAATAAAATGTCCATATATCATTCTTTGTTGTTGAATAAATTTGATCATGTGTAGTTTGCCCTTCCTTCCTAAGTGAATTATTACACACTTGGCTCCATAAGTTGTCATTCTTATGACAACTTATGCTTTTTGCTAAGTACTATCCAGCAGAAAGGACATTAGATTTAGAACAAATAAAATTGTATTTCTTAAAAACAATTTTTGTGGTTACATAGTAGGTGTATATATTTATGGGGTACATGAGATGTTTTGATAAAGGCATGCAATGTGAAATAAGCACATCATGGAGAACGGCATATCTATCCCCTCAAGCATTTATCAACTGAGTTATAAACAATCCAGTTACACTCTTTAAGTTACTTTAAAATGTACGATTAAGTTATTATTGACTGTAGTCACCTTATTGTGCTAACGAATAGTAGGTCTTATTCATTTTTTCTATTTTTTTGTACCCATTAACCATCCCCACCTCCCTTCCAGCCCCCAACTACCCTTCCCAGCCTCTGGTAACCATCCTTCTACTCTCTATGTCCATGAGTTTAATTGTTTTGACTTTTAGATCTCATAAATGAGAACATATGATGTTTGTCTTTCTGTGCCTGGCTTATTTCACTTAACATAATGATCTCCAGTTCCATCTATGTTATTGCAAATGGCAGGATCTCCTTCTTTTTATGGTTGAATAATACTCCATTGTGTATAAGTACCACATTTTCTTTCTTCATTCATCTGTTGATGAACACTTAGGTTTCTTCCAAATCTTGGCTATTGTAATCAGTGCTGCAACAAAGAGTGCAGATCTCTTTTTGACATACTGATTTCCTTTCTTTTATGTATATACCTAGCAGTGGGATTGCTGGGTCCTATAGTAGCTCTATTTTCAGTTTTTCAAAGAGCCTCCAGGCTGTTCTTCATAGTGATTGTACTAATTTACCCTCCCATCGACAGTATACGAGGGTTCCCTTTTCTCCACATCCTCACCAGCATTTGTTATTGCCTGTCTTTTGGATATAAGCCATTGTAACTGGGATGAGATGAGATTTCATTATAGTTTTGATTTGCATTTCTCTGATGATCAATGATGTTGAGCACCTTTTCAGATGCCTGTTTACCATTTGTATGTCTTCTGAGAAATGTCTATTCAAATCTTTTGTCCATTTTTGGATTGGATTATTAGATTTTTTTCCTGTAGGGGTGTTTGAGCTCCTTATATTTTCTAGTTATTAATCCCTTGTCAGAGGAGTAGTTTGCAAATATTTTTTCCCATTCTGTGGGTTGTCTCTTCACTTTGTTGATTGTATCCTGTGCTGTGCAGAAGCTTTTAAACTTGATGTGATCCCATTTGTCTGTGTTTGCTTTGGTTGCTTGTGCTTGTGGGGTATTGCTCAAGAAATCTTTGCCCAGACCAATGTCCTGGAGATTTTCCCTGATGTCTTCTTGTAACAGTTTCATAATTTGAGTCTTAGATTTAAGTTTTTAATCCATTTTGATTTTATTTTTGTATATGGTGAGAGACAGGAATCTAGTTTCATTCTTCTGCATATGAATATCCAGTTTTCCCAGCACCAGTTATTTTAGAGACTGTCTTTTCCCCAGTGCATGTTCTTGGCACCTTTGTCAAAAATGAGCTCACTATAGATGTGTGGATTTGTTCATGGGTTCTCTATTCTATTACATTGGTCTATGTGTCTGTTTTTATGCCAGTATCATACTGTTTTGCTTACTGTATCTCTGTAGTATAATTTGAAGTCAGGTAATATGATTCCTCCAGTATTTTTCATTTTGCTTAGGACAGCTTTGGCTATTCTGGGTCTTTTGTGGTTCAATACAAATTTTCAGATCTTTTTTCTGTTTCTTTGAAGAATGTCACTGGTATTTTGATAGGCATTGCATTGAATCTGTAGTTTCCTTTGAGTAGTATGGGCATTTTAACAATATTGATTCTTCCAATCTAAGAACATGGAATATTTTTCCATTTTTTGGTGTCCTTTTCAATTTCTTTCATCAGTGTTTTACAGTTTTCATTATAGAGATCTTTCACTTGTTGGTTAATTCCTAGCTATTCAATTTTATTTGTAGCTATTGTAAACGGGATTACTTTTTAAATTTCTATTTTAGGTTGTTCACTGTCAGCATATAAAAATGTTACAGAGTTTTGTATGTTGATTTTGTATTCTGCAACTCTACTGAAGTTGTTTATTCTAATAGTTTTCTTGTTGAGTCTTTAGGTTTTTCCAAATGTAAGTCCATATCATCTGCAAACAAGAATAATTTGACTTCTTCCTTTCCAATTTGGATGCCCTTTATATCTTTCTCTTGTCTGATTGCTCTAGCTAGGACTTCCAGTACTATGTTGAATAACAGTGGTGTCAGTGGACATTCTTGTCATGTTCCAGATCTTAGAGGAGAGGCTTTCAGTTTTTCCCCATTCAGTATGGTACTAGCCTTTGGTCTGTCATATATTGCTTTTATTATGTTAAGTTATGTTTCTTCTATCCCAGTTTTTTGAGGGTTTTTATCATGAAGGAATGTTGAATTTTATCAAATCCTTTTTCAGCATCAATTGAAATGGTCATATAATTTTTAGCCTTCATTCTATTGATATGGTGTAACACATTGGTTGATTTGCATATGTTGAACCATCCTTGCATCCAAGGGATGAATCCCACTTGGTCATGATGAAAGGTCTTTCTAATGTATTGTTGAATTTGGTTTGCTAGTACTTTGAGGATTTTTACATCAGTATTCATCATAGATATTAGCCTGTAGTTATTTTTTTTTATGTGTCTCTGTCTGATTTCAGTATCAGGGTAATATCAGCCTTGTAGAATGAGTGTGAAAGTATTCTCTCCTCCTCCTCTATTTTTAGGAACAATTTGAGTACGATTGGTATTATTTCTTCTTTAAATGTTTGAATATACAAGCAAGTCTCCTGCCTCAGCCTCCTGAGTAGCTGGGATTACAGACACCTGCCACCATGCCTGGCTAATTTTTGTATTTTTAGTAGAGGTGGGGTTTCACCATCTTGGCCAGTCTGGTCTTGAACTCCTGACCTCATGATCCACCCTCCTCGGCCTCCAAAAGTGCTGGGATTACAGGTGTGAGCCACCATGCCTGGCCGAAATTTAGTTAATAATAGTGGATCAGTTGGCACATTTGCTGTAACAAATGTAACATACTAATGCAAGATATTAATAACAAGGAAGTGGTGGGGTGAGAGTGTATACGGAAACTCTCTGTACTTTCACTCAATTTTTTTCTGCAAACCTAAAACTGCTCCAAAAAGTTTATTAATTTTTTAGAGTCAAAAGTACAAATCTTTTCTTTCATTGTTTCTATATGCTGTGTCATACACTTAGAAAGTCCTTCTCCATTATAAAAATAAAAACCCTACATTTCTCTTCTAGTTTTTCTGTGGTTTCATCTTTTTAACTTTTAATAAACTTTACTATATCTTCAAACCTTGGCTGTGATAATTTCTCAGAGTTTCCTTAGTTTTGATGACTCTGACAGTTTTGCAAATACTGATCAGGTATTTTGTAATGTCTCTCTATGAGAATTTTTCTGATATTTATCTCATGATTAGACTAGTGTTATGGGTTTTGGGGAGAAAGACCACAGAAGTGCCATCTTTATCATATCTTATCAAGAGTATATACTATCCATATGATATAACAATTTATGTTGACCTTGATCATGTAGCTGAGGTAGTATTTGTCAGGCTTCTCCACTTTGTAGTTACTTTTCCCCTACCCTCACCCTTTCCATACTGTGTCTTCCCTATAGTAAAGAAAGTGACTATACTGAGCCCATGATTAATGAGTGTGGAGCCATGCTCTTCCTCCTTGAGGGCAAAATATCTACAAAAGTCATTTGTAATTCTTCTGCACAGAAGATGTGTCTCTTCTTCCCCAATTGTTTATTTATTAAATCATTTATTTATATCAGTAAGGATTCATGGATATTTGTTTTATACTTTGGGCTTGCTCATGTTGTTCCAGCTTTGGCTCTTTCAGTTGGCTTTTGTCTCACTTTTAACATACTCCCATCATTGTGGGGTGCTTTTTTTTGTTTGTTTTTTCCTTTTTGAGGACTTTCTTACTTTCTGCCCTTACAAGATGCTTGAGGCTTACTGTGCATATTTCCTGCCCCAGCGCTATAATCAGCCATGTCTCAAAAAAACCTTGGTTCCTTTTATTAGAGAATGGTATAAGGAACCAAGATCTGGGAACCAGGTATGCTCAATGTCAGTGGGGTATTATTGTCTCTAGGCTCTCTCAGTTGACAGAGCAAATCAATATATGTGTACAGCTTCATTTTTAACACAAATTTTTGACACATTTGACATTTATTTTGATGTAATTATAAGGTAGAAATTCAACTTAATTTTTTCCCCATGGTTTTTATAGGCCTGTATTGAGACGTTAATTGGCCATTTCTTATTGGCCTCAGAAAGCTGAGCAGTCTCAGAAAGATTATTTAACTTGTCTCATTCTACATTTCTTCATTGGTGAGGTAGAGTAATAATACCCGTCTTACATGTCTTTCAGGGCTATAATAAAGATATAAATGAGATGATAGTCTGGAAAGTTCTATGTGGACTTAAAACACTTTACAAATATATGGTGTAATATTAATCACTGTTGAACTGAAAAACACTTTCATTAGAATTAGCATTCCTCAGGCAGCAAATAACTAACCTTCTTTAATTGAGACCTCCTTTGCTTGCATTACTTTTAATAGAGAGTTATTCTTTTCCAACTGAATATCCAGTATATTGTTCTTTCCATTGGTTTCTATCATTTTCTGTAGAAGAAATAGAATACTTATTATTAACAAATCAATGCTGCTAGCTTAATTTTTATTAAGTATATGCAGACTAATGAAAATACGAACCACTTAATATCTGAAAGTCTAATAAAAAATACATATACAGTCATGTACTGCATAAAGACATTTTGATCAAGAACAGACTGCATATATAACAGTGGTGCCACAAGATTATAATGGAGCTGCCCTATACAAGTGTACCAATTTTATCTTTTATACCATATTTTTACTGTACCTTTTCTATGTTTAGATATACAAATACTTACCATTATGTTACAATTGCCTCCAATAATCAGTACAGTAACATGCTGTCCAGGTTTGTAGCCTAGGAGCAGTAGGCTATACCATAAAGCCTAGGTGTGCAATAGGCTACACCATTTAGGTTTGTGTAAATATACTACTCTATAACATTCACACAATGACAAAATTGCCTAATAATGCATTTCTCAGAACATATCCTTGTCATTGAGCAATATATGACTGTATTTTAAATAAGCCCACTTCCCAATTTATTTTCAAATTAAAAAGTAACAAGGTAAACTGTTAAAACAGGCTAGCAGTTATAAATGAAAAGTAAACATATGACCTAACTTGAACCACTTTCTTTCCAACTATTCAACTCTCAGTCCCATGGTTAACAATTCCTTATATATGTTTCCAAAATATTTTATGACTGTGCAGCTATAGAAAGAAATCATATTATATTCTGTTCTGTGTCTTGGCTGTTCCGCTTAGTACTATTATCTGGTAGATGATGTCATGTAAAGCCACATAGATCTACCTCATTCTTTTTTTTTTTTTTGAGATGAAGTCTCACTCTGTCGCCCAGGCTGGAGTGCAGTGGGGCAATCTTGGCTCACTGCAACCTCCGCCTCCTGGGCTCTAGCAGTTCTCCTGCCTCAGCTTCCTGAATAGCTGGGATTACAGGGGCACGCCACCACACCTGGCTAATTTTTTGTATTTTAGTAGAGACAGGCTTTCACCATGTTGCCCAGGCTGGTCTCAAAATCTTGAGCTCAGGCAATCTACCTGCCTCGGCCTCCCAAAGTGTTGGGATTACAGGCGTGAGCCACCGCACCTGGCCTACCTCATTCTTTTTAACAGCTACGTTGAGTTTCATTTTTGAATATGGTGTAATTTATTTAACCAGTCTCTTATTGAGAGAGAGAGAGTGAGAGAGAGAGAGGCCATATTCTACTTTTTGTAATGGTTAAACATTCTTGACCATATCTCTTGGGTATTTTTGTGAATAGTATAATAAGCCTCCATATACTCTTCAAATAGCTTCAAAAATCAACTCATGAACTATCTTATATCATCTGTATCTCTATCCACTGCCCTAGTCTCACCACTTTTGAATTGATCTCAAAGCAACTCTCTGACATTATGTTATTTCATCTGTTAATATTACCATCCATATGTATCTCTAAGAGATGACTCTTTCAAAATATGGCCACAATACCATCATCACCTCAAAAATGAACAATTATTTCTTATTTAAAGTGTTTAAGAATATGACAGATATTTCCAAATTAATTTCCAAGATCATTGCACTAACTCCTTTCCTGCCAAAAATGCTTCTTCTTCCTTTCTATGCCTTACTATGTTAGGAATCACTCGGTTAGGAACACGTAACTTCACTGTTTAAAGAAAGCTCATAACATTACTTCAAAATACACGTGGTCATAAAAATTCTTTCATTATGACATTTGTATGTGTGTGTGCTGAGGAAAAGAAGGAATAGAAAAGAATTATAAGAAAAGAAGAGAAAACAGAAGTAGATATTAGCCTCCCTCCCACTCTTGCTTCACAAAGTCACTTCCCAATTCTTTCATTTAACCGCCTACATTTTTCAAAAGCTATTGAAGGCAGAGGAGGGAGGACAAACCCAATATACACCTGTGGGTTTGGTCTACCATTTGTCCAGAGTTGGGGAGACAGACTTTAAATGGCTTTGCTTTTAGGCAAAAAAGAAGGAAAATGGAACAGATAGAACAGGAAATACTAAAAAATGAGTAGTTATAATAACAGATTGAAATATGCATTTACTTCAATGTTTACTAAAACCATTCCTGAGTTTATGGACAATGTAGGCTTTCTTTTTTTTTTTGAGACAGAGTCTCGCTCAGTCGCCCAGACTGGAGCGCAGTGGTGCGATCTCGACTCACTGCAAGCTCCGCCTCCCGGGTTCACGCTATTCTCCTGCCTCAGCCTCCTGAGTAGCTGGGACTATAGGAGCCCACCACCACGCCCGGCTAATTTTTTGTATTTTTAGTAGAGACGGGGTTTCACCGTGTTAGCCAGGATGGTCTCAATCTCCTGACCTGGTGATATGCCCGCCTCTGCATCCCGAAGTGCTAGGATTACAGGTGTGAGCCACCCCGCCCTGCCTGGACAATGTAGGCTTTCAAGTATAGCAATTCCCTTTTATCTATGGAAGGATATGTTCCGTGAGCTCCAGTGGATGCCTGAAACCACAGATAGTACTGAACCCTATGTATACTATGTTTTTACCTCTACATACGTAACTATGATAAAGTTTAATTTATAAATTAGGCACAGTAAGAGGTTAATAACAATAACTAATAATAAGATAGAACAATTATAATAAACTGTAGTAAAAGTTACATAAATGTGATCTCTCTCTCTGAAATTATCTTATTGTACTGTACTCACCCTTCTGATAACCGAGGTGGCTACCAAGTGACTAACAGACAAGTGGTCTATAATACAACATGGATACACTGGTCAAAAGGATGAATCACATCCTGGGCAGGACTGAGAGAGACAATGGAAGATTTCATTGTGCTACTCAGAATGGTGCAGAATTTAAAATTTATGAATTGTTTATTTTGGGAATTTCCCATGTAATATTTTTGGACCACTGTTGACCTCAGGTGGCTGAACCTGTGAAAAGCAAAACCTCAGATAAGGGGACTACTATATGTATTATCTGTTTGACTTTGGCAAAAGCACATAAATTATTTGTTCCCCTGTAATAGGGACATTTTGATGTATTAGTACAAATGAATCAAAGCCAGATATATTTTAAACATGGAGTTTTAAAATGAGAGAGAAGAGTATAGCAAAATACATTATTATCTTGATCATTTTTTGGTATATTTTTCTTTCTTCCCAACTTCTTCCCTTGGCAAAATCTGTTCCATGTATCCCTATATAGTAGAATTGTTTTCTATCTTTACATACCTTTTCTATCTGTGAGAAGTCATTTATAAGTTTGTCAAGATTCACACTGCTAATCTTTTTCATACATCCTTCACTGCTTTGGTCCATGCCTAAAAGTAGTAAACAGTAGATAGTGTTAAATAAATAAATAAGATCTAAAACACCACAATAGTGTTCATAGCTCAAATGCTAACATTTCTATATTCAACTCATAGGGCACCTACTTGGGCTCCATTGCACTCAGAGAATTTTTGTTATAACCAATATTAACAGTGGTCAAATGCATTGTCTTTTCCACTCCTTACCACCCACACCCCAGTTGACTTATTTATATTTGTTTCTTTACTGCATTAAAACCTAATGCAATGTTAAATCTGAGGCATGACTTTTAACTGTAATTATTCTTAATTTAAGGTGTTAAAAATACTTGTTTATCATGTCACAAATGTTTTCTGCTGTTATGCTTATTTCTTATATTTTGTTTGGTAAACTGGTAAATAAAAGATGCATGGAAATTAATGTGCTCAAAGCAATCTCTCTGCATTTCTACTGTCTTGTAATTTTGCATAAGGGATTAACATTTGGGGATAGCCAGCTAACTGCTGAAGAATAAGAGTTTCAGTTTTAGTCCTATGAAACCAATCATAAGAAATTCTTCAGAATTCTAGAATGTAAATGCTGGCTACTTTGCAAAAGTCAGTTTGTCCATTCTGACTGGATGAGTTTACATCTTCAGATGCAATGTAAACAAGTATGAGACACTTGTCTTTAGATTTTTCTCTAGCAAAGAAGAAAGGGAAAATACAAGTTTGAAATTCAGGGATGTTAGGTTGAGGAAAAAAACATGAACCAATGTATGGTGTGTGAAAGTGGTAATTTACACATTTTACTTTGGACTGCAAAGTAAAATGTAAGTAAAATTCCTGATGTAGTTACTCAAAGCAATTTGGGGGCATATTATTGTTTAAAAGGAAGTTAACCAAAACAGACATTGCTTGACAATATGTTACTTCATCAAGATATCTCATTTTCTTCTTTTGAAATATTATTTTGCATTAGCAA
This sequence comes from Nomascus leucogenys, assembly GCF_006542625.1. NCBI lineage: Eukaryota > Metazoa > Chordata > Mammalia > Primates > Hylobatidae > Nomascus > Nomascus leucogenys. Next base: position 39,535,886 of record NC_044386.1, on the reverse strand, counting down.
TTATTAATGATTTTTAATAGAGAATTTTAGCTGTATATTTTGTTTCTTGAATTATTATCTCGAATTATTATGTATGACATATGCAAATACAACTACATATAAAATCCCTTAAATAGAACTTGATCCTTACAGCAGAAAAATACTTGTAATAGCCTCCCATGATACAGTAAAATTCCTTTTGGAATAAAATTAAAAATAATTTCTATTTGATAGTACTGTTATTCTTTAATAGTGCTATATGGTAATCTGAAGTAGTTAATGGAAACTCCCTCCACCCCTAACTTTTTTTTTTTGGTACCTAACTTTTTAAATAAAAAAGGTTTTACTAGGGTTTTGTCTCAGAATCTGGCTCTTGAAATAAATGCATTTAAATTTGAGCTTGATTTTCTCTCAATTCCTTCCCCCAAAGAAGACCCTGTTATTTCCTTATAAAACCATCACTAATATTCCATTTGCTATCATTGCATGATATCCCTTTTGCCACACTGGCAGAGCCAGGCAACTCATTTCTAGGTATCTTCATTGCCTGCTCTTCTGATTTCCTAGGTCAAGATCCTTTCAGTGAATATGGTCTTGCCCTGTGAAATTCGGTGACAAGCTGGTGATTCAGTGCTTATCAAATTCCTTAGTGAGAAGCAGAGACTGATTTGGGACCTTCGAGGCTCAGCTTCAACCGTCCCCACAGGCAAGTGAAAGTCCCATTTCCTTCTTTGTCCTCTTGCCTGCTGGCTTCAATCATCCCCCCAGGAGAGTGACAGTTCCGTTTCCTTTTGGGTCCTCCTGTCTGCTGGCTTGAGTCCCGGGGATCGTCCTCTCCCTTACCCCACACAGTTGGTCCTTCGCCGCTCGCCTGCCCCACGCTGTGGTCCCTCCTTTTTCCTCCTCACCTCCCCTCAAGAATTCACTCTCAGTCCTCAAGCCTGGGTCCCCTGGCTCCCTCCCCGGCATCCTAGTGTCCTTAGGGACCTAGCAGAAATAAAGGATGGGGGCCGAGGACCCGCGGATGTGAGAGAAGTGCCTGAGACAAAAACCTGTATGGACCCAGAGCCCTGTAAGGAGATACGAAGAAAAGCATCTCTATGGAAAAAGCGGGAGTTCGAACCGCTTTCTAGCGTCCTTAGCGGCCTAGCAAAAATAAAGGATGGGGGCCGAGGACCCGCGGATGTGAGAGAAGTGTCTGAAAAGAAAAGCCTGTAATGGACTCAGAGCACTGTAAGGAAATACGAAGAAAAGCATCTCTATGGAGAAAGCGGGAATTTCGAACCGTCAATAGAGTTTGGAGTGTACCTGCTGTTGCTCCCAGTTCCCCACAGTCTCCCTTGCCGCTGCCTCTGGGGCTTGGTACACCCCTGAATGGTGTCCCCTCCTCCGGAAGCCGAATCCCCCAACAATGGGCCCGACTTTCTCTGGGCCCGCCCTGTGCGCTATGCTGGAGCTCCTACCACCAGCAGTTCTTATCAACTTGGCCCAGCTCCGCTCAGCATCTGCGGCTGCTTAGGTATTTTCATGTGGTTTCCAGAACACGAATCAACACCGGATCAATAATTGTTTCCCCAACCAAAGAATAAATCACATTGGGTGTTCTGAATTGTGAGTCAGCTCCAATGAATAAATAATTATCCATATCTATTTTTGTAACTTATAAAATTGGCTTTTAAAATTCCATAGCCAGTTAATAGATATAGTTTCCCATCTACAGAGTTATATCTTGGTAGCTTAGTGATTAAGGGCGTGGGCTCTTGCGTGGATTCAAACCCCAACTCTTCTCTTTTTCCGTGGGTGATAGTGGGTAAGTTCTTAATTTCATGCACCTAAGCATCTTCATCTGTATAAGAGGTTAATTATAATGCCTCCCTCTGCCGGGCACTGTGGCTCACGCCTGTAATCCCAGCACTTTGGGAGGCCAAGGGGGATGGATCACCTGAGGTCAGGAGTTGGAGACCAGCCTGGCCAAAATGGTGAAACCCCGTCTCTACTAAAAATACAAAAATTAGCGGGCTCCTGTAATCTCAACTACTTGGGAGGCTGAGGCAGGAGAATTGCTGGAACCCGGGAGGCGGAGGTTGCAGTGAGCCGAGATCGCACCATTGCATTCCATCCCAGACCCACAGCAGCAAGACTCAGTCAAAAAAAAAAAAAAAAAAAAAGAAGCCTGCCTCTTAGGACGGTTGTGATGATTAAATGAAGTGATGCATTTATAAGGTGCTTAATGGAGATCCTTGCTTAAAGTAAGTGTTCAGAAATGTTAATTATTAGAATTTTTGAATGTTGTTCAGTAATAGTTTGAAAGCGAATCCACTGCCAACTTTGCCTCATCTGCTTTTTTTTTTTTTTTTTCTGAGTGGGAGATGGGAGGTTTATTTTTGTTAATGTGATTTTTCGATAGACTCCAAAATTTGGCAAGTGAAAAAATATAAACAGTAATATGATAACCCATACTTTACTAGTTGAAAGGTAGTAATGCATAGTGGCAAGAAAATTAGGTTAAAGTGGAAAATGGGGGTTGTAGTCTTCACTCTGCTGCTCAAATAAGCTTTCCCTAACATTAGTAGCAACACATGGAAATATTGAAAATGACCTGCTGAATTGCGGGTTCTACCCAATTAGCAAATATAAAATGTTCCATATAACTCACGTCATAATAACTTTTGAAACAAGCCCATTTTAAGACCCTAAATGCTAAAATGCTACCTTCTCCATGAGTCATTCACTGATCGTATCAATCAGTTGTGATCTACCTTTCCTTACTCTATGGAACATGCTAGCTTTCTGTGGCATTTAAGACTGAATTGATATATTACCTCTTTTGCTGTATTTATTATTGGCTCCTTGGGTGGAAGAAACTCTATTTTCTTTTTTTATATATATATATATATACACACACACACACACACATACATGCATGTATGTATGTATGTATGTATGCATGTATTAAGTTCCACCTAGGCCCATCCTTGGCAAATTTCAGGAGTCCTTTGAAAATATGTGGTGACTGGAATGTGTAAGGTGGAGAGGGAGCTCCCTAGATCCCCTGCCTCATCTGTACTTCCAAATCTTCTGGATGTTCCAACATTTGAAATACAGAAACTTTGACTATCTAATGATTTTGGGATGTAGAGACTAAGAAAGTTGGAATATAATATATATATATATACACACACACACATATATGTATATATATACACACACATATATATGTATATGTATATATACACACATATATGTATATGTATATATACACACACATATATGTATATGTATATATACACATATATGTATATATACACACATATATGTGTGTGTATATATACACATATATGTATATATATGTATATGTATACACACATATATGTATATGTATATATACACATATACGTATATGTGTATATATACACACATACATATGTATATGTATATATTTCTCCATAGAGCCTACCATAGAGAAAATAGAAATGAACCAACACATCAGGAATAAATCAGAAAAGTTTAGCTTAATTTTTCTAGTTTGGAATGGGTCGCAAGTTTATCTTCCAGTTTATAGATGTTAGCATTTTTTTTCAAAGAATTCTAGCAGGTTTAAAGTGTATCTTTCAATGAGAAACTAAATGAGCTTGTCATGATTTCATCTTTAAAAAGTGAACGTGTTTCACAGTTGTATTCACAATCTTATTCTTCAGATACCATCTAACTGAGAAACAGAATTCATCAAATATTTGCTCAGAAAATATTCATTTTTGCTTACTACTTGGGTGTGGGATCATTCATACACCACATGTCAGCAACATGCAATTTACTCATGTAGCAAACTTGCACATATACCCCCCAAGCCCAAAATAAAAGTTGGGAAAAAAGAGAATATTTATTTTCTGATTGATCAAGGATTTATTTAATATATATTTTAAGACTGCCTGGAAAACCAAAATAGAGAAACAAATTACATTATTTTGTCACACTAACAAAGAAAGTAACACTGGAATCCATTAAAAATACCCTGATTTGGAAGAGAAACGCATATGTACCTAGGCAGCTGAAAAAAAATCAGAAGCTACCAGTTTATGCACGTAAGGATCTTAAAATGAGTGATACATTGATTTTTTTCGGTTGAAAACAGCTTCACTCATTAATTCATTCTAAAATATTTAAGTACTTACAAAACATCAGCTGTTGCAAGTCTAGGCACTAAGGAGAGCAAAGACAAATAAGAGACTCTCCTTTTGCCTTGGAGCTCACAGTCTCAAAGGAGAAACTAGCAGAGGATTGAAATCTAGTATATGTTATTGGCAATATTGCTCTGGCATTGGAATCTCACTTGATTATTTTAGTTACTATCACCTGCGTATTATGACAACAAAAAATATCACAGCAAATGTTTATAAATGGTTTGGCTAATCTATTGAGTCCTTTGTTCCAGCCCTATTATTTAACTCTGTCAATATTCTTACCTCTGTTTAGGCCATGTTTTTTGTCTGTTGAATCAAATTCACCAACTGCTGAAATTTCAGCTCATTCTCATTTCTATGAATATTTATTTAAAAATGCTACATACATATTTCACCTACACAAGGTGAAATATAAATTAGAAATTGAAGAGCAGTAGAGAAATAAAACAGAAATACTCTGGCCTGTAGGTCAATAAAGTTTTTATATTTCTGCTACAAATTTGGCTTTGAATTTCCTGATGGTTGGAATAAAAAAGGATACAGGCTTAACTACTTAGTTTATTTATTTATTTTTGTAAAAGAGGAGAAAACATACAAGTTTCTCAGGAGGAACCACGTTCCCTAATTCTAACTTCTTAATTTTTCACATTAAGATTCATATAGGAGGCCCTGGATAATTTAATAGGCAATTTCCTCAATATTAGCCTGAGAGTAAAGGTGGAAATGAGCTTTTTAAGACACTTTCGAAGTATCTCTATGAAAAAGGCTAGATTGGATCAGAAATGGCAATCATAATGAATCATGATCTAGGCTCCTGCTTTTCAAAGTGTGGTCTCTGCACCAGCAACATGGGCATCACCTGCAGACTTGTAAAAATGCAGAGTCTCAGACTCTATCCCATAACTACTAAATCAAAGTCTGCATTTTAACAACATTACCAGGTGATTCATGTGCATATAAATATTTGAGAAGCACTGATCTTCTATGTACAAAGCTTTTAGAGCATTTTATTTCTTTCCTTTGCCTTTTTAAGATGATCAGTAATTACATATTTATTTATTCAAGAAATACTTGAGCACCAACTATGTCCTGAGGTCTATGAGAAAACTAGGAATAAACAAAACAGATTGGCCCCTGACCTTAAAGGACTGATAGTTTCAAAAGGAAATAGGTAATACATTGAGTAAATTAGCTATCCATAAAATTGTAATAAGTGAAAAGAAACACAAATCCATGATATCGATTTTAAAAGTGAGTGGGAGGTGCTTCAGTTATAGTGATTGAGCACAGTCTCTGAGTAGATAAGATAAAAGTGAGAACTGAAGGGCTAACATTTTAATGTACCCTTCAGGTCTCACTTTTATTTTATCTACTCAGAGACAGTCCTCCATCAAAATGTTAGCTGTGGGTGGTTGGGCATGATAGCTCACGCCTGTAATCCCAGCACTTTGGGAGGCCAAGGTGGGCGGATCACTTGAGGTCAGTAGTTTGAGACCAGCCTGGCCAACATGGCGAAATCTCATCTCTACTAAAAATACAAAAAAAAAAAAAAGAAGTTAGCCGGGCATGGTGGCAGGCACCTTTAATCCCAGCTACTAGGGAGGCTGAGGCAGGAGAATCCCTTGAACCCCGGAGGTGGAGACTGCAGTGAGCCGAGATCATGCTACTGCACTCCACACTGGGTGACAGAGTGAGACTCTGTCTCAAAAAAAAGAAAAAAATGTTAGCTGTGGGCAACATTTAAATGCTAGGGTTACCTTTAACCTCTGCTTGATCTCTTGATGCACTATCTCCCTCCTCTGGTCTCTCTACGTAATTCCCATATTTCAGTATCTGTTTCTGGACCGTATTATCTTGGCTTCAACTGCAACTTTGGCTTCAAGTTCTGTAGATCTCTAGCTCTCAGCATTTCCTGCAGTAATTAGGTAAAATACATTCCATGCATCAGGTCTATGACCCAATGGAACACTGTTGGTTAGACTCACTCCCATCCTTTTCCAAATGGACAGAGGAATTTGAACATGATTCTAAAATAAAGTCTAAACCATGCAGTACTTGGCTTACTTTTCTTGAAACAATCCTACTTAGATATATAAATATTCCATCTTTTAATGAGCTTCATTAAGAGTAGAATCAATGTTGCTATCTGGGAGAGTTTGTATTTTTGGATAAGGACAGGAAGTGAAGCTATTCTACTTAATTTATTGACATAAATATACTTTAGATAGTGAGTCTATGGTAAGGGTGGTATTTTTGTGATAATAAGATAGTCTAACCAGCTCTCAATGGCCTTGTATTCAACAGCTACTTGGAGGTGGCTATGTGGTACTCTCAGAAGAAGTCAGACTTTTTCTCAAAATTTAGTCTTAAGTCTGTTCCAGTACATAAACAAGTGATCCATTGATGGCTTCAATGTCATAATAGAGCATAAGTTTGACAATTTGGGCCTAAAATATTCCATTGCTCCCAGAGAACATCAACTTTTTCATAACCTACCTTCTTAGTGATAACATTGTTGGTGGGGGCAGGATAATGAGCCTTTCAACATTCCTAGCTTCAGATCCTGGCTCTGCTTCTGCTAGTTGTGTGGTCCTCAGCAAGTCAATTTATCTCTCTGCCTTTCCATTTCATCTTTATAAAATGAGAACAAACCTCTGAAGATTAGGATAAATGTGTCAAACCTGGGTTGGCTTTGAGTAGGCCAGAAATAAATATTTGCTGAATAAAAGAAAGAATGAACCAATGAACAATGCTAGTTCCTATATCAGCAAGCTTTTGTGATACAATAGACCATTCTAAAATGCAGTGCTTTGAAACAGCCATTTATTTAGCTCACGCTTTTTAAGATTAGCAGTTTAAACTGGGGTCAGGTAGGCAAATTTTCTAGTCTTGGCTGGGTTCTTAATGCATTGGCGGTTAGCTATTGGTCAGGTAAGTGGCTTAGCTAGTTTTACTCATCTTGGCCGGGCTCTCAGTCTCCGGAGACTTAGTTGGGATCACTCTTGTCACTTTGCCACTTGGTCTCTCATCCTCTAGCAGGCTCAGCCAGGCTTGTTCTTAAGGAGTTTAATCATCCTGAGAAAGAAATCACAGACATGCAAGGCTCTCTAGAGCAGTGATCCCCAACCTTTTTGGTACCAGGGACTGGTTTTGTGGAAGACAACTTTTCCACAGACTGGGATGGGGGGATTGTTTCAGAATGATTCAAACACAATACATTTATTGTGCACTTTATTTATTTTATTATTACATTGTAATACATAATGAATAAGTATACAACTCGCCATAATGTAGAATCATTATGAGCTTATTTTCCTGCAACTAGACGGTCCCATCTAGGGGTGATAGGAGACAGTGACATATCATCAGGCATTAGATTCTCATAAGGACAGTGCAACCCAGATTCCTTGCATGCACAGTTCACAATAGGGTTTGCACTCCTGTGAGAATCTAATGCCACCACTAATCTGACAGGAGATGGAGCTCAGGTGATAATGCAAGCAATGAGGAGTGGCTGTAAATACAGATGAAGCCTCGCTTCTTCGCCTGCCACTCACCTCCTGCAGTGTAGCCCAGTTCCTAACGGGCCATTGACCAGTACCAGTATGTAGTGTGGGGGTTGGGAACCCCTGCTTTAGAGGACCACGTTCAGCACTGGCCTACAGCAACTTCCACACATTCTATTGGTAAAAGCAGGGTACAAGGCCACCCAGACTCAAGTGGCAAAGAAACAGACTCCATCTACTGATGGCAGGAGCTGCAAAGTGGGTAAATACAGGAAGATAATAATGATAGCCACTTTGCAAAAAGTTTACCATTAATTACCCTTACATAAACCTGTCAAAATAACATAGTTCCATTATGCAGGCCTAAGTAAAGGGGGAAAAAGAGTTTGTTGTATTAGTTAAGAGAAGACATCTGCCAAATAATTTTTGTGTAAGAAAAATTGAAATTTGCTCATTCATTCTAATAGCAGTTAGCAAAATAAAATAACTTTTGAGATAATGCATTTTAAAAATCACCTGTATATAGGAGTATACATATCTTCCTATGCAGTTGTCAATATTTGAGCAACATCAAAAAAGAAATGGAGAAACTGTAGAGGCAGGTGACTCTTAAAACACAGTGAACACAATAGCGAAGACTTGGAACCAACTTAAATGCCCATCAATGATAGACTGGATAAAGAAAATGTGGCACATATACACCATGGAATACTGTGCAGTCATAAAAAAGGATGAGTTCACATCCTTTGCAAGGACATGGATGAAGCTGGAAACCATAATTCTCAGCAAACTAACACAAGAACAGAAAACCAAACACTGCATGTTCTCACTCATAAGTGGGAGTTGAACAATGTGAACACATGGACACAGGGAGGGGAACATCACACACTGGGGCCTGTTTAGGGGTCGGGGGGCTAAGGGAGGGATAGCATTAGGAGAAATATCTAATGTAGATGATGGTTGATGGGTGCAACAAACCACCATGGCACGTGTATAACTATGTAACAAACCTGCACATTTTTCACATGTACCCTGGAACTTATAGTAAGAAAAAAAAGAAAAATAAAACCACAGTGAACAGATCCAATTTGGATGTGCTTCACCCTCTGACTCCTACAAAAAAAGTAATTCATAGCCCTGCCATTACTGTCTCCAGAAAAGATTATAGTAAAAACCAAAACAAAACAAGCAAAAAACGAACAAATTGAAGCTAGATACATGAATAGGCAGTATAAGACACAGCAGAGTGTCTATAAATGTTGAAGTTATCATATCTTCTTGAAAAGACACTTAATCAGGTGAGAAAGGATCAAGATTTTGTTTGATATGCCCAAACCCTCAGTGAGAGTCCTACTCTTTGCCATTTTACTTGTCACTATTCAGTTAATTCTACCTCAGGCAACTGCCTTCTCACCACTATAACCACATCTTTCTACTGTACAAGGGTTGTGCCCACTAGCCTTAAGGAATCTTTATCTCTCTCTCTTTCAGATCCATTCCTATGTTATGAAAATGAAATTATGGCAAATAAATGCAGTGTGACTCACATAAAAGAAAGTATGAAATAGAAAACCACTACCACCAATTCTGCAGACCTTGGAAGTGTCTGTGAGTCTTCTTCATCATTCTCACAGAAGACACCATCTGCCTCCTCGTTCTCTTCTGGTCAAGTGTTCTTCTCCAACATGAAATGAAAGATACTTTCAAAACTGTGTTCTTATCAAGTGGTGACCTGATAGTGTTCCTATGAAAAATACATCCAGAATGCTTAACAACTAAATTAAAAATCTGGGATGAATTCATTTGATATAAAATAAGTAAATTAGATTAATTTTTTAAGTGAAAAATCTTAGTTTGACTTCATAATACCTAGAAATATTTAAACAGTATAGGGTATCCTAAACAAAATAACAAAGATTAAAAGGAAATTACAAAACACAAAGCAAATGGTTGCAAAATGTCCAATCTTCCAGATTTATCTATGGATTTAGGGCTAAACCAACAAAAATTGTTTAACTAGAGTGTGTGTGTGTGTTTGCATGTGTGCGTGTTGCTTTTAAAACCGATGAAAACTTATTGAGGTAGATATCGTTATTTTCAGGTATTTTAAATAACATCCCTTAGCATATAAAAATGGTTAGCATATAAAGCTGTTTCAAATCGCTCCACTTGGTCATGTAATATGGTTTGCGTTTAAGGAGTAGTCGCCTGTTTAATGCAATTAAACTGTTTAATTCTAGAGGGTTCAAGGAAGTTGAAATAATATGTTCATAAGCATTGTATTTAAACCGCCTATATTCACAAAACAGTGTTTTGGGAAAATATGATTCTATCAAACTTCAATAACAGCAAATGTAGCATTAATTAAATAACTGAAATTAAATGAAAAAGAAATAAAGTTATTTTTAAGGGAGAAAACACAGTCAAATGTCTTGTAGATGTTCAGAGTCGGCAGCTGTGAAAGCTGTCAGCCTGTATGTGACACCAGATCCCTGAGTCCTCACAATGCAACCCTCCTTCTCTGAGGACCTGAGAGTCCAGCGGATCTCCTGATCCTCTCTGGCCTCTGTCTGGGACTGTATGTGGAACAGCAATGACAAAAGGGGCACCTGCAAAAAACTGAAACTTAAACTCTACTTCCACCAAATTTTGACTGTTGTGACCATTTTCTCTTCATGGCTCTTTGAACATCTTGTTAGTTCACAAAGCTCCAACGATCTTTCTAGAGTTTTTTTTCTCATGGCAGAGAATACTCCTTTGATAGAAGGAGCTTACTCTTACCCCAGGCTTTCAGCCATCTCCCTGTAGGAGCTGTCTTCATAAGTATGTGGCCATGTTTTTATACATTTTGGGAAATTTTTTGGTTTCTCTCTTGTAAGTGATAAATTCCCTCCTCCATTAATTTTCTGCAAAGTTGCATTACATGTCCTTGATGCAGTTCAAACAGTGTCAGAAGTTTGAGCTGAGGCTTTTGAATTTCATTTTCAAGCTGTGCATTTCAGACTATAAATGTTTGCCCAGTTTGGAAACTTTTCATTTGAACTCTAAGTGCTTCTTTTATTTTCTTCACACAAACTTTAAAAATATCTTTTGTTTTTCTTCTTCAAGCCTTATTAAAGGAAACATTTAAGTTAACACTATCAATGAGGTTTTTTTTCAAGTCAACTTTAGACTGAAAAAGATTATCAATAGTGGCTTCCATTTTCTGATTCTAAAGAGAGCTAGTAATCTAATCTAATTAGAGACTGTAAGTGGTTTTCAGTCACTTACAACCTGTTCCATTTGCATGTTAGAGTTGTTAAACATTTTTATTTGTTCCTTTGGTTCCTGCACTACTATTTTCACCTTCTGGCTTCTTGGGAAAGCAGTTTTAGGTTTTCCTAAAGATGAACTTTTCATCCACACAACTCATTATTTTCCTCTAAAATAGACTCCATCCTTCTGAGATTCTTTTAAGAGGGGTTTTTTTTTCTGACAGTCACTTAGGATTTGAGATATTTTGATGCATCATTGAATGATAATGTCTGTTTTTGAAGGAGAGCCATCATCACCGAATGAAATGAAACTTCAGGGAGCTCTATTTTATGTTACTTGTTGAGAAGTCTAGTATATTCTTGATCAAAGATGTTCATATTTTTACTAATATAAGTGCTGCCAAATTCAGAGTTGTAACCTCAGAAGACATGCCTCCACTGGAAGTAACTTCAGGGCTTCTTGGGCTTGAATAATCAATCTAATCTCACTGATTTTACAATATTCTTCAACTAGGGCAGAAAATCCTTCAGTTATTTTTTTTTCCCTTTTTCAAGTATGTTGACTTTTCACTATTAAAAATGATCAAGGTGGTGGAGCCAAGATGGCCGAATAGGAACAGCTCCAGTCTACAGCTCCCAGCGTGAGCGACGCAGAAGACGGGTGATTTTGTATTTCAATCTGAGGTACTGGGTTCATCTCACTGGGGAGTGCCAGACGGTGGGCGCAGGACAGTGGGTGCAGTGCACCGTGTGTGAGCCGAAGCAGGGTGAGGCATTGCCTCACTCAGGAAGTGCAAGGGGTCAAGGAGTTCCCTTTCCCAGTCAAAGAAAGGGGTGATAGATGGCACCTGGAAAATTGGGTCACTCCCACCATAATACTGCGCTTTTCTGATGGGCTTAAAAAATGGCACACCAGGAGATTATATCCTGCACCTGGCTTGGAGGGTCCTATGCCCATGGAGTCTTGCTGATTGCTAGCACAGCAGTCTGAGATCAAACTGCGAGGCGGCAGCAAGGCTGGAGGAGGGGCGCCTGCCATTGCCCAGGCTTCATTAGGTAAACAAAGCAGCTCCTAAGCTCGAACTGGGTGGAGCCCACCACAGCTCAGGGAGGCCTGCCTGCCTCTGTAGGCTCCACCTCTGGGGGCAGGGCACAGACAAACAAAAAGACAGCAGTAACCTCTGCAGACTTAAATGCCCCTGTCTGACAGCTTTGAAGAGAGTAGTGGTTCTCCCAGCATGCAACTGGAGATCTGAGAATGGACAGACTGCCTCCTCAAGTGAGTCCCTGACCCCTGAGCAGCCTAACTGGGAGGCACCCCCCAGTAGGGGCAGACACCTCACATGGCCTGGTACTCCTCTGAGACAAAACTTCCAGAGGAACGATCAGGCAGCAGCATTTGCGGGTCACCAATATCCGCTGTTCTACAGCCACTGCTGTTCTGCAGCCACTGCTACTGATACCCAGGCAAACAGAGTCTGAGGTGGACCTCCAGCAAACTCCAACAGACCTGCAGTTGAGGGTCCTGTCTGTTAGAAGGAAAACTAACAAACAGAAAGGACATCCACACCAAAAACCCATCTGTACATCACCATCATCAAAGACCAAAAGTAGATAAAACCATAAAGATGGGGAAAAAACAGAGCAGAAAAACTGGAAACTCTAAAAAGCAGAATGCCTCTCCTCCTCCAAAGGAACGCAGTTCCTCACCAGCAATGGAACAAAGCTGGATGGAGAATGACTTTGATGAGTTGAGAGAAGAAGGCTTCAGATGATCAAACTACTCTGAGCTACAGGAGGAAATTCAAGCCAATGGCAAAGAAGTTAAAAACTTTGAAAAAAAATTAGACGAATGGATAACTAGAATAATCAAAGCAGAGAAGTCCTTAAAGGAGCTGATGGAGCTGAAAGCCAAGGCTCTAGAACTATGTGAAGAATACAGAAGCCTCAGGAGCTGATGCGGTCAACTGGAACAAAAGGTATCAGTGATGGAAGACGAAGTGAACGAAATGAAGCGAGAAGAGAAGTTTAGAGAAAAAAGAATAAAAAGAAATGAACAAAGCCTCCAAGAAATGTGGGATTATGTGAAAAGACCAAATCTACGTCTGATTGGTGTACCTGAAAGTGACAGGGAGAATGGAAGCAAGTTGGAAAACACTCTGCAGGATATTATTCAGGAGAACTTCCCCAATCTAGCAAGGCAGGCCAATGTTCAGATTCAGGAAATACAGAGAACGCCACAAAGATACTCCTCGAGAAGAGCAACTCCAAGACACATAATTGTCAGATTCACCAAAGTTGAAATGAAGGAAAAAATGCTCAGGGCAGCCAGAGAGAAAGGTCGGGTTACCCACAAAGGGAAGCCCATCAGACTAACAGCGGATCTCTTGGCAGAAACTCTACAGGACAGAAGACAGTGGGGGCCAATATTCAACATTCTTAAATAAAAGAATTTTCAACCCAGAATTTCATATCCAGCCAAACTAAGCTTCATAAGTGAAGGAGAAATAAAATCCTTTACAGACAAGCAAATGCTGAGAGATTTTGTCACCACCAGGCCTGCCCTAAAAGAGGTCCTGAAGGAAGCACTAAACATGGAAAGGAACAACCAGTACCAGCCACTGCAAAAACATGCGAAAATGTAAAGACCATCAAGGCTAGGAAGAAACTGCATCAACTAATGAGCAAAATAACCAGCTAACATCATAATGAAAGGACCAAATTCACACATAACAATATTAACTTTAAGTGTAAGTGGCCTAAATGCTCCAATTAAAAGACACAGACTGGCAAATTGGATAAACAGTCAAGACCCATCAGTGTGCTGTATTCAGGAAATCCATCTCACGTGCAGAGACACACATAGGCTCAAAATAAAGGGATGGAGGAAGATCTACCAAGCAAATGGAAAACATAAAAAGGCAGGGGTTGCAATCGTAGTCTCTGATAAAACAGACTTTAAACCAACAAAGATCAAAAGAGACAAAGAAGGCCATTACATAATGGTAAAGGGATCAATTCAACAAGAAGAGCTAAGTATCCTAAATATATATGCACCCAACATAGGAGCACCCAGATTCATAAAGCAAGTCCTTAGTGACCTACAAAGAGACTTAGACTCCCACACAATAATAATGGGAGACTTTAACACCCCACTGTCAACATTAGACAGATCAACAAGACAGAAAGTTAACAAGGATACCCAGGAATTGAACTCAGCTCTGCAGCAAGCAGACCTAATAGACATCTACAGAACTCTCCACCCCAAATCAACAGAATATATATTTTTTTCAGCACCACACCTATTCCAAAATTGACCACATAGTTGGAAGTAAGGCACTCCTCAGCAAATGTAAAAGAACAGAAACTATAACAAACTGTCTCTCAGACCACAGTGCAATCAAACTAGAACTCAGGATTAAGAAACTCACTGAGGCCGGGTGCGGTGGCTCAAGCCTGTAATCCCAGCACTTTGGGAGGCCAAGGCAGGCGGATCACGAGGTCAGGAGATCGAGACCATCCTGGCTAACATGGTCAAACCCCTGTTTCTACTGAAAATACAAAAAATTAGCCGGGCGTGTTGGTGGGCGCCTGTAGTCCCAGCTACTTGGGAGGCTGAGGCAGGAGAATGGCGTGAACCCGGGAGGCGGAGCTTGCAGTGAGCCGAGATCGCGTCACTGCACTCCAGCCTGGGGGACAGAGCAAGACTCCGTCTCAAAAAAAAAGAAACTCACTCAAAACCGCTCAACTACATGGAAACTGAACAACCTGCTCCTGAGTGACTACTGCTTACATAACGAAATGAAGGCGGAAATAAAGATGTTCTTTGAAACCAACGAGAACAAAGACACAACATACCAGAATCTCTGGCACACATTTAAAGCAGTGTGTAGAGGGAAATTTATAGCACTAAATGCCCACAAGAGAAAGCAGGAAAGATCCAAAATTGACATCCTAGCATCACAATTAAAAGAACTAGAAAAGCAAGAGCAAACACATTCAAAAGCTAGCAGAAGGCAAGAAATAACTAAAATCAGAGCAGAACTGAAGGAAATAGAGACACAAAAAACCCTTCAAAAAATTAATGAATCCAGGAGCTTGTTTTCTGAAAAGATCAACAAAACTGGTAGACCGCTACCAAGACTAATAAAGAAGAAAAGAGAGAAGAATCAAATAGACGCAATAAAAAATGATAAAGGGGATATCAACACCAATCCCACAGTAATACAAACTACCATCAGAGAATACTACAAACACCTCTATGCAAATAAACTAGAAAATCTAGAAGAAGTGGATAAATTCCTCAACACATACACCCTCCCAAGACTAAACCAGGAAGAAGTTGAATCTCTGAATAGACCAGTAACAGGCTCTGAAATTGTGGCAATAATCAATAGCTTACCAACCAAAAAAAGTCCAGGACCAGATGGATTCACAGCCGAATTCTACCAGAGGTACAAGGAGGAGCTGGTACCATTCCTGCTGAAACTATTCCAATCAATAGAAAAAGAGGGAATCCTCCCTAACTCATTTTATGAGGCCAGCATCATCCTAATACCAAAGCCGGGCAGAGACACAACCAAAAAAGAGAATTTTAGACCAATATCCTTGAAGAACATTAATGCAAAAATCCTCAATAAAATACTGGCAAACCGAATCCAGCAGCACATCAAAAAGCTTATCCACCATGATCAAGTGGGCTTCATCCCTGGGACGCAAGGCTGGTTCAACATACGCAAATCAATAAATGTACTCCAGCATATAAACAGAACCAAAGACAAAAACCACATGATTATCTCAATAGATGCAGAAAAGGTCTTTGACAAAATTCAACAACCCTTCATGCTAAAAACTCTCAATAAATTAGGTATTGATGGGACATATCTCAAAATAATAAGAGCTATCTATGACAAACCCACAGCCAATATCATACTGAATGGGCAAAAACTGGAAGCATTCCCTTTGAAAACTGGCACAAGACAGGGATGCCCTCTCTCACCACTCCTATTCAACATAGTGTTGGAAGTTCTGGCCAGGGCAATTAGGCAGGAGAAGGAAATAAAGGGTATTCAATTAGGAAAAGAGGAAGTCAAATTGTCCCTGTTTGCAGATGACATGATTATATATCTAGGAAACCCCATTGTCTCAGCCCAAAATCTCCTTAAGCTGATAAGCAACTTCAGCAAAGTCTCAGGATACAAAATCAATGTACAAAAATCACAAGCATTCTTGTACACCAGTAACAGACAGAGAGCCAAATCATGGGTGAACTCCCATTCACAATTGCTTCAAAGAGAACAAAATACCTAGGAATCCAACTTACAAGGGATTTGAAGGACCTCTTCAAGGAGAACTACAAACCACTGCTCAATGAAATAAAAGAGGATACAAACAAATGGAAGAACATTCCATGCTCATGGATAGGAAGAATCAATATCATGAAAATGGCCATACTGCCCAAGGTAATTTATAGACTCAATGCCATCCCCATCAAGCTACCAATGACTTTCTTCACAGAATTGGAAAAAACTACTTTAAAGTTCATATGGAACCAAAAAAGAGCCCACATTGCCAAGTCAATCCTAAGCCAAAAGAACAAAGCCAGAGGCATCACGCTACTTCACTTCAAACTATACTACAAGGCTACAGTAACCAAAACAGCATGGTACTGGTACCAAAACAGAGATATAGATCAATGGAACAGAACAGAACCCTCAGAAATAATGCAGCATATCTACAACCATCTGATCTTTGACAAACCTGACAAAAACAAGAAATGGAGAAAGCATTCTCTATTTAATAAATGGTGCTGGGAAAACTGGCTAACCATATGTAGAAAGCTGAAACTGGATCCCTTCTTACACTTTATAGAAAAATTAATTCAAGATGGATTAAAGATTTACATGTTAGACCTAAAACCATAAAAACCCTAGAAGAAAACCTAGGCATTACCATTCAGGACATAGGCATGGGCAAGGACTTCATGTCTAAAACACCAAAAGCAATGGCAACAAAAGCCAAAATTGACAAATGGGATCTAATTAAACTAAAGAGCTTCTGCACAGCAAAAGAAACTACCATCAGAGTGAACGGGCATCCTACAAAATGGGAGAAAATTTTTGCAACCTACTCTTCTGACAAAGGGCTAATATCCAGAGTCTACAATGAACTCAAACAAATTTACAAGAAAAAAACAAACAACCCCATCAAAAAGTGGGAAAAGGATATGAACAGACACTTCTCAAAAGAAGACATTTATGCAGCCAAAAAACACATGCAAAAATGCTCATCATCACTGGCCATCAGAGAAATGCAAATCCAAACCACAATGAGATACCATCTCACACCAGTTAGAATGGAGATCATTAAAAAGTCAGGAAACAACAGGTGCTGGAGAGGATGTGGAGAAATAGGAACAATTTTACACTATTGGTGGGACTGTAAACTAGTTCAACCATTGTGGAAGTCAGTGTGGCGATTCCTCAGGGATCTAGAACTAGAAATAACATTTGACTCAACCATCCCATTACTGGGTATATACCCAGAGGATTATAAATCATGCTGCTATAAAGGCACATGCACACATATGTTTATTGCGGCACTATTCACAATAGCAAAGACTTGGAACCAACCCAAATGTCCAACAACGATAGACTGGATTAAGAAAATGTGGCACATATACACCATGGAATACTATGCAGCCATAAAAAGGATGAGCTCATGTCCTTTGTAGGGAGATGGATGAAGCTGGAAACCATCATTCTCAGCAAACTATTGCAAGGACAAAGAACCAAACACTGCATGTCCTCACTCATAGGTGGGAATTGAACAATGAGAACATGTGGACACAGGAAGGGGAACATCACACTCTGGGGACTGTTGTGGGGTGGGGGGAGCGGGGAGGGACAGCATTAGGAGGTATACCTAATGCTAAATGACGATTTAATGGGTGCAGCACACCAACATGGCACATGTACACATATGTAACAAACCTGCACATTGAGCATATGTACCCTAAACTTAAAGTATAATAATCATAAAATTAAAAAAAAAAGCTGAAACTGAAAAAAAAAGAATGTATTCTTTTACTGATTTAGGGAATAAAGTTAAGAATTCAAAATAAAAAAAACGATCATAGTAGCAGAGATCAGAATCTCCCAGGCAATTGTGTATATAGTTTAAAGAGAATTAAAGATATAAATAGTAATTTATTAATTTATATCGTTTATAACTTTTACCAAACAATTCATCCACTGACTTCATATGGCATTTAATGGTTCTCAATTGGTTTAGTGTCACTGTCTCCTCAGCTACATAATGTGCTTTATAAAAACCTTATTCCCATGTCTCGAGTGATATTGCTGCAGAAAGGTGATTTCCAGTTCCATTTAAGTCATTATAGTCATCCCTACAGAGTTTATGTTAGGATTTTTAAAGAAAGAATCTAGGTCAAACAGAAAGAAATGACAGCCTGTTCCCTTGACTGAAGGCTCTGGGCAGAAAATCAGCTGCTGAGCTAGGAAGTGGTAATATAAAATGAGCACTGACAAAATACCTTATAACCAATTTTAGGGGTAGATGGGATTAAAATGTTTTATATCTTAGCCTGGATGGTAAAAAGAAGTTGACAAAGAAAATCCAATATCAAACCTTTTGTTATTGGAGGCTAACTGTGGGTAGAAGAGCTAGGCCCCAAACACTGTGACCAGAACTGGCCGTGGAGTCCTGTGCAAAATAAAAATGTGAGACCCCTTTTCAATTATTAAGAATTTCAAGATGGAACAGCAGAACATAAAATCAACTATGGGCCCTTGCAGATGGCCTGAATATTTGTGTTCTCCTCCAAATTCATATGTTGAAACCTAATCCTCAATGTAATGGGATTAGGAGGCGGAGTGTTTAGGAGGGGATTAGGTTATGAGGGTTCTTCTTCATGAATGGGATTAGTGCTCTTATAAGGGGCTGAAAAGACCAAAGTTCTCCCCTTTGACTATGTGAGGACAAAATTTAAAGGCACCATCTGAATAAGAAAGCAGACCCTCACCAGATATAGAGATACAGAATCTGCTGGCACCCTGATTTTGAACTTCCAGACTCCAGAACTATGAGAAACAAATTTCTGCTATTTAAAAGCTACACCGTTTATAGTATTTTGTTATAGCAGCCAGAATGGACTTAGATAGCCTTTCTAGGTAGGGGTTCTGTGCTATCACACACCCATGAAGCTGGCCCTGCTTCTGACTCCTGCCTTCTCACCCTGACAAATTTTTTTACCATTTTCTAGCTTCCCTGCTATTTGTGTGGCTTGGAAGTTTAGGGACAGGAGTTTGTATGCTGGGAATGCGTGAGATGCAGAGGAGGAGAGAGGAGCAGCGTCCCCTATTGACTGCATCAAAATTTTGTACCAACTCCTGAGAAGGCAGGCGTCTCTCAGGATCTCTCTTGTGCTTTCTCACTGAGGTCCCCTGTTTTTATAACCATGGACCGGTGTAAACATTTCTTTAAAATGAGCTCAGAAAAATGCTGTGTGAATGGTTATTCAAAAGAATACAGATGAATTTGGTTATTTCAGAAATGTCTTTGTCGTGGTCAAGGGAGGAGGCATGGCTCTTTCTATTGGTCAGATTTGATGGGGCCAGGAAAAGTCAGGATAGAAAACAGGGTTAAGTCCACTAAGTCGATTCGTTAAAAATAAAATCCACAAAGTCCATCAAAATCATCGTGCCAAAGTTAAAGCTCAGAGTTTTGACTAAGGGTTGATTGTAGGTGGTGAGAAGGTTAGAAGTGCCCAAAAGTAAACTTTACAACAGGCTAGGACCACAAGACAGGTTTGTGATGAGCCTTGAATATCAGGCTAAGGGGTATAGACTTTACTTTTATAGCAGTAGGATGGCATCAACATGTTTTAACCAAAGGTTTGGCATGAGTAGGTATGTATTTTAGAAAGAAAATTTTGGTGGGACCAGAGCTTATAGAAGGGATAGTTGTGAAAAGTCTGAACTTTTAAAAAAGGAGGGATAGGCAGAAGCTGAATCTTGGTGATAGAATGAATATTTGGAGGTCAGGGAGAGTGGACTTTGGTGGATTTCATATTTTGTAGCTTGGACCATCTCTAATGCTGATGTTATTATTTGATATAAGGAGTATTAGAGAAAGAACCAATCATCCAATATAATTTCTGTCTGAAGATATGAGTTTGGGGGAGGTGGGATGGTTTCCCTAATACACAGCAAGACAGTAACAAAGATGTTTATTCTTTTGACTTCCACAATTTGCAGCCACATCATTAGAGATCTAGCCTATTATAATTCTTGAAATTTTCGAACAAAAGTAAACAGATATTGTCCAATAAGGACATTTTGTTCTTTAAATAAGGCCAAAGGGACTAGAATAAAGCTGAGATATATGATGACCAAAATGTCCTGATAAAAGTTGCAATAATGTAAGGCATTATCCTATACATAATATGATATACAGAACTCTATCTAGAATTGCCCATTTCCTCAATTTTGGTAAAAACAAATTTTATTTTTTATTTTTTTATTTTTTATTTTTATTTTGTTATACTTTAAGTTCTAGGGTACATGTGCACAACGTACAGGTTTGTTACATAGGTATACATGTGCCATGTTGGTGTGCTGCACCCATTAACTCGTCATTTACATTAGGTATATCTCCTAATGCTATCTCTCCCCCCTCCCCCCACCCCACAACAGGCCCCGGTGTGTGTTGTTCCCCACCCTGTGTCCAAGTGTTCT